>NW_026782142.1:0-497741 GCF_031769215.1 Ylistrum balloti | reverse complement strand
CATGGTCCTACACCTCCTGTCTGTAACTCCAATAAGTCTGACTAATACTAACATGGTCCTACACCTCCTGTCTGTAATTCCAACACGTCTGAATAATACTAACATGGTCCTACACCTCCTGTCTGTAACTCCAACACGTCTGAATAATAGTAACATGGTCCTATACCTCCTGTCTATAACTACAACACGACTGAATAATCCTAACATGGTCCTACACCTCCTGTCTGTAACTCCAACACGACTGAATAATCCTAACATGGTCCTACACCTCTTGTGTGTAACTCCAACACGTCTGAATAATACTAATATGGTCCTACACCTCCTGTCTGTAACTCCAACACGTTTTAATAATACTAACATGGTCCTACACCTATCTGTAACTCCAACACGACTGAATTATCCTAACATGGTCCTACACCTCTTGTTTGTAACTCCAATAAGTCTGAATAATACAAACATAGTCCTACACCTCCTTTCAGTAACTCCAACACGACTGAATAATCCTAACATGGTCCTACACCTCCTGTCTGTAACTCCAACACGACTGAATAATCCTAACATGGTCCTACAACTCTTGTCTGTAACTCCAACACGACTGAATAATCCTAACATGGTCCTACACCTCCTGTCTGAAACTACAACACGACTGAATAATACTAAAATGGTCCTACACTTGCTGTCTGTAACTCCGACACGACTTAATTATCCTAACATGGTCCTACACCTCTTGTCTGTAACTCCAACACAACTTAATTATCCTAACATGGTCCTACACTTGTCTGTAAATAGATCATGTCTGAATAATACTAATATGGTCCTACTCCTCTTGTCTGTAACTCCAACACGACTGAATAATCCTAACATGGTCCTACACCTCCTGTCTGTAACTCCAACACGTCTGAATAATACTAACATGGTCCTACACCTCCTGTCTGTAACTCCAACACGTCTGAATAATACTAACATGGTCCTACACCTATCTGTAAATCCAACACGTTTGAATAATACTAACATGGTCCTAGATCTCCTGTCTGTAACTCCAACACGACTGAATAATCCTAACATGGTCCAACACCTCCTGTCTGAAACTACAACACGACTGAATAATCCTAACATGGTCCTACACCTCTTGTCTGTAACTCCAACACGTCTGAATAATACTAATATGGACCTACACCTCCTGTCTGTAACTCCAACACGTTTTAATAATACTAATATGGTCCTACACCTCCTGTCTATAACTACAACACGACTGAATAATCCTAACATGGTCCTACACCTCCTGTCTGTAACTCCAACACCACTGAATAATCCTAACATGGTCCTACACCTACACCTCCTGTCTGTAACTCAAACACATTTTAATAATACTAATATGGTCTTACACCTGCTGTCTATAACTACAACACGACTGAATAATACTAACATGGTCCTACACCTCCTGTCTGTAACTCTAACACCACTGAATAATCCTAACATGGTCCTACCTCTCCTGTCTGTAACTCCAACACGACTGAATAATCCTAACATGGTCCTACACCTCCTGTCAGTAACCCCAACACGTCTGAATAATACTAACATGGTCCTACACCTCCTGTCTGTAACTCCAATAAGTATGATTAATACTAACATGGTCCTACACCTCCTGTAAATCCAGCACGTGAATAACTCACAACACGACTGAATAATACTATAAAGGTCCTACACTTCCTGTCTGTAACTCCAACACGACTGAATTATCCTAACATGGTCCTATACATCTTTTGTGTAACTCCAACACGTCTGAATAATACTAACACGGTCCTACACCTCCTGTCTGTAAATCCAACACGACTGAATAATCCTAACATGGTTCTACACCTATCTGTAAATCCAACACGTTTGAATAATCCTAACATGGTCCTACACCTCTTGTCTGTAACTCCAACACGTCTGAATAATACTAATATAGTCCTACACCTCCTGTCTGTAACTCCAACACGTTTTAATAATAGTAACATGGTCCTACACCTCCTGTCTGTAACTCCAACACGACTGAATAATCCTAACATGGTCCTACACCTCCTTTCAGTAACTCCAACAGGACTGAATAATCCTAACATGGTCCTACAACTCTTCTCTGTAACTCCCACACGACTGAATAATCCTTACATGGTCGTACACCTCCTGTCTGTAACTCCAACACCACTGAATAATCCTAACATGGTCCTACACATCTTTTCTGTAACTCAAACACGTCTGAATAATACCAACATGGTCCTACACCTCCTGTCTGTAACTCCAACACGACTGAATAATCATTACATGGTCCTACACCTCCTGTCTGTAACTCCAACACGACTGAATAATCCTAACATGGTCCTATACCTCCTGTCTGTAACTTCAACACGACTGAATAATCCTAACATGGTCCTACACCTCTTGTGTGTAACTCCAACACGTCTGAATAATACTAATATGGTCCTACACCTCCTGTCTATAACTCCAACACGACTGAATAATCCTAACATGGTCCTACACCTCCTGTCTGTAACTCCAACACGACTGAATAATCCTAACATGGTCCTACACCTCCTGTCTGTAACTCCAACACGTCTGAATAATACTAATATAGTCCTACACCTCCTGTCTGTAACTCCAACACGTCTGAATAATCCTAATATGGTCCTACACCTTCTGTCTATAACTACAACACGACTGCATAATCCTAACATGGTCCTACACCTCCCCTCAGTAACTCCAACAGGACTGAATAATCCTGACATGGACTTACACCTCCTGTCAGTAACTCCAACACGTCTGAATAATAGTAACATGGTCCTATACCTCCTGTCTATAACTACAACACGACTGAATAATCCTAACATGGTCCTACACCTCCTGTCTGTAACTCCAACACGACTGAATAATCCTAACATGGACCTACACCTCCTGTCTGTAACTTCAACACGACTGAATTATCCTAACATGATCCTACACCTCCTGTCTGTAACTTCAACACGTAATAATCTAACATGGTCCTACACCTCCTGTCTATAACTACAACACGACTGAATAATCCTAACATGGTCCTACACCTCCTTTCTGTAACTCCAACACGTCTGAATAATACTAATATGGTACTACACCTCCTGTCTGTAACTCCAACACGTTTTAATAATATCAATATGGTCCTACACCTTCTGTCTATAACTACAACACGACTGCATAATCCTAACATGGTCCTACACCTCCCCTCAGTAACTCCAACAGGACTGAATAATCCTAACATCGTCCTACACCTCCTGTCAGTAACTCTAATACGTTTGAATAATCCTAATATGGTCCTACACCTCCTGTCAGTAACCCCAACACGACTGACTAATCGAAACATGGTCCTACCTCTCCTGTCTGTAACTCCACCACGACTGAATAATCCTAACATGGTCCTACCTCTCCTGTCTGTAACTCCAACACGACTGAATAATCCTAACATGGTCCTACACCTCCTGTCTATAACTACAACACGACTGAATAATCCTGATATGTTCCTACACCTCTTGTCTGAAAATCCAACACGTCTGAATAATACTAATATAATACTACACCTTCTTTCTGTAACTCCAACACGTTTTGATAATAGTAACATGGTCCTACGCCTCCTGTCTGTAACTCCAACACGACTGAATAATCCTAACATGGTCCTACACCTCCTGTCTGTAACTCCAACACGACTGAATAATCCTAACATGGTCCTACACCTCTTGTCTGTAACTCCAATAAGTCTGAATAATACTAACATGGTCCTACACCTCCTGTCTGTAACTCCAACACGTCTGAATAATACTAACATGGTCCTACACCTCCTGTCTGTAACTCCAACACGTCTGAATAATACTAACATGGTCCTACACCTGTCTGTAAATCCAGCACGTTTGAATAATCCTAAACCTCCTGTTTGTAACTCCAACACGTTTTAATAATACTAACATGGTCCTTCACGTCCTGTCTGTAACTCCAACACGACTGAATAATCGAAACATAGTCCTACCTCTTCTGTCTGTAACTCCAACACGACTGAATAATCGTAACATGGTCCTACACCTCCTGTCTGTAACTCGAACACGTTTTATTAATACTAACATGGTCCTACACCTCCTGTCTGTTACTCAAACACGTCTGAATATTACCAACATGGTTCTACACCTCCTTTCTGTAACTCCAACACGACTGAATAATCCTAACATGGTCCTACACCTCCTTTCAGTAACTCCAACACGACTGAATAATCCTAACATGGTCCTACACCTCTTGTCTGTAACTCCAACACGTCTGAATAATACTAATATGGACCTACAACTCCTGTCTGTAACTCAAACACGTTTTAATAATACTAATATGGTCTTACACCTCCTGTCTGAAACTCCAACACGACCGAATAATCCTAACATGGTCCTATACCTCCTGTCTGTAACTTCAACACGACTGAATAATACTAACATGGTCCTACACCTCCTGTCTGTAACTCCAACACGTCTGAATAATACTAACATGGTCCTACACCTGTCTGTAAATCCAGCACGTTTGAATAATCCTAACTCCAACACGTCTGAATAATACTAACATGGACCTACACCTCCTGTCTGAAACTACAACACGACTGATTAATACTAAAATGGTCCTACACCTCCTGTCTGTAACTCCAACACGACTGAATAATAGTAACATGGTCCTACACCTCCTGTCTGTAACTCCAACACGACTGAATAATCCTAACATGGTCCTACACCTCCTGTCTGTAACTCCAACACGACTGAATAATCCTAACATGGTCCTACACCTCTTGTCTGTAACTCCAACACGTCTGAATAATCCTAACATGGTCCTACACTTCCTGTCAGTAATTCTAACACTATTGAATAATACTAACATGGTCCTACATCTCCTGCTGTAACTCCAAAACGACTGAATAATCCTAACATGGTCCAACACCTTCTTTCTGTAACTTCAACACGACTGAATTATCCTAACATGGTCCTACACCTCCTCTCTGTAACTCCAACACGTTTTGATAATACTAACATGGTCCTACACCTCCTGTCTATAACTCCAACACGACTGAATAATACTAACATGGTCCTACACCTCCTTTCTGTAACTCCAACACGTCTGAATAATACTTACATGGTCCTACACCTCCTGTCTGTAATTCCAACACGTCTGAATAATACTAACATGGTCCTACACCTCCTGTCTGTAACTCCAACACGTTTTGATAATACTAACATGGTCCTACACCTCCTGTCTGTAACTCCAACACGTTTGAATAATACTAACATGGTCCTACACTCCTGTCATGTAACACGACTGAATAATACTAACATGGTCCTACACCTCCTGTCTGTAACTCTAACACCACTGAATAATCCTAACATGGTCCTACACCTCTTGTGTGTAACTTCAACACGTCTGAATAATATTAATATGGTCCTACACCTCCTTTCAGTAACTCCAACACGACTGAATAATCCTAACATGGTCCTACACCTCTTGTCTGTAACTCCAACACGTCTGAATAATACTAACATGGTCCTACACATCTTTTCTGTAACTCGAACACGTTTGAATAATACTAACATGGTCCTACACCTCCTGTCCGTAACTCGAACACGTCTGAATAATACTAACATGGTCCTACATATCCTGTCTGTAACTCAAACACGTCTGAATAATACTTACATGTTCCTACACGTCTGATTAATCCTGACATGGTCCTACACCTCCTGTCTGTAACTTCAACACGACTGAATAATCCTAACATGGTCTTAAACCTCCTGTCTATAACTACAACACGACTGAATAATCCTAACATGGTCCTACACCTCCTGTCTGTAACTCTAACACGTCTGAATAATACTAACATGGTCCTACACCTCCTGTCCGTAACTCGAACACGTCTGAATAATACTAACATGGTCCTACATATCCTGCCTGTAACTCTAACACGACTGAATAATCCTAACATGGACCTACACCTCCTGTCTGTAACTCCAACACGACTGAATAATCCTTACATGGTCCTACACCTCCTGTCTGTAACTCCAATAAGTCTGACTAATACTAACATGGTCCTACACCTCCTTTCAGTAACTCCAACACGACTGAATAATCCTAACATGGTCCTACACCTCTTGTCTGTAACTCCAACACGTCTGAATAATCCTAACATGGTCCTACACCTGTTGTGTGTAACTCCAACACGTCTGAATAATACTAACATGGTCCTACACCTCCTGTCTGTGAATCCAAAACGACTGAATAATCCTAACATGGACCTACACCTCCTGTCTGTAACTTCAACACGACTGAATAATCCTAACATGGTCCTACACCTCTTGTGTGTAACTCCAACACGTCTGAATAATACTAACATGGTCCTACACCTCCTGTCTGTAACTCCAACACGACTGAATAATACTAACATGGTCCTACACCTCCTGTCTGTAACTCTAACACCACTGAATAATCCTAACATGGTCCTACACATCTTTTCTGTAACTCAAACACGTCTGAATAATACCAACATGGTCCTACACCTCCTGTGTGTAACTCCAACACGACCGAATAATCCTAACATGGTCCTATACCTCCTGTCTGTAACTTCAACACGACTGAATAATACTAATATGATCCTACACCTCCTGTCTGTAACTCCAACACGACTGAATAATCCTAACATGGTCCAACACCTCCTGTCTGAAACTACAACACGACTGAATAATACTATAATGGTCCTACACTTCCTGTCTGTAACTCCAACACGACTGAATTATCCTAACATGGTCCTACACCTCTTTTGTGTAACTCCAACACGTCTGAATAATACTAAAATGGTCCTACACCTCCTTTCTGTAACTCCAACACGTCTTAATAATACTTATATGGTCCCACACCTCCTGTCTGAAACTACAACACGACTGATTAATACTAAAATGGTCCTACACCTCCTGTCTGTAACTCCAACACGACTGAATTATCCTAACATGATCCTACACCTCTTGTGTGTAACTCCAACACGTCTGAATAATACTAACATGGTCCTACACCTCCTGTCTATAACTCAAACACGACTGAATAATACTAACATGGTCCTACACCTCCTGTCAGTAACTCCAACACGACTGAATAATCCTAATATGGTCCTACACCTCTTGTCTGTAACTCCAACACGTTTTAATAATCCTAACATGGTCCTACACCTTCTCCTAACATGGTCCTACACTCCTGTCTGTAACTCCAACACGTCTGAATAATACTAACATGGTCCTTCACCTGTCTGTAAATCCAACACGTTTGAATTTTCATAACTCCAATACGACTGAATAATCCTAACATGGTCCTACACCTCTTGTCTGTAACTCCAACACGACTGAATAATCCTAACATGGTCCTACACCTCATGTCAGTAACTCCAACACGACTGAATAATCCTAACATGGTCCTACACCTCCTGTCTGTAACTCCAACACGACTGAATAATCCTAACATGGTCCTACACCTCCTGTCTGTAATTCCAACACGTCTGAATAATACTAACATGGCCCTTCACCTCCTGTCTGTAACTCCAACACGTCTGAATAATACTAACACGGTCCTACAACTCCTGTCTGTAAATCAAACACGACTGAATAATCCTAACATGGACCTACACCACCTGTCTGTAACTTCAACACGACTGAATAATCCTAACATGGTCCTACACCTCTTGTCTGTAACTCCATTAAGTCTGAATAATACTAACATGGTCCTACACCTCCTTTCAGTAAATCCAACACGACTGAATGATCCTAACATGGTCCTACACCTCTTGTCTGTAACTCCAACACCACTGAATAATCCTAATATGGTCCTACACCTCCTGTCTGTAACTCAAACACGTCTGAATAATCCTTACATGGTCCTACACGTCCTTTCTGTAGCTCCAACACGACTGATTAATCCTGACATGGTCCTACATCTCCTGTCTGTACTTTCAACACGACTGAATAAGCCTAACATGGTCCTACACCTCTTGTGTGTAACTCCAACACGTCTGAATAATACTAATATGGTCCTACACCTCCTGTCAGTAACTCCAACACGACTTAATAATCTTAATATGGTCCTACTCCTCTTGTCTGTAACTTCAATAAGTCTGACTAATTCTAACATGGTCCTACACCTTCTTTCAGTAACTCCAACACGACTGAATAATCCTAACATGGTCCTACACCTCCTGTCTGTAACTCCAACACGTCTGAATAATACTAACATGGTCCTACACATCCTGTCTATAACTCCAATAAGTATGAATAATACTAACATGGTCCTACACCTCCTTTCAGTAACTCCAACACGACTGAATAATCCTAACATGGTCCTACACCTCCTGTCTGTAACTCCAACACGTCTGAATAATACTAACATGGTCCTACACCTCCTGTCTGAAACTACAACACGTTTGAATAATACTAACATGGTCCTACATCTCCTGTCTATAACTCCAACACGTCTGAATAATCTTAACATGGACCTACACCTCCTGTCTGTAACTCCAACACGTTTTAATAATCCTAACATGGTCCTACACCTTCTGTCTGTAACTCCAACACGACTTAATAATCCTAACATGGTCCTACACCTCCTGTCTGTAACTCCAACACGACTGAATAATCCTAACATGGTCCTACACCTCCTGTCTGTAACTCCAACACGACTGAATAATCCTAACATGGTCCTACACCTCCTGTCTGTAACTCCAACACGACTGAATAATCCTAACATGGTCCTACACCTCCTGTCTGTAACTCCAACACGTCTGAATAATACTAACATGGTCCTACACCTCCTGTCTGTAACTCCAACACGTCTGAATAATACTAACATGGTCCTACACCTCCTGTCTGTAACTCCAACACGACTGAATAATACTAACATGGTCCTACACCTCCTGTCTGTAACTCCAACACGACTGAATAATACTAACATGGTCCTACACCTCCTGTCTGTAACTAGAGCATGTCTGAATAATAGTAACATGGTCCTACACCTCCTTTCTGTAACTCCAACACGACTGAATAATCCTAACATGGTCCTACACCTCCAGTTCGTAACTCAAACACGACTGAATAATCCTAACATGGTCATACACCTCCTGTCTGTAACTCCAACACCACTGAATAATCCTAACATGGTCCTACACCTCCTCTCTGTAACTCCAACACGACTGAATAATACTAACATGGTCCTACACCTCCTGTCTGTAACTCCAACACGACTGAATAATACTAACATGGTCCTACACCTCCTGTCTGTAAATCCAACACGTTTGAATAATCCTAACTCCAACACGTCTGAATAATACTAACATGGACCTAGATCTCCTGTCTGTAACTCCAACACGACTGAATAATCCTAACATGGTCCTACACCTCCTGTCTGAAACTACAACACGACTGAATAATACTAACATGGTCCTACACCTCCTGTCTGTAACTCCAACACGTTTGAATAATCCTAACTCCAACACGTCTGACTAATACTAACATGGTCCTACACCTCCTGTCTGTAACTCCAACACGACTGAATTATCTTAACATGGTCCTACACCTATTGTCTGTAACTCCAACACGACTGAATAATCATTACATGGTCCTACACCTCCTGTCTGTAACTCCAACACGACTGAATAATCCTAACATGGTCCTATACCTCCTGAATAATAATCATAACATGGTCCTACACCTCCTGTCTGTAACTCCAACACGTCTGAATAATACTAACATGGTCCTACACCTCCTGTCTGTAACTCCAACACGTCTGAATAATACTAACATGGTCCTACACCTCCTGTCTGTAACTCCAACACGACTGAATAATCCTAACATGGTCCTACACCTCCTGTCTGTAACTCCAACACGACTGAATAATCCTTACATGGTCCTACACCTCCTGTCTGTAACTCCAATAAGTCTGACTAATACTAACATGGTCCTACACCTCTTGTCTCTAACTCCAACACGACTGAATAATACTAACATGGACCTACACCTCCTCTCTGTAACTTCAACACGACTGAATAATCCTAACATGGTCCTACACCTCTTGTGTGTAACTCCAACACGTCTGAATAATACTAATATGGTCCTACACCTCCTGTCTGTAACTCCAACACGTCTGAATAATACTCCTGTCTGAATAATACGAACATGGTCCTACACCTCCTGTCTGTAACTCCAACACCACTGAATAATCCTAACATGGTCCTACACCTTGTATGTGTAACTCCAACACGTCTTAATAATACTAACATGGTCCTTCACGTCCTGTCTGTAACTCCAACACGACTGAATAATCGAAACATAGTCCTACCTCTTCTGTCAGTAACTCTAATACGTTTGAATAATCCTAATATGGTCCTACACCTCCTGTCAGTAACTCCAATACGACTGAATAATACTAAAATGGTCCTACACCTCCCAAAACGTCTGAATAATACTAACATGGTCCTACACCTCCTGTCTGTAACTCCAACACCACTGACTAATCCTAACATGGTCCTACACCTCCTGTCTGTAACTCCATCACGTCTGAATAATACTAACATGGTCCTACACCTCCTGTCTGTAACTCCAACACCACTGACTAATCCTAACATGGTCCTACACCTCCTGTCTGTAACTCCAATAAGTCTGAATAATACTAACATGGTCCTACACCTCCTGTCTGTAACTCCAACACGACTGAATAATCCTAACATGGTCCTACACCTCCTGTCTGTAACTCCAACACGACTGAATAATCCTAACATGGTCCTACACCTCCTGTCTGTAACTCCAACACGTTTTAATAATACTAACATGGTCCTACATCTCCTGTCTGTAACTCCACCACGACTGAATAATCCTAACATGGTCCTACCTCTCCTGTCTGTAACTCCAACACGACTGAATAATCCTAACATGGTCCTACACCTCCTTTCTGTAACTCCAACACGACTGATTAATCCTAACATCGTCCTACACCTCCTGTCAGTAACTCTAATACGTTTGAATAATCCTAATATGGTCCTACACCTCCTGTCTGTAACTCCAACACGACTGAATAATACTAAAATGGTCCTACACCTCCTTTCTGTAACTCCAACACGTCTGAATAATACTTACATGGTCCTACACCTCCTGTCTGTAAGTAGATCATGTCTGAATAATACTAACATGGTCCTACACCTGTCTGTAAATCCAACACGTTTGAATAATCCTAACTCCAACACGTCTGAATAATACTAACATGGTCCTACACCTCCTGTCTGTAACTCCAACACCACTGAATAATGCTAACATGGTCTTACACCTCCTGTATGTAAATCCATCACGTCTGAATAATACGAACATGGTCCTACACCTCCTGTCTGTAACTCCAAAACGTTTTAATAATCCTAACATGGTCTTACATAACCTATCGGTAATTTCAACTTATTTGAATAATCCTTACAAGGTTTTACATCACCTTTCTGAAACTCCAACATGTCTGATTAATCCTAACATGGTCCTACACCTCCTGTCTAAAATTCCAACATATCCGAATAATTCTAACATAGTCCAACATAACTTGTCTGTAACTCAAACACGTTTTAATAATCCAAACAGGGTCCTACATCTGAAACTCAATACCTGAACCACCTAATTTGATATTGAATGCTCCTATTGATTTTGTTGATTAATATTTCACATCTATTTTTAGAACCGCTCCTATACTACAGCGCAATCGCTTAACACTTTAACTTATGCTTAGGACGATCTACTTTACTAATTATTTTTCCGGATGGCTAGTGACGGCACGTTCAAATATATATGTAGTATGTGCTGGATTTTAGATAAAACTGATTCCTTAACTCCTTAGAACTCGAAGGGACCATTTATTCCAGAACATTTAAAATCAGTTTTAACAAACCATATGTTGGATACATTTCCTTTACATTCCAGTACTTCGTGTTGAATAACTGACACTAATTTCAATTACTCATCGCCTTGGCTTTGCAAACAAGCTATAGAAACAATTGGTTTGGTTTATATCGTAGGGTTTACGGAAACAGATGAGAAACTGTTGTGAGTAATACGTTTCTGTGTTAATAGAATCAATTCAACGACCAATTATGAAATAGTGGAGTAGTGTTGATTGGAACATGATACTTACAGCTGCCTCGTTATGATGACCGGGTGCTGAAATTTCCCGGGTTAAATATATATCTATTTATTTGTTTGTTTGTTTTGAGATTTTGTAATAAAATCGTCAAAATTATTTAAACGAATGATAAAATTGTGATCTGGATGTAAAAGGACAGCAAATACACACGTTTACCAACATTTCACAGATATTGTTTTTATGGTCACGTGAATGTACCGCGAAATAGGCGAACACAGCCAAACCAGATATACGGAAAGTCTTGTAACCAGGTATGTGTCGAAGAAAACTGGAAATAATATAGGTCGAGGAGTGAAGAATTTTTTCCGTAGTGGATGGATTATCATATTTTGTATATTTAGCAATAGAGTCGAGACATTTGTTTTCTTTGTCAGAAAAACGTGATTTTGCAGTAAGTCCAAGCTGACAGAACCATGTAGACGTGTACTGTGTTTTGTGTTTAGTATTCATTCGATGAGGATATCTGACAAAAGGTGAAAATCCGCAGAAATAACTGACTTGTTTATTTTCACGACTATTATTTTCTTTCCGAAAGTAGTTTCCAATTCAGTTGACTATTTAGTGGTCAACTGGGCACTCTGCTCAAACAATTGTCATCCCACCTGTGGCGGATCTGGCTTGATATTGATTTTATGTCTGTTGCGGGTTTCGTCCACTTCTGAATGGTAATTGGGAGCAATGTCTCACCCAAAGCTGAAATTCAGTTCATTTGGAACATTAAAACCGCTCAGAACACATCTGCAGAGGGCGACGGAACTTAGACTTTCGACGCCATGTACAGGGTGATGTCCCTTGATAATAAAGCGATTATGTTAGGTGGCGGCCTCAACACAAACTCATAACCAAATCAACACCTGTAGACGCCAAACCGCACATGAATGGAAGAAACTTGGTCATATACCATTCCTGAACATTCGTGTTTTCTAGTCCTTAAGTCTAAAGTTTTGTAGAAAATCAACTTTTCCCGTAGAAACATAATTTCATTATATATCACCATTTCATAAAACGAAAGCAGAAAATATTTACATTCTGTCTGCACGTGTCCATCGAGATAAGAATGTGTGATGTGCTGGAAGAACTCTATTTGCGACGTTACAAACTTGTGACAATATGATGGAGGTCCGGATTTCTCAATCGAGAGCATAATTGTTCTGTAAAACACAATCCTATGGTGGCTGATATCTGCCATTTCGTTGTTTCGTTTTGTCGGCCAGACAGAACGATAATTATTGTCTTTTCGCCCACGCTAAATTTCGTCTTTTCGCAGCGACATAACGGAAAGACGACAAAACTCAACGCGAAATAACGAAAACTTGAAGTCGCTATTTAGCAGGGCGAATCACGACAAAACGATAATTAGCGTCTTTGCGCCCCGCTTATTATCGTCTTTTCGCACCGCATAATTCAGACCATTAAGCTAAGGAAATCAAAAGGATACTGTTGCCATTGTGTATGGTGGCTGATTCCTGCCATTTCGTTGTTTCGTTTTTTCGCCCCGACAGAACGATAATTATCGTCTTTTCGCACACGCTAAATTTACTACTATTTTTACAAATACTCTCCATATGGCAAGTCCACTTACAGTTTGCATCAGTAAACGTTCCCAGATGTCTATGAGAGTCGACGAAATCAATATTAGTATTATTAATCAATGAAATCATGAAATAGTCCAAATATGTATTAGCAATAAGCAACGCCCCTGTTTTTGCTGGATTAACTTTAACCAACCAATTTTCTGTCCAAAGGTGATTTTTTACAAGATCATTATTAATAATCTGTTCAATCACTTGAACATAGAAGAGAAGTGTCATCTGCGAAGAGTTTAGATAAACTTACCAGATTGTCTGTATTATCATTGATATAGAATATAAAAAAGTAAAGGACCTAAAACAGAGCCTTGAGGAACGCCTGCGTGTGATCGGAATGTGTTTGTAAAGCAAATGTATATGATGCTAAAAAATTAAATAAAATCAATATTCTTTTTGGTCATCATTCAAATTTCATATTCTGATGAAGGACTTTTTTACGGCAAATCATTCGGCCATCTTGAATTTTGAAAATTAAAGTCTGTTACGCTGTTTCCTTAGACGTACCACACGGATCTTCATTTGATCCTAGTTATCCATTAGTCTCTAGTTATGCCTTTTTGATTTTTGGACTGATCGGGAAAAAAATACATGGCTGACAGGCGACCATTTTTGGTAAAAAAGGTTATTATCATTATTTTTTCAGAGACATTTTCGGAAGAAAAATAAAAAAAAAAAGGGAAAAGATCTTTTAAAAAATGAAAATCAAACAATGATGAGTGCCAATATCCCTCTGGAACCTCCTGGTACATATACTTGGACAACACAGGGAGTGTGGTCGCATGAAAAGAAATGAATGCAAAGCCAATAATCCAGTATATGTCATATATAAAAAGTGGAAAACAAGTAAATATTGATCAACTGGAAAGGACTATAAATAAATTTGAGATGACATCGTATTTCCATGGCACTTCCAGAAAACAAATACATTTGATTAATATAACTTTAGATTAATATAACTTTAGATTTATATAACTTTCGTGTTATACGTATGAACGTGTGATTGTTTACCGTTTCTCTACTTCTCTTATCTGTTCTTCAGTTAATGGATTCCTGGAATCTCTGTAAGATCGGCAAAAATCAGATTCCTTCAGTATTCAATTATAATTATTGACATTGTGGTTTAAGACCTCGAAGGAAGGGAGATGATACAAAAAGTCCTTACAGTCAGCAATAGACAGCATTTCACTTGGAATATCCACACATAGAAACAAACCTCATATCGCGGTATAACACCGAGACTCACAGCGAACGGACGCTTACCAAACTGTCTGACATTACAATATTACAGACCGGAAATCCGAATAGATGAATACTGAACGATGTATTCCCCAGACATTTGCTCCCGATGAGTCTTGAGCGTGGACCCCTGTATCCTGATCAGACAGCGATTACCTTAAAGTAATGATATCAGAGAGAGACAACCAAGTTATTGGTTCCACTCTATAACACGGTCATCGTAATTTACAATTTGAATATGTGATTTGGGTGTGAAAGCATCATTTGGTTCCTTCATGTGAAAATGAGAGTATGGCCAGGATATGGTATGGCCGTGAGTTTTTTGACCGTGAGATGACCGTAAGATAGTATGACCGTGAGATGGTATGACCGTTAGATGGTATGGCCGTGAGAGGGTTTGGCCGTGTATGACCGTAAGATAGTATGACCGTGAGATGGTATGACCGGGAGATGGTATGGCCGTGAGAGGGTCTGGCCGTGCAAGACCGTAAGATAGTATGACCGTGAGATGGTATGACCGTGAGATAGCCGTGAGATGGTATGGCCGTGAGATGGAATGACCGTGAGATGGTATGCCCGTGAGATGGTATGGCCGTGAGATAGTAGGGCCGTGAGATGGTATGACCGTGAGATGGTATGATCGTGGGATAGTATGGCCGTGAGATGGCCGTGAAATGGTATGACCGTGAGAGGGTTTGGCCGTGTATAACCGTAAGATAGTATGACCGTGAGATGGTATGACCGTGAGATGGTATGGCCGTGAGAGGGTTTGGCCGTGTATGACCGTGAGATAGTATGACCGTGAGATGGTATGAACGGGAGATGGTATGGCCGTGAGAGGGTTTGGCAGTGCATTACCGTAAGATAGTATGACCGTGAGATGGTATGACCGTAAGATAGCCGTGAGATCGTATGGACGTGAGATGGTATGACCGTGAGATGGTATGATCGTGGGATAGTATGGTCGTGAGATGGCCATGCAATGGTATGACCATGAGATGGTAAGTCCATCAGATGGTATAACCGGGAGATGGCATGACCGTGAGATGATATGGCCGTGAGATGGTAAGGCCATGAGATGTTATAACCGTGAGATAGTATGACCGTCAGATTCCATGGCCGTGAGATGGTCGTGAGATGGTATGGCCGTGAGATGGTATGACCATGAGATGGCCGTGAGATAGTATGACCGTGAGATGGTATGGTCGTGAGATGGTATGGCCGTGAGATCTTATGACCGTGAGATGCTATGGCCGTGAGATGGTATACCCGTAAGATGGTATGGCCGTGAGATAGTAGGGCCGTGAGATGGTATGACCGTGAGATGGTATGATCGTGGGATAGTATGGCCGTGAGATGGCCGTGAAAAGGTATGACCGTCAGATAGTATGGCATCGAGATGTTATGACCGTGATTTGGTATGGCCATGAAATGGCATGACCGTGAGATGGTATGGCCGTAAGATGGAATGGCCGTGAGATGACTGTGGTATGGTATGACCGTGAGATGGTATGACCTTGAAAGACTATGAACGTGAGAAGACGGTGAGATGGTATGACCGTGAAATGGTTAGCATTGAGATGGACAAGAGATGGTATGACCATGAGATGGTATGGCCATGAGATGGTATGGCCGTGAGAGGGTTTGGCCGTGTATGACCGTGAGATAGTATGATCGTGAGATGATATGACCGGGAGATGGTATGGCCGTGAGAGGGTTTGGCCGTGCATGACCGTAAGATAGTATGACCGTGAGATGGTATGACCGTGAGATAGCCGTGAGATGGTATGGCCGTGAGATGGAATGACCGTGAAATGGTATGCCCGTGAGATGGTATGGCCGTAAGATAGTAGGGCCGTGAGATGGTATGACCGTGAGATGGTATGATCGTGAGAGGGTTTGGCCGTGTATAACCGTAAGATAGTATGACCGTGAGATGGTATGACCGTGATATGGTATGGCCGTAAGATGGAATGGACGTGAGATGGTATGACCGGAAGATGGTATGACCGTGAGATGGTATGGCCGTGAGTTGTAAGACCGTGAGATGATCGTGAGATGACCGTGAGATGGTAAGGCCATCAGATGGTATAACCGGAAGATGGCGTGACCGTGAGATGGTATGACCGTGAGATGGTATGGCCGTGAGAGTGTTTGGCCATGTATGACAGTAAGATAGTATGACCGTGAGATGGTATGACCGTGAGATGGTAAGGCCATAAGATGGTATAACCGGGAAATGGCGTTACCGTGAGATGGTATGACCATGAGATGGTATGGCCGTGAGAGGGTTTGGCCGTGTATAACCGTAAGATAGTATGACCGTGAGATGGTATGACCGTGAGATGATAAGGCAATCAGATGGTATAAACGGGAGATGGCGTTACCGTGAGATGGTATGACCGTGAGATGGTATGGCCGTGAGAGGGTTTGGCCATATATAACCGTAAGATAGTATGACCGTGAGATGGTATGACCGTGAGATGATAAGGCAATCAGATGGTATAAACGGGAGATGGCGTTACCGTGAGATGGTATGATCGTGAGATGATATGACCGGGAGATGGTATGGCCGTGAGAGGGTTTGGCCGTGCATGACCGTAAGATAGTATGACCGTGAGATGGTATGACCGTGAGATAGCCGTGAGATGGTATGGCCGTGAGATGGAATGACCGTGAGATGGTATGCCCGTGGGATGGTATGGCCGTAAGATAGTAGGGCCGTGAGATGGTATGACCGTGAGATGGTATGATCGTGAGAGGGTTTGGCCGTGTATAACCGTAAGATAGTATGACCGTGAGATGGTATGACCGTGATATGGTATGGCCGTAAGATGGAATGGCCGTGAGATGACTGTGAGATTGTATGACCGTGAGATGGTATGACCGGAAGATGGTATGACCGTGAGATGGTATGGCCGTGAGTTGTAAGACCGTGAGATGATCGTGAGATGGCCGTGAGATGGTAAGGCCATCAGATGGTATAACCGGAAGATGGCGTGACCGTGAGATGGTATGACCGTGAGATGGTATGGCCGTGAGAGTGTTTGGCCATGTATGACCGTAAGATAGTATGACCGTGAGATGGTATGACCGTGAGATGGTAAGGCCATAAGATGGTATAACCGGGAAATGGCGATGAGATGGTATGACCATGAGATGGTATGGCCGTGAGAGGGTTTGGCCGTGTATAACCGTAAGATAGTATGACCGTGAGATGGTATGACCGTGAGATGATAATGCAATCAGATGGTATAAACGGGAGATGGCGTTACCGTGAGATGGTATGACCGTGAGATGGTATGGCCGTGAGAGGGTTTGGCCATATAAAACCGTAAGATAGTATGACCGTGAGATGGTATGACCGTGAGATGATAAGGCAATCAGATGGTATAAACGGGAGATGGCGTTACCGTGAGATGGTATGATCGTGAGATGGTATGGCCGTGAGAGGGTTTGGCCGTGTATGACCGTAAGATAGTATGACCGTGAGATGGTATGGTCGTGAGATTTGTTAGGCGTGAGATGGTAAAACCGTGAGAAAGTATGACCGTGAGATTGCATGGCCGTGAGATGGTCGTGAGATGGTATGGCCGTGAGATGATATGACCATGAGATGGTAAGGCCATCAGATTGTATAACCGGGAGATGGCGTGACCGTGATATGGTATGGCCGTAAGATGGAATGGCCGTGAGATGACTGTGAGATTGTATGACCGTGAGATGGTATGACCGGAAGATGGTATGACCGTGAGATATTATGGCCGTGAGTTGTAAGACCGTGAGATGATCGTGAAATGACCGTGAGATGGTATGACCTTCGGATGGTATGTCCGTAAGAAGGTAGGACCGCGATATGGTATGGCCGTGAGATGGTATGACCATGAGATGGTATGGCCATGAGATGGCTATGAGATGGTATGACCGTGAGATATTATGACCATGAGATGGTATTACCGTCGGATGGTATGGCTGTGAGATGGTTTGGCTGTGTATAACCGTAAGATAGTATGACCGTGAGATGGTAAGGCCATCAGATGGTATAACCGGGAGATGGCGTGACCGTGAGATGGTATGACCGTGAGATGGTATGGCCGTGAGAGGGTTTGGCCGTGTATAACCGTAAGATAGTATGACCGTGAGATGGTATGACCGTGAGATGATAAGGCCATCAGATGGTATAACCGGGAGATGGCGTGACCGTGAGATGGTATGACCGTGAGATGGTATGGCCGTGAGAGGGTTTGGCCGTGTATGACCGTAAGATAGTATGACCGTGAGATGGTATGGTCGTGAGATGGTTAGGCCATGAGATGGTAAAACTGTGAGATAGTATGACCGTGAGATTGCATGGCCGTGAGATGGTCGTGAGATGGTATGGCAGTGAGATGATGTGACCATGAGATGGTAAGGCCATCAGATGGCATAACCGGGAGATGGCGTGACCGTGATATGGTATGGCCGTAAGATGGTATGACCGTGAGATATTATGGCCGTGAGTTGTAAGACCGTGAGATGATCGTGAGATGACCGTGAGATGGTATGACCTTCGGATGGTATGTCCGTAAGAAGGTAGGACCGCGATATGGTATGGCCGTGAGATGGTATGACCATGAGATGGTATGGCCATGAGATGGCTATGAGATGGTATGACCGTGAGATATTATAACCATGAGATGGTATTATCGTCGGATGGTATGGCTGTGAGATGGTATGGCCGTGAGATGGTTTGGCTGTGTATAACCGTAAGATAGTATGACCGTGAGATGGTAAGGCCATCAGATGGTATAACCGGGAGATGGCGTGACCGTGAGATGGTATGACCGTGAGATGGTATGGCCGTGAGAGGGTTTGGCCGTGTATAACCGTAAGATAGTATGACCGTGAGATGGTATGACCGTGAGATGATAAGGCCATCAGATGGTATAACCGGGAGATGGCGTGACCGTGAGATGGTATGACCGTGAGATGGTATGGCCGTGAGAGGGTTTGGCCGTGTATGACCGTAAGATAGTATGACCGTGAGATGGTATGGTCGTGAGATGGTTAGGCCATGAGATGGTAAAACTGTGAGATAGTATGACCGTGAGATTGCATGGCCGTTAGATGGTCGTGAGATGGTATTGCCGTGAGATGGTATGACCATGATATGGCCGTCAGATAGTATGACCGTGAGATGGTATGGTCATGAGATGGTATGGCCGTGAGATCGTATGACCGTGAGATGGTATGACCGTGAGATGGTATGCCCGTGAGATGATATGGCCGTGAGTTGTAAGACCGTGAGATGATCGTGAGATGACCGTGAGATGGTATGACCTTCTGATGGTATGTCCGTAAGAAGGTAGGACCGTGATATGGTATGGCCGTGAGATGGTATGACCATGAGATGGTATGGCCATGAGATGGCTATGAGATGGTATGACCGTGAGATGGTATGACCGTGAGATGGTATGGCCGTGAGATATTATGACCGTGAGATGGTATGACCGTCGGATGGTATGGCTGTGAGATGGTATGGGCGTGAGATGGTTTGGCTGTGTATAACCGTAAGATAGTATGACCGTGAGATGGTATGACCGAGAGATGGTAAGGCCATCAGATGATATAACTGGG
This sequence comes from Ylistrum balloti, assembly GCF_031769215.1. Taxonomy (NCBI): domain Eukaryota; kingdom Metazoa; phylum Mollusca; class Bivalvia; order Pectinida; family Pectinidae; genus Ylistrum; species Ylistrum balloti. The sequence continues at coordinate 477,078 of NW_026782142.1, read as the reverse complement.
AGAGTTGGCGTGACCGTGAGATGTTATGACCATGAGATGGTATGACCGTGAGATGGTAAGGCCATCTGATGGTATAACCGGGAAATGGCGTGACCGTGAGATGGTATGACCGTGAGATGGTATGGCCGTGAGGGGGTTTGGCCGTGTATGACCGTAAGATAGTGTGACCGTGAGATGGTATGGTCGTGAGATGGCAAGGCCTTGAGATGGTATGACCATGAGATGGCCGTGAGATAGTATGACCGTCAGATTGCATGGCCGTGTGATGGTCGTGAGATGGTATGCGCCTTGAGATCGTATGACCATGGTATGGCCTTGAGATCGTATGACCGTGAGATGGTATGGCCTTGAGATAGTAGGGCCCTGAGATGGTATGACCGTGAGATGGTATGACCGTGAGATGGTATGGCCGTGAGTTGTAAGACCGTGAGATGACCGTGAGATGGTATGACCTTCGGATGGTATGTCCGTAAGAAGGTAGGACCGTGATATGGTATGACCGTGAGATGGTATGACCGTGAGATGGTATGGCCGTGAGATATTATGACCGTGAGATGGTATGACCGTCGGATGGTATGGCTGTGTGATGGTATAGCCGTGAGATGGTTTGGCCGTGAATTTTAAGACCGTGAGATGACCGTGAGATGACCGTGAGATGGAATGACCGTCGGATGGTATGGCCGTGAGATGGTATGGCCGTGAGATGGTATGACCGTGAGATGGAATGACCGTCGGATGGTATGGCCGTGAGATGGTATGACCGTGAGATGGTAACACCGTGAGTTGATATGATCGTGAGATGGTATGGCCGTGAGATGGTTTGGTTGTGTGATGGTATGGCCGTGAATTTTAAGACCGTGAGATGACCGTGAGATGGAATGACCGTCGGATGGTACGGCCGTAAGAAGATAGGACCGTGATATGGTATGGCCGTGAGATTTTATGGCCGTTTGATGGCCGTTAGATGGTATGGCCGTGTTATGACATGGCCTTGAGATAGTAGGGCCTTGAGATGGTATGACCTTGAATTGGTATAACCGTCAGATAGTATGGCATCGAGATGTTATGACCATGATATGGTATGGCCGTGAAATGTTATGACCGTGAGATGGTATAGCCGTGAGATGGTATGACTTTGAGATAATATGGCCGTGAGTTTTATGACCTTGATATGACCGAGAGATGGTATGAAAGTGAAATGGTATGACCGTGAGAGGGTATGACATTCAGATGATATGCCATTGAGATGTTATGGCCGTGAGATTGTATGGCCGTGTGATGGCGGTGAGATAGTATGGCCGTGAAATGGTTTGACCGTGAGATGGTATGACCGTGAGTTGTATGACCGTGAGATGGTATGCCCTTGAGATGGTATGGCCGTGAGATTGTATGGTCGTGTGATGGCGTTGAGATGGTATGTCCGTGAGATGGTATGACCGTCTGATGTCGGTGAGATGGCATGGCCGTAAGATGGTATGACCGTGTGATGATAAGACCGTGAGATGACCGTGATATGGTATGGCCTTGAAATGGCCGTAAGATGGTATAACCGTCAGTTGACCGTGAAATGATATGGCCGTAAGATGGCCGTCTGATGGAATGACCGTGAGATGACCTTGAGATGGTATGGTCTTTAAATTGCCGTGAAATTGTGTGATTGTCAGATGACCGTGAGATGGTATGACCAAGAGATGGTATGAAAGTGAAAATGGAATGACCGTGAGATTGTAGGGCCGTGAGATGGTATGGCCGTGAGCTGGTATGACCGTAAGATGGTATGTCCGTGTGATGGTGGTGAGATGGTATGGCCGTGAGATGGTATGACCGTGAGATTGTATGACCGTGAGATGGTATGGCCGTCAGATATTATGGCCGTAAGGTGGTATGACCGTGAAATGGTATGACCGTGAGATGGTATGGCCGTGAGATGTGAAGACCGTGAGATGGTATGGCCGTGAGATAGTATGGGCGTAAAATGGCATGGCCGTAAGATGGTATGACCTTGTGATGATAAGGCCGTGAAATGACCGCGATATGGTATGGCCTTGAAATGGCCGTGAGATTGTATGATTGTCAGATGACCGTGAGATGGTATGGCCGAGAGATTGTAAGACCTCGTAATAACCTTGAGATGTTGTGACCTTGAGATGGTATGACTTTGAGATAATATGGCCTTGAGTTTTATGACCTTGATATGACCAAGAGATTGTATTAAAGTGAAATGGAATGACCTTGAGATTGTAGGGCCGTGAGATGGTATGGCCGTGAGCTGGTATGACCGTAAGATGGTATGTCCGTGTGATGGTGGTGAGATTGTATGACCGTGAGATGGTATGGCCGTCAGATATTATTGCCGTAAGCTGGTATGACCGTGAAATGGCATGATCGTGAGATGGTATGACCGTCAGATGGTATGGAAGTGAGATGGCCGTCAGATGGAATGACCGTGAGATGGTATGACCGTGGGAAAGTATGGCCATGAGATGACCGTGAGATGGTACGGCCGGGAGATAGTATGTCCATGAGTTGGCATGGTCGTGAGATGATAAGGCCGTGAGATGACCGTGAGATGGTATGGCCGTGAGATGGTATAGCCGTGAGATGGTAGTTCCTTGAGATGGTATAACCGTCACATGACCGTGAGATGACCGTGAGATTGTATGGCCGTGAGATGAACGTGAGATGGTATGACTGTGAGATGGTATGACCTTGAGATGGTATGTTCGTGAAATGGTATGTCCGTCAGATGGTTTGGCCGAGAGTTGACCGTGAGAAAGTATTGCCGCGAGATTTTATGACCGTGAGATGGTAATTTCGTAAGATGATATAACCCTTAGATGACCGTGAAATGATATGGCCGAGAGATGGCCGTCTGATGGAATGACCGTGAGATGACCTTGAGATGGTATGGCCGAGAGATGGCCATGAGATGGAATGACCGTGCGATGGCATGACCTTGAGATGATATGGCAAAGAGATGGCCATGAGATGGAATGACCGAGAGATGGTATGTCCGTGAGATGGTAAGACCTCGTGATGACCTTGAGATGGTAGTTCCGTGAGATGGTATAACCGTCACATGACCGTGAGATGGCCGTGAGATGCCCATGAGATTGTATGGCCGTGAGATGACCGTCTGATGGAATGACCGTGAGATGACCGTGAGATTGTATGGCCGTGAGATGACCGTGAGATGGTATGACTGTGAGATGGTATGACCTTGAGATGGTATGTTCGTGAAATGGTATGTCCGTCAGATGGTTTGGCCGTGAGTTGACCGTGAGAAAGTATTGCCGCGAGATTGTATGACCGTGAGATGGTAGTTTCGTGGGATGGTATAACCGTCAAATGACCGTGAGATGATATGGCCATGAGATGATATGGCTGTGTGATGGTAATGGTGCCAACAATCATATCTGATACCATAAACGTAAATTTTACGAATATTCTGGAAAGACAATAAGTGATATATGTCCTTTTTGCATTATCGCGGATGGAATTAGTAGAGGGAAAGCTACCGGGGTTGATCTCAAGGGAAAGCTTATCTAAACGGAGAAAATTCAATAAAATTGTCAATAAACACTGAAGTATGAGACTGCCCTATGGGAATTATGATATTACAGGGACGCACTTTTACTGCCATCATTGTTGCAAATCATCTTTGTTTAAATCGCTTTGTGAGAGTGACAACATGTGAAATGTTCGGTACTTTGTCACTGTCATACTCTAAAACGGGAGTTGGTGTGGCATCTCATAACGCCACTTTCTAAATTATGAAAGAGCCACATAAATTGCATATTTTTTTCTTTGTGTTCTGTGCATCCAAAACTAAAATCCCGAATACCATACCTTAATTTCACGGAGGAAAAGCGATTTTTTTCTTAATCGTTGTATAGATTTTATAATATATTCATCAGTTTTAAATGGTTTTTCAGGTATTATTCTCTCTCTCTCTCTTCCCCCCTCTCTACCCCCTCTCTCTCTCCCCCCCCCCCCCCCCCCCCCCCCCCCCTCTCCCCCCCCTCTCTCTCTCTCTCTCTCTCTCTCTCTCTCTCTCTCTCTCTCTCTCTCTCTCTCTCTCTCTCTCTCTCTCTCTCTCTCTCTCTCAATGCTGCCTTATATTGTTTTATCTCTGAAGGTCGGTTATTTTTATCGTGTCAGATACGCATAGCTCGCAAATCTTCCTATATTCAAATTCAATTACGTTCATATACTGTAAATCTAGCTATTTTCGTGCAGCTTTTATTTTGGGATTTTACCAAAATTTCCATTCGCGGGGATTTGATTTCGAGGATAAAAATTCCCTTAAAATCTACTTACAGTAAAAACCCATGTCATATCTTTAATGGGTTTACAGTTTACTGCTTAATTGACCATGACATAAATGGGTCATTAAGCCGTCTAGCTAGGTAAATAGTATTACTATTTCGTTGTTGATATGTGTCAACTTTGTCCTGTATCATATTATATTTCTCTGATTTTCTTATTATGTAGCTTCGCAAGGACTTATATATTACTAAGTATTTTGTCAGCCAGACAGGGCGGACCTCCTCGATAGGTCAATGTGTGCTCAGTAGAAAGGTCATACATTCTTATTTTATTGATCTTGTAGATAGTAAATCGTCTAAATTATTATTTTATCCAAGTAATTTATTACCTGATCCAATTCTTCTTGTGGTCTTTCCGTCGTCATCATTACTTCCGTTGTGTCTATATAGTACCGCTTAGGCCGTGTTAACCTTATTAATGTGAAAATACAGCTTATTATGATTTAGCTGGGCATCTTTTCAAGGCTGTATGTTACCTTTATATTAAATTTCATGACGAAGTAAAAATGTATTGAATGAATCGTGAATCTTGAATGATTTCACTTCAACGGTAATCAGAATAATTTGAAAATGCCGAATGGTGATACGATACAATTTTTATTTTTTCAATGAGGTACATGAAGTAATAGTTTGAGGTGAGAAATATGACAAAAATCACTTTAGATTTTGATGTACAATGAACAGAGGTTAGCTACATACACCAATCCACCAACATTCAACATATCGTTAACAGTATCACCTAGAAATTAAATAAACCGATTTTCACTACTTTTAGGCATTTTTTTTCACCAACGTCTCGTCTGAAAGAAAACACCGAGAAGATGAGATCAAATCATTTATGCTATAGCTACACTATATGACAACGTTCCATTGAGTCTTTTTTGTATATTTTCGTCGTCTTTAATGGGGTAATGCATTTATCTGACTATGAACAGCATTGGCTTTTTGACACTTTTCCATGTTGCATGGATTACAAAGAAGCAAATTTAGAAATATATGTTTTTGATCTATCAACATAATTGCAAAAATAGTTTAAAATGTTTATTGTCGGCATGAAGGAGCAAATCCCGTCCCGCTCACTACATGTGTTTTATCATATGCTACTGTATGCTAAATGCATGACGTGGAGACAAGATTCATAATTTAAATTAATATGTGATGCATTTCAAATACAGTGAACATGGGTGCATGGATCGAAAACATGAGAGGTGCAATTTAAATATTAAAACACAATAGAGTGAAATATATTTTTAATTTTGTGTCTTGAAATATTTAATGTTTCATTGAAGCTAGTACTCGACATATTCTCACGTCCTAGAAATTGAAGATGAGTTTTGTCATGCAAAAAACTCTTAACTTAGTCGTATCTCGTTCCCTGTGGTGTCATACAGGCGATTTGTGAATGGTTTATCTGTGTTATCCTTACCACCCGCACGAGACCACGCGCACATAAGTGGAATCTGTTTTTCTGTTTATCACGCTAGAGGCGACAATAGTCACACGTACTTAGAATGTTTGCCAAAAAATCACGCAAAAAAAAAAAAAAAAAAACACATAACGTGTCAATTATTGTATTTGTAAATATGTGGGATTTCATTGAGAAGAACACATACAATCTAACACATATTTCAGCTGCTATATGATTGTGTTAACCTTGCCGGTGTTACAGAAAACATTGTTCGATTTATCGATTTACGCCGTACACTTTCCGATTCAGCAAAATAGAAGTAAAACCACTTCTAGTGATAGTCAGCATACTGGAGTCACATTTATTGGTTATTAAGGTAAATTCCCAAATCAGTGTTGAGCAATTTGTTATTTGCTTTCGATCTCAAAGTGTAGCAGACATTCGTTTTATGATATTATCGACATGCGATACATTTAGATCCACATATTTCTATTTCAAAAGTATCTCTAACCTAGACCTATGGAATCTCTTTGGTAAAGAATCATAGAGATATTGTATTTTGTTTTTTCTTCATGTTTTGCTTCATGTCATTTGAGTGGTAGCTATATCTGGTTAATCTGACAATGAAACAAAGGGAAGTAACTCTGGTAGCTAAATGATTCATCTAACACATTTAGTGCGGTGATTTTTTGGTATTTCTTTCACTCTCGTTATTTTTATCTTCTGAAATTACAAATTTACAATTACCTGTCGAGCGCCCCGACCAGGAATCAAACCAGGGTCTCTGGCGTGATGATTGACCAACTATATCAACTAAGCCAAAGAAGCATACTCCGTCACTGAATGACAGAGACTGTATTTATCACTATATACAAGCCACACCGACCCGTCCGCTGAGTGACAGAGACTGTATTTATCACTATATACAAGCCACACCGACCCGTCCGCTGAGTGACAGAGACTGTATTTATCACTATATACAAGCCACACCGACCCGTCCGCTGAGTGACAGAGACTGTATTTATCACTATATACAAGCCACACCGACCCGTCCGCTGAGTGACAGAGACTGTATTTATCACTATATACAAGCCACACCAACCCGTCCGCTGAGTGACAGAGACTGTATTTATCACTATATACAAGCCACACCGACCCGTCCGCTGAGTGACAGAGACTGTATTTATCACTATATACAAGCCACACAGACTCGCTCCTATTACACTACACCCCATCTATTTCTTGACATTTCCAAAATCCCAATCCAAGACTCCAGATACTACAACCTGTGAGATTTCGTTGAAGGCCAATGTAACAGAACAGGAAACCCACATATTCCTGTTGAGAGCCCCGACCAGGAATCGAACCCGTGTCTTTGGCATGGTAATCGACCGACGCTACCAACTAACCAAAGAAGCATGGTCTGTTAATTACGGTTTCAGAATATCGCCACAGACTACAGGAAGTAGCTGCCACTGCCTTCCTAGGTTTCTAATTGGTGGAGATTTCCCAAAACGGGTTCACCACGCTATCTAGCGACAGTCGTATGCCATAAACAATACCACCATCTTTATAACAGTGTCATACACGAATACTGTCGCTATGAAACAATACAGCTTTGCTGCTTAAACTTACCCAAAATGGCTGACTAAGTTTTAATGAAAATATTCCGATTGGAATTGATTGTGTTCAGCATTAACAGTTTTAATGTTGATAAGTATTGTCTGTGGACCAGATTTTCAGTCATTTCTCGTCGTAAATGTGAAACATTCTCGTATATAACATGTTTAGTGGACTCTGGAGGATAACAAACAAAAAACTGAAAACAGAAATACTCATAAATGAACAGACTCTTATCGCGAAGGGTACTAAAAAGGTATGGAATCAGAGTCATTAATGAGGAGACGTAATTCTAGGTTCGCATTTTTCAACAATAACTGTGGACAGGTGCTCCAATTTTTATATATTGATGTGTATTTACTAATGATGTGTAATCTGATATTTCCTATAATCTTATCATTTTCTGTTTGTGCTTTTTCAAAACTCAATATATTTTTTATATTTTGTTGCTTAAATACTATCGCATAAAGACTATTTCAAACAAATGTGAAATATATCTGTTTGTTCATTTAATGTAATTTAAATGCAAAATAAAATATAATGATAACGTCACTGTGTATTTTTTGTGGTTTCAAAAGTATTCAACATCACCATGTGACTGACACTTACTCGTAACATCGACTACTCAAGGGCCGGATTTATTAACATCCACATTTCCCTCGAAACGTGTCAACACGTGTGCATTTGGGAATACATGTACACAGCAGTTCTTAATAATGCGTGAGTATGTCTGATAGGACATCCCTTTGGACAGTAAGTACAGAGTCAATCGGTCTTTTGTCTGAGGAAATGCGCTTGTTTTTTTTTTTTTTTTTGTTTTTTTTTTTTATATATCCTTTGTGCAACTCCTCAATGACTTTAAGCTATTTTCTGGCGCCAACTAATTACCTATGTAAATAGCGTTCTCTCTTAGAAACTCGTCTTCTCGGTATCTGTCTCTTATAAAATGTCACTAATGGTTTGGACGAAATTATCTGTAGCCGTTCTCTTGCTTCGTTGTGTCTATAAAAATATGCCGAAGGCGATTGTCCTTATTGAAGAATTATTGGATCAACTCAACAAATCTCTCACTGAAATCTCATTAGCAGACGGAGTTATCAATAATGGCTGTTTCTAAAAGGTTACGTCAAGTCATTTTCAATTATATCAAGTTCGTGATTCCGATGTTGTATTCGTTTGTATCAAATCCACAGGGAATACAAACTTCATTGCTCTTGTCCATTTTTATGCATTGATATATGTAGCCCAATGCATCCTTCATTACTTTTGCTGTGACCTCTAGCCAGAACTTCGGAACGGAATACGATAACAGCACAATAAATAGGTCCACGATTGGCATAAAGTACACAGATACACGTATGAAAATGCAACACGATAATACAACGTTGATATTGAGTTAGAAGATAAAAACAGGGCAACACTAACCTTTCCTTTGGAAAGGGATGCGCGTGAGACCAAATAACATCTCGCGGGATCTCATTGATCCACCGTCTATTAACGATACTAAGCTATAACATGCGTTTTGGACATCTGTTGTGTTTTAAGATAATGCGTCGGAACGTCATAGCATGCGTAAACACAGAGTTTAATATGAAGTAGGCACTGCCTAAAAACGAGCTCAAGTTGGTCAAGAAAGTGCACATTTTGAACAGCCTGATCCATATTTGCACTGAAGCGTTTTTTGGGGTTTTTTTTTTATTTGCTGTATATTTCTCAAGATTTGAACAAAACATCGACACATACAAATGTACCAATATATCATCATCATCAGCAGCAGCAACACATCTTCTTCTTCTAGAAAACATTGTATCACCATGATCAGGCGGTGGTTTGGTGGCACAGTTGTAAGACACTTGTCTATCACCTTGCCATTCGGGGTTCGATTCCCCGAAGGGATAGAAAGGATACAGGTTTCCTCCCAAAGTTAGACCCCTCTCTTGCTTACAACAAGTGTGATTTTTATAAGTTGAAATAACAAAGTTTCCTTATGTAAGTAAGTCAAGCACATACAATCATACACCATGATTGGGAAAAAAGGAAGCGACTGGTGAACGGCTGTACTGTGTCTGCCATGTTTACACACGCGGAATATGCGCATGCGCAATGTCATCGCTACGAGCGGTAATGTATGAATTATTGTGGGTCCACCATTGTTTATTTTCCGATTTTTTCAATTTTTATTTAAATTGAATACAGCCAGTTTTATTTTCTTTAATTAAAGGAAAGTATTTGTTTTGTTACATATATTACGGGGAAAATAAGATAAAGCTTGTTTTTCATAGTGATTTTTACGTATAATTGGGGCTTTAATATTACAACAGGTTAATTTCTATTTGTTATTTCTAATTGTTCCATACAAAGTATTGAAGTGGAGAACTTCTACTAGAGTACTAGCTTGATGCCTGTACAATGTTTTGAGTATCGGGTAATTACCTTGAATGGTTTAAGATAACTGGTTTGAAAAAAAATTTTGTGGTTTGGCCTATGTTTCCATGGTATCAGAAAAAGCATTTAAATGGCAATCTTCCCCATAATACAAGAGACTACTAGCTTATTAAGTGTAAACAGTTTTGAGCAATTACCTTGTCAGAGTATTGGCCCAGAAAAACTGAAATTTTGATGAGGGTCATCGGTTTAAATGGTAACAATAAATGTATTTAAAAAGTCACTGACAACATATCTAGATTATAACAATTGATAAAAAAAGATCTTCAAAATAAATGCAAAAGAGTTTCCCTTTTAGAGTTACAGAGAGGACTTTTTATCATCTTTGCTTTAAAAAAAGAAAGGATTTTGTCAAAATATGATGAAAGACAATATATTATAGTTTTAGTCGGATTTGTAAAGGTGGTGCTTATATATTTAACAAGTTTTCATGATTAAAATCACAATGTTCTCTCCCGCCATTTTCTTTTCTCTTTGCTCTTGAGAGTTTTCGTTCTGTTCATTAACAAATCATAAAATGCTTCAGAACCTTTGGTTTTTTAAGCAATTTTAACTTGTCCTGGTAGCAAAAAGAGGGTAAAGTTATAAACTTTGTTGAGACTATTCTGTTATACATTGTAATTAAGAAAATCAATATAGATATATATGTTTAAATACAATTCTTGTGAAAGCCACAATATATTACATAAACTGCATTATTCTGGATACCCCCCCCCCCCCCACCAAAAAAAAAAAAAAAAAAAAATCACCACTAATAGTTATTTTATCATTGTGCCTTATAAGTGTTTGCTGGAAATTTTCTAAACATTCAAATACATGATCATAATTAATTATCGAAAGAACATCCTCATCTTGCAGAATTAATATAGTTAGGAGATGGGCGAGTTTTTCGTCAAATCGGGACCTTACGTCACTTTCCGTGAACGAGAAACACATCGTCTCGTTCACGGAAAGTGACGAAAGGTCCCGAACATTAAACCGGAAATCAGGTACATCGGAGCACAATCGAGCTCAAATCATGAATGGTTAAAATTGCAATTTTTCAACGAGATATTTGTTATATACGTTTCAAACCATTAAAGTATATGTTTGTTAAATTCATCTAAATTATTTAAGACTTTTAGTATGATTTCATTTCTACACGAGAGCTTAAAACGATATTTTGTTGGTCAAAATAATTTTTAATCCATTCAAGGGGTCGGCAGTTCTCATTGCGTGCTGCGGCAAGTGTATTGTGGGTAATGAAGCTCCTGCTACACTTCCGTTTAAAGTTGATCGTATGGGCAGGTTGTTGGAGTTGAATTATCACACACACACACAATACCAAAAAGCGCTCGCTGCGCTCGCTATCATTGAGAAAGACAATAATCTTACTTTTCATTGATGTTGAAAATAAGAAAGGAAATTAAGGTCTAGTTCAAGCAGATATTTTCGTAGCTGACTGACTTGGGAAATTATCTCCTTCGGAATATCTGGGCATTCCGGAGTTCATATATTATCGTACATTTATCAACATCACACATGAGGAATGGATAATGATTACTTTTACTCTATGTTTTCTGTACAGGCCAGTTAATGTGTAAGTGTCTTACATAGAGAAAATAGGCTTACATGTTCTAGTGTTGTCATTTTCACTCAGTTTTACATACAATAATGATTTCCCGACCAGTTACTCTTTTAACGGTTTTAATACGCGAATAGATATATCATGGTTTAGTCGTGTCAAAGGAACCTTTCCATAACAGAAGAGGAAGCTTGTTAAGCATAGCACGTGTTTCTTTTTTGGTGGTGCTCTGGTCAATTTAGTTGCTATACTAAAACATTGAATTTTCAACTGATGATTTGTATTACTTATTCACACTCTCTATATTTATTTTTATGTTCTTATTTTGTTGTTGCATGTATGTTTTAAAAAAACTGGCAGAATAAAAAGAAGATTATAATAATGATAAATAAGTATAAATGTCGAATTTAACATTCAATGTTGAACAGTTCACGTATTTCATTTTTTTAAATTCTACTTCTAGAAATAAGAATATAAAGCCTCCATTGTCTGCAGACAAGACAACACCGTTTGCTTCCTCACGAACTTAACCTGAAAATGACTCTGTCAAATGACATTTTTTGCAATTAATACCGCGATGCATTTGCGCTTTTTAATCGTCTGTGGAATACCTCACTATCGACATTTATTATCCTAGGGCTCTTCGGGGTAAAAAATGGAAGCTCTTGTAATTCATTAACAAAATTGAAAACAAATAGACATATCTGTTTTGGGAATCCAAGTCATTATAGCAAAGACAACATTGCAATGAATAGGTTATTTTTAAAGTTATTTTTAAAAAAGATCACATCGATTTTGAAAAAAAAAAATAAAATAAAGATGATATCGTGGGAGTCATCATCATCAAAGTGTTCCTCAATCTATTAAGTTCCGTTTTTATATAATTGCGTTTTGTATTTTTTCATACTGTAAAAGCAAAGTGTAGTCAATTTAAAAAAAAATAATATTGTTGCTACAATGTTACATGTGACAGGGACGAGGGGTCATTAGCTTTAGCATATCTATGGTTAGATTTTAGATAAACCGTAGCAGAATCAACTTTCATCGGATATTTTACAGATAATCAATTTGATCTTTTTCGCAGTGATCTTTTCGCCATCTCATCACACGGCTTTCTACCAAAGTGTATATAAGATTATACTAAAGCCCAAAAGTCGTCCGATTTATTACCATCTCGTATCTCTCAATGAAAATACGCTTCACACTGGTAATTTGTCTGATGAAGATGACAGTCTAGTCATCAAAACGTCACACATGTAAAATCTTAACGGTCGTGATAAAAGAGCATCATTCAATAAATATCATCTAGAGGAAATGAGTTCATGTAAACTTCTTCCCGTATTTTAAACAATGTATTTTAGTATTGTAGTTAGAAGGGTATCAATCGTGTATTGCTAATCTCAAATGAAAAAAGAATTTATGAGTCGGTTCGTCACTCATTATCATATAATTGTAGGGCACCGCATTGGATCCGAGTATACCACTGGTAGATACATACAAGCTGGTTCGCAGAGTGTTATTAACGACTGAGGTTAAACATTATTTTTTCTCTCTTATTGATTATCATTTACTGACGGACATGCAACTGGAAGAACACCTTTCCATTCAGAAGATCAGCATTTTGGTGTCTTTTGAGAAGACAACAGAAAGGGAACAATTATGAAGGAGACATTTATCATTTCCAACACGTAACGTTACCGGAACGCAATACTCTAAAAGTGAAGTTTTCTGCACAGGCATGGGGCCATTCGAAATGAAAAAAAAAAGAAGAAAAATCGATATAAAAATATGTGAAAAATTAATCCTATCAAATGTTTTGTAAATTATGTAAATGCTATTTTGATATCTATCATGTCTTAGTTATATTAAGGTATGAAGAGTAAAGGTTTCAATGTTTATCTGATCTAGTGGTACCACATACTGGTATAAGCATAGTACTTATTATGTAAAATCTGATCTAGTGGTACCACATACTGGTATAGGCATAGTACTTATTATGTAAAATCTGATCTAGTGGTACCACATACTGGTATAAGCATAGTACTTATTATGTAAAATCTGATCTAGTGGTACCACATACTGGTATAAGCATATTACTTATTATGTAAAATCTGATCTAGTTGTACCACATACTGGTATAAGCATAGTACTTATTATGTAAAATCTGATCTAGTGGTACCACATACTGGTATAAGCATAGTACTTATTATGTAAAATCTGATCTAGTGGTACCACATACTGGTATAAGCATAGTACTTATTATGTAAAATCTGATCTAGTGGTACCACATACTGGTATAAGCATAGTACTTATTATGTAAAATCTGATCTAGTGGTACCACATACTGGTATAAGCATAGTACTTATTATGTAAAATCTGATCTAGTGGTACCACATACTTGTATAAGCATAGTACTTATTATGTAAAATCTGATCTAGTGGTACCACATACTGGTATAAGCATAGTACTTATTATTTAAAATCTGATCTAGTGGTACCACATACTTGTATAAGCATAGTACTTATTATGTAAAATCTGATCTAGTGGTACCACATACTGGTATAAGCATAGTACTTATTATTTAAAATCTTATCTAGTGGTACCACATACTGGTATAAGCATAGTACTTATTATGTAAAATCTGATCTAGTGGTACCACATACTGGTATAAGCATAGTACTTATTATGTAAAATCTGATCTAGTGGTACCACATACTGGTATAAGCATAGTACTTATTATGTAAAATCTGATCTAGTGGTACCACATACTTGTATAAGCATAGTACTTATTATGTAAAATCTGATCTAGTGGTACCACATACTTGTATAAGCATAGTACTTATTATTTAAAATCTGATCTAGTGGTTTAAAAATAATTGCGTTTCAGACTGTGTGTGCATACTGTACGATTCAATCCTGAAGTTGGTGTTTGTTGGTATTCACGTATGTACAACTTACCCGTACACAGGATTTTCAACTTTGTGTGTACAGTGTGTTTAAACAAATAAGATATACGATTAAATCGTGAAGTTGTTGTTCAAGTAGTTACATGTACCAGATCATACAGTTATGTTAGTAAGTAGTGTTCTAACGTTTCATACCAGACCTTTTAATTTATATTGAGTGGTTTATTTTGTGGCAGTGGTTCGCGGAATTGACATGGTCCCGGCAGCCTGGAAGTCTGATTGTTTATGGATTTTTTGTCAGTGTGTGGACCGGAGTGAAGTGTAGTTGGTTCCACTTAGAGTGGTGCTATAGACATTAGTAATTTGTTGGTAAAGAATGGTGATTTAGCTGCGGGCATTATATATATTTTTTTTCACCACGGTGGCCTGGACCATGACATCTTTTGCCACAACATCCACATTAAGTAGGTCGTGTGCTATTCAAGTTTTGAAACGCCGATACAACTTGATGTACTTGATATACTTATATAGTAATTCGTATATTCCTGTGCCGAAAAAAAGGGAAACAAAAAGTGGTGAAACGCAGGGGTACGGGAGGGAACTTCCCTAGCGTTTTTGCCTCTACGAGGGCTCCTCGGGGGAGGGTTTATTTGTGGCATGGTGGTGGCACGAAGGGTCAACGGCGGGTATCATGAAGACGTCACGAGAGGTGCGTTGTTGCGCAGGGGCACATGCGCTCACTGAAATTTCAGTGTATTTGTGTGTGTGTGTGTGTGTGTGTGTGTGTGGGTGGGTGGGTGTGTTAGTGTGTGTGTGCTTTTAGTCGGCGCTGCAGTGGCTACTTGTCCGGAGACTGTGACGTCGGTGGTGCGTTGTTGCTTGTGGCGTCATCGGTTCTTGTTGATTTTTGTGTTGTTACCATGCTGCAGATGGGCTTTCCCCTGGGTGGACCTTCGGGGAGGCGGGGGCGCTGGTCTCTTCTTGAATTTTTGTTTTTTTTCCCTATTTATTTATATACATGGACATATATTCTGTTGTAGTTAGTGTTGGTTGTTTTACTGAGATATAATTGCCATCTTTCCAATCCAAATTTGTTTTGAAAACCTGGAACCCTGTCATTATGTTTATGTTCCTTACAGCTCATGTAAATATGTTCATTCATTGTTTGCTTATTTTTGTTGCCTTTTGTCAAGCTCTGTCCTCTGGTTGCTCTCCCCAGTATAACCCTTGTCGGATTGTACATTTCTGTTTTGAACCGTATTGCCTGAAAAGCATTTGTAAGAGATACATATTTGATAACGGGTAATGATATTATGTGTTACAGGATGGCAATAGGTATTTTTCACAATAAGGTCTACGGGAGGTGTTTTATCAGTTATAATAAAGTTATTTTTAGTATTAGATCATTGTTTACCCATATGTCACTGTTAGGGAACCTTGTACTTAAGCACATGTATTCATTACTTGTCTTCATATACTCTAGTTTTACCAACATCAATTTTTCAGTCGTACTTCTTTTATTATTACTCATGCACATGGATGTCGAGTCTTATCCGGGACCAAATGATTTATCAATATTTCATCTGAACATAAGAAGTATTAGGAATAAGTTAGATTTTCTAGAAGATATAGCAGGAGAGTACGATGTTCTTTGTTTTACCGAGACACACTCAGAGGAAAACATCTCAGACGAATGTTTAGTTTTAGAAGGTTTTCACGATCCATTTCGTTTAGACAGAAATTTTGCTGGTGGCGAGGTCCTAGTTTATATAAATGATCGATTAAAAAATTCACGTTTGTTTGATTTAGAAATTCCAGGTATTGAAGCTATTTGGTCGATGATAGATCTACCAAATTACAAAATAATTATAGGAACACTGTATAGACCAGAAAATTCTATTAATCTGGTTTTTTTTTTTTTTGTTTTTTTTGTTTTTTGTTTTTTTATAATTCTTTTTTTTATTTTTCATTCATTTTTGCCAATTAAAACAATAACAGATAAATGACAAGTCATACATGTAACATCATACAGACACACTTACTCTGACACTTGCACACCGTACTCATTATCCTGTTATAGGCCTCATCATCATCATCATCATCATCATCATCACCATCCTCACAATCAGGCAGGCCTCAATCATCACCCTGTAGACATCACCATCGTCATGCATAATACAAAAATTCACTGTACACTGAAAACTTACTGGAAACCTTCACAAAAACCATACCTGTAAATATTCTCACATGAAGGTATGCATATGCCAACATACAAACACATGCACATACACCCTCAGATGCAGATACACATGTATGCACACACACACACACACACACACACACACACACACACACAGAGAGAGAGAGAGAGAGAGAGAGAGAGAGGGGGGGGGGGGGGGGGGGGAGGGGGACAGAAATTACATAATATTAACAAAGAGAAAGAGGGAGGGTGGGCTTGGAGGTTGGGGAAAGAGGATGTAGTGGGGTGATAGGGGGTTTGAGATGGATGGGAGGATTATAATAAACAATACAATAGAGCCAAAAGAATTCTCATGATAAATTTTAGTTACAATGTGGTGATGTCAAGGTCATTGGGACAAGGCTTGAATTAACTAATATATTATAATTCCAAAAGAGGTAACCATTTTTTCCAATTTTTCTGAAAATTTACTTTAAAAGTATCTATTTTACTATAAGAGATATGTTGTTGTATATGAAAATGTTCCTTGATATTATTTAGGAGAGCATTTAAACTAAGAGATTTGTACAGACATCTGGACTTATAGACATAATGTTTAATAAGAATTAGAATTTCATTATCTACCGGATTAGTATTAGGATTGGTAATTCCAAATAAGTATGTTTCTTTATTTACCCCAAAAGGAATCAGTAGAATATCTAGCAATGCCTCAAATCTTTCTAACAGATTCTGTACTTCTATGCACTCCCATAAACAATGAACTATTGTCTCCCTTTCCATATTACATTGATTACATAATGGACTAGGAAATAAATTTATTTTGAAAAGAAAAGCATTTGTTACCAAGATATGATGTATAATTCTTAGCTGGAACCACTGTAATTTTGCACTCTTTGTAATATCAAAAGGAATTCGGAGTAAGTATTTACATTTCTGGTCATCAAAGTCAAATTCTTCCCCCCATTTTTTAATACCAGTAGATGTTGTCGCTGGTTTAATAATGGTGTTGTAAAAATCTTTAGATCCTTTTTTACTTTTGAAGAAAATTTCAAGCAGAAGAGGTATGAAAGGCTGAGAGAATCCCTGTGGTTGAAAATCATGTTTCCTCAAAAACTGTTTAATAGCAGTGGTCAAGCCATGATACTCTAAATAGTTAGTTTTAATTGGGAACTTTTGACAAAACTCATTGAAGGAGAAGAAAGACAAATCTTCTGAATTTTTAACAAGGTCATTAATAGTATAAATACCAGAATTAAACCATAGTGGATAAAAAATGTAATTATTTCCAACTTTTATATCATTATTATACCATAAAGGTGTTTTCAAAATTGACTCAAGAGTATAGTACTTCATGGACAAACAATTATTCATTTTAACCCAACATTTAAACACATCTTTCCAAAATTTATTGCCACAATTTATATTGCATAAATGAACATATTCTCTTCCACAGCTAAACAATTTCTTTATATTAATTATAGAATTCAGCAGAACTTTTCATTTTCCTGAGGATTGAGTGATTCTCCTAATCCATCCTAGTTTAAGGGAGTCTATAAAACTGCTATGATAATGATAAAACATCTATCATTTTTAGCCCCCCATCTATGTAGTTTTGAATTAAAACATCTTTTTTTATTCTATGTGATTTTCCATTCCAAAGAAATTCAAAAATGGCTGAGTTTAGTTTGGCAAGAAACTTATCTGTAGGATTAGGCAGAGTAATGAATAAAAAATTGAATTGGGAAATTAAGAGCGATTTTATAATATTAATTTTACCAATTGGAGTAAGATTCCGTTTTTGCCACATATTAATAAGTGATTTCAGTTTAAGTAATTTTTGTCATAGTTCATCCTAGTAATTTCAGTTAAGACAACCGAGAAATCAATGCCTAAAAAAGTGAATTTGGTATTACCCCAAAGCAGATTCAATTCAGGAAGGAAGGATTCATCACTATACTTTTTGCTTTATTAGTGTTTATATTTAGCCCAGAAATTTTTGCAAAAGTATTTAATTCAGCAATTGATTCCTCGAGTGATTTTTCTGAGCCGTCAAGTATAAGACCGGTATCATCTGCATATTGTGCGTTTAGAATAGGTACATTTTCAATTTCTATACCTTTTATGCTTTCATTTGCCCTTATTTTTGCTGCTAACACTTCGACACATAAAATAAAAATATATGGGGCGACCCGCGCTGAATCTCGACAGTGCCAGATAGATTGCCCCCTTGGTTGATGGAAGAGAAAACATTAGTGTGCATGATTTGTACCCACTTTCTAATGTCCCACCCGAAATTGAAGTACCCCAAAACTTTATCAATAAAATCCCATGATATCGAGTCAAAAGCTTTTTCAAAGTCCACCATCAGTAGCATTCCTGGAATATCTAATTCTTCAACATAAACCATAACATCATAAATAGTCCTAATATTTTCACCAATATACCTCCCAGACAAAAAACCTGTCTGTTCTTCATTTATGAGCTTACTCAACACTGATTTCATCCTACATGCAATTACTCCTGAAGCTATTTTGTAAGAAATATTTAATAAGGAAATTGGTCTCCAATTTTTTCAGAAAATGACGAGGCTTATCTCTCTTTGGAATACATGTTATTATACCATGTCTCTGAGTAATAGAAAGTTGACCAATTGAAAAACTAAAATTAATTGAACGAACAACAAAATCACCAATATATTTCCAGAAAAACTTGAAAAATTCTGATGTAAAACCATCTGATCCCGGACTCTTATTATTTTTCATATTTTTAAAAATTTTACCAGCTTCTTCAACTGTAATCAAGCCTTCTAACTTCCTGGATTCTGTGTTGCTTAATTTTGGTATCCCACAACCCCGGAGGTGATAATCTAGATCAACATCATCAACTTCCCGAAATTTATACAGATTTTCATAGTAAAGTTGAACTTCATTTAAAATATCCCCCTCTTTTGTAACAATAGTCCCATTATTTTTTTGAATTTTCGGAATAATCTTAGAAGTGAAGTTTCGATTTTCCAAGTTAAAGAAATATGCAGTTGGTTTTTCCCCCTCCTCAATCCATTTAGCTCGTGACCTAATCAGGCTACCCTGTATCTTTCTTAAACGTAAAGCCTCTAATTCTTGTTTTTTACTATCTAACTCCTTTTGATCTGGATTGGAGCTAGCTTCTATAGTTTCTATAATTTTCATTAAATTATTCTCTTGGTACTTCTGTTGTTTTTTCCTAAAAGATGCAAAAGCTATCGATTTACCTCTTATTTCCATAAGCAAAGTCTCTAAGAATAGTTGGTCATTGATTAAAAACTGAATCTCACTATTAGGAATAAGTTCACTAGAATTTATATTATAAACTGGCAAACAATATTGTAACTTCACATCATCTATACATTTTTTTACCATATCAACATACTCAGGTATATACAACAAAGAGTTATTAAACTTCCAAAGACCCCTCCCCCTTTTAAATTCATTTAACTGTAATGCTATAACTGTTGGTGAATGGTCTGATCTATAACTAGGTTCAATGGTTGCTTTTCTAACATAAGATAACAGAGAATCAGTAATAAGAAAGAAATCTAATCTGGCCTGTTTTAAGGGGTTTTTCCTTCGCCAAGTATATCTCTTTGTATCTGAATGAAGTTCTCTGTAAATATCAATGAGATTATAAGTGTCGTTAATTTCCAAAACCCTTTCCCTAGCAGCAGCATTATTAACATTTCTATATGTGTTATCATAATCCATATCGGGATTTAATACTAGGTTGAAATCACCACAAACTACTACATTATTGTTTCCAAAACTATCTATAGTATTAGAGACTTGACTATAAAAATCTGGATTATCATTATTTGGTCCATAAAGATTGATCAGTGTTATTCTAGTACCCTCAATATCAATATCAATACCCAGAAAATTACCATTCAGATCCCGCTTTTCTTTATAGACTTTACTTTCAAAATTATTGTTCAATAAAATTGAGACTCCACGCGAGTTTGATGAAAAAGAACTAAAATAACTCTTAAAACCCCATTCACTTCGAATAAAAATTTCCTGTTCTGAAGTAAAGTGTGTGTCTTGTAAACAATAGATATGGTAATTTTTGTCCCTCATATAAGAAAAAACATCCTTTCTTTTAACTTTGTCGCCAAGGCCCTGACAATTCACCGACAGTATACACATATTATCCATTAGAAGAATTAGAGGATGGTAAGTGTGCGAAACAACCTTCCAAGAGAAGACAGAAAGAGGAAGCGAGGAAAAAAGAAAAGAGAAATTGAAATAAAAACATCTTACAGGTCAATATAAATCTGACCAATTACACAGCACTAACTCAGCTCACTAAATAACTAAATTTTAACATTAATTTGGGCAACCATACAGTGATGTCAAATCTTTTTCAATATAAACAGCAGCCCATACTTAGCACTCAGGATTATCGATCAACAACCGGAAGTAGCTACCGGACGCTAAGTCTGATATCTAAATTGCGAGTGAAAAGCGTCAAGGTGAATCCGGAAAGAGGTGACCGCTATTATAGACCGGAACTAAACCTTATGCTTGCACTACGATAGTGTGACATTGCTAATATCTAAAACATGAAACAGGTTCAGATAATAGAAATTTTCCTTACCTTGATTTAAGAAAGCCTGGTTAATATAATCCACAAGAATTTGGAATATATAAAAATTACTTTATACCACGGAAAGAAATCACAGACATACACACACAAAATAGCCCTATATACACCACACAAATATGGAAATCTAACACACTGTCAAGAAATTGCTGATCGGTGCCAGCTAATTCTGGCGTAGTGTCCAACCAGAGACGTATAAGTTATCCCTTAAGACTTCGTCATAAAGTTGGCGTCGTTCAACAAAAATTTTTTTTCAATGGGCATATTTTAAGTCAGTCTGCGTTTTCTGCCGTCATTGAGGACCGCAAAGATTTTACCGTCCACACTGTACGAACTTTTCACACAGTCCAACTTGTAGGCTTCCTGGAGTCGTTTCTGATTATAACGTGTAAGGTCTTCGAATATCACATATCCAGTGTTCTTTGAATTCCGTCGGGCACGAATAATTTCCTGTTTCTTACGTCGATGAGTAAATTTCACAATAGTGTTTCTGGGTTTGGTTTCATTCACTCTTCCAAGTCTATGTGCAATATCTATATCAGACTCACTTATGTTCACCTTCAAAGAATCGGACACGAACTGTACCACTGCCTGTACACATTCCTCAGTCGTTTCTTTCTCACCGGGGTCATCAGGTCCAACAATCCTGATCGAGTTTTTGCGGCCCTGTTGCTCAAGATCGTTATACTGTCCTAAGATCTCGGAATGTCTGTCCTTGGTACCTAATAATCCGTTTTGGAATCATTTATATTCTTCTATAGAAAAAACTCTGGATATTTCATCGAACTTGGTAATAAATGGTGATTTAAATGTAGATATGTTAATTATACCATTGAGACATCCTCTTTTTGACTTAATAACAACTTTTAATCTAAATAATGTTATCCGTTCTCCTACTAGAATTGGCCCTACTAGAGCTAGTCTACTAGACCCTATTTTCCTCTCTGAATCAGTTAAATACCTGTTTTACGTATCGATACACTAATTAGTGACCATGATGGTAGTCTCGTTTTTGTCGAAATCTCATTTGATATAAAACCTATATATAAACATAAAGTTTGGATATATAAACATGCAGATTTCGACAGATTCAATCACCTTATTGCTAACTACGATTGGGAAAATACATTGGGTAGAATGAATTCAGCTGATAGTGCTTGCGAGGTTTTTTTTCAAATAAATATATAGACTTTGCTCAGCAATGTATACCCCTTAAAGAAGTGGTAATTAGACCACATGATAAACCTAGGGTGTCATCTGAGTTAAGGAAAAATATACGGATTCGTGATAGGTTACATAAAAAAGCTCGACTTTCGAAACTTCATGTAGATATCAATAAATTTAAAGCCTAGCGTAATAAAGTCAATAATATGAAAAAAATATGCACGTGTAAAGTTTTTTGAAAATGTTAACGGTATTATTGACCACTATTCCAGTTCAGACCCAAAAGCTTATTGGAGATTGATCAAAAGACAAATGAAGGCATCCGGTACTTCGCAATCAATTCCTACTCTTGTTCGTCCTAATTCGGATAATGTTGAACTAGTTACTGACGAAGTTGATAAGCCAACATTCTAAATAATTACTTTTGCTTTATTACTAATGTAGATGATACAAACATTGAAACACCAGTTATTGAAAATAAAACAGACAAAGTATTGAATTCTATCAGGGTAAAATCTGAGGAGATTACAGATATCTTACAAATTTTGAAATTAGGCAAGGCCTCTGGACATGACGGAATTAGTCACCAAATGCTAAAGTTTACATCTCGAACGGTTTCCAAACCCCTTGAAATACTTTTTAACCTTTCTCTATAGTCCGGTGTTTATCCATCTATTTGGAAACTTGCTACGGTAATGACACTGTTCAAAAAAGGTGATAAGCACTCTCCTTGTAATTATAGACCAATATCTCTATTATCTACTGTTGGAAAACTTTTTGAAAAGGTCATATATAAACATATTCACAATTACTTTATTGAAAATGATCTGTTTTACAAGTTTCAGGCGGGTTTTATGCCAAAACATTCTACTGTTTATCAGTTAATTGAGATTTATCATAGTATTTGTTTGGCACTTGAAGAAAAAAAAGCATTGTTGTTTAGTATTTTGTGATATTTCTAAGGCTTTTGATCGCGTTTGGCACCAGTTATTAATAATTAAACTAAAACCATATGGTATATCCGGCGAATTGTTAGGTTGGCTAAAAAATTACCTAACTAATAGACAACAACAAGTAATTATTTTTAATTCATTTTCCGATATTGGCATAATTAAAGCTGGCGTTCAAGGGTCTATTCTTGGGCCTCTTTTTTTTCTAGTTTTTATACTGGTAATATATATAAGTCAGTTATGAAAAAAGTTGATGTCTTACGTAAACTGAAATATACGCTTAAGCGTTACACACTATTTAAGATTTATAAGTGCTTTTTATTACCTATTTTTGAGTACGCTTGCTAAGTATGGGATGGCTGTACTGTATATGAATCCTATTTATTAGAGAAAGGTCAACGTGAGGCTATGCATATTATTACCGGATTACCATCCTTTGCAAACACTGACTCTTTATATGCTGAATCTGGTTAGAACCACTTTCTGAAAGAAGGCAACGACGAAGACTCTATCTTTTATATAAGATGAAAAATAATTTAACTCCGGAATTTCTAAATTCCATCCTGCCACATACTGTTGGTCAAGACATCCGGTATCCATTATGAAATCGGTCCGACTTTTCAATTCCCAACAATAGACTTTCTAGTACAAATTCCTCCTTCCTTCCCTCAGCTCTTCGTGCTTGGAACGAACTGGACATATCAGTCAGATCATCCCCTACTTTAAGAAGCTTTAAACATTCGTTCAAGTCAAACCAATACCAGGCCCCCGTATATTATAATTTTGGAGACAGGTAACTAAATATAGTTCACACTAAATTGAGGCATAAATGTAATTCATTGTACCATGATTTCTTTCGTGCTCATCTCACAGAAAGCACAAAGTGTGGTTGTGGTCATCCATGTGAGAATGCTTATCACTTCTTTTTTAGCTGTGTAAATTATAATAATCAGCGGCGAATTCTATTTCAAAGCTTAAACACACTGGATACAAACATCGATTTTAATCTAAATATCCTCCTTTGTGGAGATCAACCCTTACCCGTTGACTTTAATGTAGAAATATTTAGAAATGTAAACATCTTCATCAAAACCAGCAATAGATTTTAATTTAAGTGAATAATTTAATGTTCATTTTAAATGAACGAGGAGAGCGACCTTAGGTCAGGACTTGAAATATGTATGTTTTGTGTCTTCTTATTTGCGTTAATTTTTTACTTATCATAATGTGTGGAAAGGGCTTAAATAATGTTGTAATAACCCGATCCGTTTGCTTCTTTGTTGGCAATAAAATATGTTTAAACTTTAAAGGTTCAGGGTAGATGGTAAGTGATAACGAACTTACTACGAATGATTTCGGGAGGTGTCATGCGATTAAGAATTTCAAAATGGAGTTTTGTGGATAAAGTCATGATCTTTAGAAAATCTTATATTTTTCTTGTGTGATATACAAAAAGTTTACACTTTTGTTTATCTAGTTGTTCAGTGAACAGTATAATTTTACGGCAACTACCCTGGTTCCCTCATTGGGGGCATGACACTTATAAGATGTGATATTAAAAAATTCCTTTCGAGTTTGAGTGATTATTTTCCTACGACATAGAATAAGAAACGGAATAGCGCTGGCGAACTTTCTTTACAGTCGATCCATCAATTAACACCAAGTTAACAAATCTCAAATTCTCGTTATAAACGTGTCGTTATGCCTGAAATATGTTCTCTGACTTCCATAACTCTGTGATTCATCAGTCATCTTACAATCGATATTTACCATTAATATCTTATATTTGTTATTTTATTTCCCCTTCTATTGCTGTTTGTCAAACAAGTATTAAGAGAAATTGCATTTTTAGACTATATGCTACTTTTGTCGAGATTTCAATGGTGTGATATCGAACTAATTGCCTCAACAGCATGGCTGTTTCGCTAGTTTGCACAGTATCAGGAACACGGAGGAGTACACAGAACATAAAGGAACACGCCCACCAGCCGTCTGTTGAAGACTTTTTCCAACAAATTGGTGGTAATTTTAACAAGTTTAAAAAGGACTTGAGCCCCACTCCAAACAGGTGTTATATGGTTTTTGCCATTTCTAGTATTTAATTCCAATTTCAAAAAACTTTTCCATAATTTAGTCCCATTCTTTAAAAGAGCGACCTCTGAATTTGTTACTTGCATGCTAGGTTTTAATAAATCTGAACAATGCCACGTCTCAGTATATATAAATGTAATAAACATTGAATGATATAATCTGATAAATGAAACTTACAAAATCTAAATCATTGGAATCGTGGGGTTAGTGCATCTCCTCATCCAGATTTTGCCATTTCTTTTGTTTGCTTTGGGTTTTCTTTTGTCGCCTATTGGCTTCTTGGCTAGAAAGGCGAAAAACCTGTTTGATGCCGTTTAATTTACTATTTGGCTCTGCTGTATCTAACTCTAAATTTGTATTATAAGGAGCTATTCAATTGTGTGTCTTTTGTATAATATTCGAAGCCACAATGTCTTTATATCAAAAATATATCTTAATACACTTGGTGATGATCTGTACGGAGCCCATTTGAGGCCACAGTTGGGTGTTCTTATGTCATGCGTACGAGTGATCATCTAGGGAACACGAGTTATTAAATTGTAGGCACCACTTAAAAATATTCATGAGTGTCCTAAAATGGGATCCGTAGTTGTGATAGGTAACACTTGGACATTGCGTACAGAGACAGTCGGTCTAAAGTATGAAAAACTTCGCTTGTGGATTTTTTTTTTCTTTGTGGCAGAACTCTTCCATGACTTGAAGCTGTGCTTGTATTTATATTATTCATATAATTACCTATGTAAATAGCGTCCTCTTTAGCGTCCATGCAGACGGCTATTTCTTATGGAAAAAAACTTTCGACGTCCTCTCCGTATCTTTCTCTGATAAAGCAAATATTTGTTTGTAAATTGTCACTCATGGTTTGGACGAAATTGTGCTAGTACTTCTCCAAGTCCATATTTTATATTTCGCGATATTTTTTGTTATTATTATTTTGCTCAGTCGCCTTCTAGGATCAAATTTGAACCCCCTAGCTTCATGGACGAGTCATAGAAGGATGAAACAGATGTAAGATATAGTTTAATTCATTGTTTGGTTTACTGCATCAAATTTAACGTATCGCAATTGATTAGATATTCCAAAGCCTGCTCCCATTTTCATGCTTTTCGTGCAAGGAGTCGTCAACAGATGGACATGATCGTAGCATTGGTATTTTCTTGTTGTTTTTGTGTTGAAATGTGGAATTGACAATCTTCGATGTCATCCATCATGTCTCCTGTATATTTGCAAGTTGCATATGGCCACATTAATCACCTCTTGACCAATCATGTCTGGTGTAATACCAGCACACCCCCTATCATGTATAGTAATGATAGTCCAAAAACAATGGTGCTCTTTGGCATATGCAATTATAGTACAGCACGCGATGATTTCCAGAACTTAATTAACCAATTGCTGACTTCGTTCATGTCAAGTACAATTACATCTTTTTACTTCAAACTGACACATTTTCATCTCCATAACACATGTAAATATGGACAATATCTTCGTGAGTTGTCACTGGTTATCATGGGTAATCTAACGGGTTTTTGTAAACACTGATAGGTCTATGCTTGCTAATATACCTGGCGAAGCACTTTTCAGACCATGTTTGCCCTTAGTAGACATGTTTTCAAACTGATCGATGTTGTTTGTTGCTATATTTTTAAATTTTAGGACGGTTATATATGATTCCAAGTAATTTGTTCATTTTCAGCTACTTCAACGTGGAAATGATGTTTCTTTTTCTCCTCTTAAATCTACATACTCCGTATTACTAACACAGACATCTCCAAAACCCCCAGAAAGATCATACATTAGTTAAACTATTGTCGTATGCCTGAACCGATTCGCCATTGTGTCACACTCACGTGGTTTATGTCATATGTAAATCTGCTATCTTAATCCCAATCACATGTTTGTGATACACTCGTACTTTTTTGGTGAACATCCCATAATGCATCAGTTAAAGAAAAATGATAAGAAAAATGATACAAACTTAACAGAGCTTGGGTCAGATATTTACTTCTATCTTGATTTAAGTGAAAGTTACGATCTTTATTGAAATTAAATTAATTATATGACTGAGCGACTCTACGATATAATCGTTATTTGACTATGTTGAATATTCGTTGTTTGAATGTATTGTATATTAGTTATTTGACTATGTTGGATATCCGTTAATTGACTCTGATGTATATTCATTATTTGAATCTGCTGTGTATTCGTTATTTGACTGTGTTGTAAATTCGTTTTTTGACTCTGCTGTATATTCATTATATCTACTGTATTTTTTATTAAATGGTACTACTTTCCGGTGTCTTTTGTACAATGCTCTTGCACTGTGATAATATCTATTTGAAATGAAACCAGGAAATAAACAATTTTATTAGCCTTCATGCCCAAAACATTGCGAAGTCAAAGTAGTGATCTTCAGAATATCATGCCTTTTTTCTCAGTTTCTGTCGTTGAAATAACGACAGCGAGAATCAACATGCACTAAAAGGAATTGAGAGATAGAAATTGATAAACAGTATCACCATCCCATTATTTTTAGTTGTCTTTTCATTGTTACAGAAAGGATGTTGGTGATTAGATCTGATGTTTAAGATAAAAAAAGAAATACAACAAATTAAGATTCACTTATTAACAAAATTTGTCGTGTCAAGGATGCATCGTCCTGTATTGATGTCTAAATTGATGAGGTGATTATGTAGTGCTGTGGATACAGATTTGATATCCTGCGTCGTTGACACGTCATATTTTCATAGTTCCTTTGGATTCAATTCAATACCTAAAGTTTTACAAGGACGATTGTCAGAAATGATTGTATAATGAGAATGAATGTTTTGTTGTATGGGACTGTATTCCTTAACTAGAAATGTTTATCTAAATATAGGGCGTTAATCGACGACAAAGTTTTATGTCTCATTAATAACCATACAAAGCATGAATTCACGAAGGCAACTAACTGCAAACCGAAGATGACAAACGTCTTCTGTCATTTTGAAGTATTCATTTCCCCGTTGTTGCTTCATACTTTCCTGAGGTATAAATACTGTTGTTTATATGAAACACTTATGTTTAATCATCATAGGAACATCTATGCTGAGTTGCTTTTGGGTAATTGGATAGTAAAACCTTCCCCTTCTTCAGAATCCAAAGCTTTGATTTATTCCATCCTTTTTAGTAAAATATTTAAAAAATCAAGAGCCCAGAAATTAAGCGACTTTAGAATATACATAAGCAGTTGTGATCCAATCAGGATCTATGAAATACAGTAGGTGTGATAACATGGGTTTATAAAAGGCCTTGAAGCTAATGTAGACTAATTTTCTAATTATCTACTTGTCTTTTGTATAATGCTTTGGAACTGAATTACTTTTTTTAAGAAAATTGCTGACGCATTTATTAGACTGTCAAATCATCACCCATCGCACCTTATTCATAGTGTTTTTATAACGGTTAGATTATCCTTGCGAGGCAGAACACAGATGCTAGCAAATCTTCATGATCATCAAAGTCATCTTACGTCTCGCTTAAATGACACTTTTTTAAGGTATGTAGATGTGTTGGGGTTTAGAAACTTGAAAAATAAAATCATAGTCAGGATATAAATGTCACAGGTGTATATCAGTCTTTGTAACTTGTAAATATGTGACTTCCCTGCTTAGATCCCACTAGAGAATGAAACTAATTAATCGTTGCATGTGGCGTGAGTATTGTACGGAAACAGCGAAAAAAAATATTTCACTGATGAAGGAGATAAAGATCTATCGATCAAACGATAAATCATGCAAATTTGTTTCTAAATAGTACCGAATGTTGTGTTGATTTATTACATATATATATACTGATATCAACACGTATAACCAACGAATATGATAAAAACACGCGTTTAATACCATACTTACGATCAGAACATATGCGTTCTATGGAATAAAATTTCTTATAACACAACCAGCAGAAGATTGTGACGTTTCTATAATGTCGCGGTCACATTCATCATACACTGACCAGTGATAAGTATATAGCATTGACGTACGTACAATACCAGATGTAAGAATTTTTTCAGAGAAGTAGACTGTTTTTGTAACACTGTTCTAGGAAAACGACGCACATAGACTATACCTCAACTTTCGATCTTGTCACCCCTTACACCAGAAGTTGGGCACTACGAACTTGACAGATATGAAACTATTGTCACAGAAGAATGATACAAGAAGCAAGAACAGAATTACATCCGTAGCGCCATGAAAACATATGTGATAACGAATCTTATGACAACAAATAGACTAAGCGACGAAACTGGAAAAGAACAAAATAAAAGGACAGATAGTCATTCTCCTGTCACAATCCATTCAGAGAATTCACCTTGGTCATGGCATTGCAACAACTATGAAACCTCACAAGACACCCCGAAATAGCCTATTCCACCCTAGGGATAAAACAGCTAAAGAAAATGTCACAGACTCAATATAAATATCTATGCAAGAACATCCTACATCGGCGAAACAAACAGGAGAATCTGGATCCAATTTAATGACCATCAGAAAGAAGAGCAGTCCTAAGAAGACACAAATTCGCCAGATCAGAGCAAAACCTTTGTCAGACTCATATAAATAAATCAACACTTTATCATTCCAAACAGCAGAAATCATATCTTTGACTGGAAAAATTCCAAAAACAGGGTTCACTGTGAACCCCCTCCCCCACCCCCGACGTCCTGATCACGAAAATAAATGTTAACGTAAGTTGGGACAAACTTCTGGTTATGATGTCAAGATGGCCGACAATGTGAAAAAAAAAAATAAAATCGTTATTTGTCGATCAAAATTAACAAATGAGGTATCAAAATGACCACAAACATATCTATCAACAAAACAAACTACTGAAAAGATTTTTTTTTTAGATAATGAATTTAAATCGATTTTGAGGTCAAAATTTAACATTTTCACAATTTTTTTTTTTTTTTTTTTTTGGTCAAATTCCTTGCATGCCTATTTTTCAAACCCCATTCAATCAACATAAAACACAGATTTATGACAATTTCCAGGAGCAGTCAATCACAACTTCATGAAGACGGACGCCATCATATAACCTAAGGGAAGTACAGTCTCAGCTTTCTTGTTTCATTTGGGTAGGATGTAATATAAGATACCCAAATTTTGGTGCACCGTATGTGACACATTTTGAAAAATAATTTCTGATCAGCGATGCTCAAAACCGAAAAGTTTGTAAAGCCAAATACTATGTAAATAAGACATATTTTTCCTGATATCTCACATACTTCTCCATCTTCCTGGCTAACATTTAGGTATCTCCTCCTGGAGCAACTGATTTGATCAAGAGGGGATTCATAAGTGTGGCTCGTTCTCCATAACCGGAAACCGATGTGCCGTCGCCAAAACTATGAAGGAAACCTTTATGAGACATGCCAAATATCATGATGGCGCTGGTGGGGGTGGTTTTGGTGTTTCAGGGGTTCTCAGCAACGCGAGATCCCACTATGTCAACACGACACTGAACATGGCTGACATGTTGACAGCTAACAGCCAAAGTGGAACATTGCATCGCGATGTACGACCCGCAGAGATCCTGAAAAGTGATAAATCCGTTCGAAAGGCAAAGGAGGCAGTTGAAAGCTTCATCAATTCATTCATAGTTGACGAACAAGACAAACTTAGTCTTTCATCTGGAGCTGCAGTCACTGCGATTATAGTAACTGATGTTCTGGGCGCAGAAAAGTCAGGAAAAGATGCACAGAAAACTTTCATAAAAGACTGGCTGGAGAAGAATGAAAACTTCTTTGAACCAGTAAAGCGAATGAATCTGAGAACGCTTAGTGACATGAACAAGAACATGAAAGTAACAACGACAAACAACAAAGTGGTCCAGTATAAGCAACATGGCAATATTGCCTTCCAACTATTTGTGAAATCCCAAAGCCAGGGCTTGCAGTTGGACATGAAGGAGCTGATGACATATCCGATTACCCAAGTCCCATACAGCATTGGAACAGCAGATGGATTTCTGGCAAAGACAGACAGATCTAAATCTTTCCAGTATTTGACCAAAGAGTGTGAAGATGCACCGGTTACATCGGCTAAGTCAACACTTGTGGTCTATGATGGTAATGCCTACTTCTACTACCTCAAGGAGATACCTGCCAATTTCAGCTTTATCTGCAACAAGATTTTTTGCATGATGTTCATGGTGTTCAGCTCAGATATGAATACTCCCAATTCTGTCAAATCCATGGAACGTGAGAGGAGGGGCTGTAGTGAGAAACTCATAGTAAAGGGGGCATGCACAAAAAAACCTCCTGATTGGAAGCAGTTACTGACAAATGATGATAAGACACAATTATTCATATGCCAGTAAGGTCCATGGAAGAAAAGTCATCATCATATGTGAAGGAGCTACATACCAGCTGACGTCTGAAGATTCGCAAAGCACAGGGAAGATGGAGATCGAAACTCTACGTTCATCCCAAGAGGAAACTGATTCCAGATTAGTTCTGTACTGCATGTATGGAAAGAACATGGGATACATCCGAATCAAAAGTCCAGACAGTGATGTTTTCTTCATTCTGCTGCACTACGCCCTCACATTGCCAAATGTAGTGATTCTATTTGACACTGGCACTGGAAATAAGCCGCGACTGATTAACCTCACCGAACTGGCAGAGGGCTATACACAGAACCACTGCACAGCACTCATGCATACCCCAAATGTGACACTACCAGCGCATTCAAAGGAATAGGAAAGATCAAGCCACTGCAAAGTTTCCAGAAAATCCAAAGTTTGCTGCTGTACTCTGCAGGTTGGGAGAAACTTGGGACATAACCGAAGACCTCGTTGATGAACTGGAGGTATTCGCGTGTGCCATATATGGTCGTGCTAGAGTGCACAAGGTTAATGAGCTGCAATACATCCGCACACAGGAGCTGTGTGCCAGGAAACACCAACCCAACCCTAGGAATGTGGACCTAATATCACTTCCACCAAACAGAAGAAGTTTGGAGCAGCACGTAAGACGTGTCAACTATCAGGTTGGAATCTGGAAGAGGGCCGACATTGCGGAACCAGATATTCCAGATGTGAAGGTTGACCATGGATGGAAGATCAAGGATGGAAAGCTGAGGTCACTGTGGTACAAAGGAGATGTTCTGCCCCAGGAGCTCATCAACATCACTGGTAAACCACTAGAGTCTGACGACGTTGTGGATTCAGATGACTCGGAAACTGTATACCAGCTGACAGATGTGTTAGATCAGTTTAGCGTACAAAACGACAGTGAAAGCACAGGCAGTTATCTGGATTGACAATATGTACCCTAGAATGACATGATATTGTTAGATATATGTTAGATATTTAGACACACAGAAATGGGATATGGACAAAATAACGTGTGGTCTTCCAGGTCAATAGTGTGAATAAAAACATTTCTGAATCATGACTAAGGTTGTTTGTTTTCTGGAAAAAATTTGACCAAAAATCATTACAATTTTTTTGTGAAAAAATTGAAATTTTGACCTCAAAATCGACATAAATTCATTTTTGTTTAAATGAATCTATTCATGGTAGTTTGTTTTGTTAACAGATAAATTTGTTATTCTATTGTAGTCATTTTGATACCTCATTTGTTAAAATGGGTAAAAAAAAGATTTTTGTGTGAATTTCATTATGTCCCAACTTACGCAATGTTAACATTCATTTTCGTGATCAATGCGTCATCGGGCTTCAGAAAAAAAATATTGCTTCGATAGTTTGAGTGTGTGTGGGGGGGTGGGGGGGGGGGAGAGTTTCACGGTGGACCCTTCTAGCTCCCGGCCTATTAAGGATGCCATCTTGATACGCCTCAGCGGCCCAGTACTAAACAAGGACGAAGGGGAGGGGGATATAGAATTCTTATACATCTTTGACCAAACCGTAGTTGTATCGACTGCAGTGCATTATTACTATCTTATGTATTTCTTCTGTTAAACATGTCGTCACAATATCTTCGACCTTTGTGTACATAGATTATAGCACAACCGAAAAAGCTTGTTGGTTCCTTACCATCTCATACACTACATACGTCAGTACTAATACTCTCCATACTGGTCATTTGTCTGATGAAGGTGACCGTGTAGTCGTCGAAACGTTACAATTTAATCTCTAATCTTCTACTGGTGTTGTTATAAGAACTTTTATTCATTGACATTACCAATCTGAAGAAAATGTTCCAAAATAGACGTTCCGTGTTATATTTGGACGTTTTATCTTCTCGTGATGCATCAGTGTATTCAAACATTAAAGGAAAGAAACAGACTCTCCTAACTCCTTTGTTTTCCCCGATCAGTAAACTTGTTAAAGCAAATATATATTTTACGAAATTCGAGTAAGTAACAGTAGGCCCAAAGTGTATCACGTGCCGCGTGCTTCGGGTAATATGGTTATATTACTTGGCAACGCGAGCCCTGAACTAGTGGGTGAATGTGATTAGTGATTTAGAAGACAAATGAATTTGACTGATTTGTAATCACGAGGAAAGGCGTTAACTTACAGTGTGAAATAATTTAATGAAAGACTGCAAATAGCTTTCGCCATTGGCGACCCAGTCATCAGTGTACGCAAATGCAAGCTTGGTGTGAACAAGATACGACGATTGAAGACCGGTTTGAATTGGATTTTGTTTTATAATTTAGTTATTTAGCACTACTTCTATTAATCTTTTGTACAATAAAACCAATAAATTTATTTTAGAAACCTGATACTGTCGCTTTAAAGGGTTATATATAATGTATCCATGAAGATCATTGTTCTGCCGTATGTTCACTAATTTGTTCCCTGAACATGTTTTTCTTTAATTCAGATATAATTCAATTCATTGGTTCTATTGTATCATATTCTAATTTTGAAGTAAAATGAGCTATTCACTTGTATGTTTTTTTTTTTTTTTTTGTTTGTTTTTCGCAATCTTGACACTTGATCCTTGTGAAGTGAAAAAAAGTATTTCCGGTCTTGTCTTTCAGACAGGATACGCGTACGTCATGAAAAGACGACATATTGTTTGCCGGAAGTTGGTCATTTGGTGACAAATATTTTGACGTTTATACAAAAAAGATGTTTCTCATTCGTTTTGGGGACAGACCTTCCGTTGAGCAATGTGTATTATAACGTTACGCGGAAACATGATAGTCAGCTCATCTTATTGTGATAGTTTAATCTTATGTATATCTACTCAATGTCTGTATCTAGAGCATAAATAAAACA
The DNA here is from genome assembly GCF_031769215.1 of Ylistrum balloti. Taxonomy (NCBI): domain Eukaryota; kingdom Metazoa; phylum Mollusca; class Bivalvia; order Pectinida; family Pectinidae; genus Ylistrum; species Ylistrum balloti. The sequence continues at coordinate 442,527 of NW_026782142.1, read as the reverse complement.
ACAAATGTAGAATATAGCTTAGTTCAAGGGAAACTTAGTGGACACGATAATTATAGTTAAGACGAGTAGGAAATATGTTAGGAAAGTATTTGAATACTGATTGAAAATAACATTTTTTGTTGTTGCTATGCATCACAATTGACTGTAAGACAGTTTTAAAAAGTTTTAAAAAAAGCAAAACCTAAAAACTGAATAAAAAAGAAAGAAAAGCAAACAATCTTGACACTTTCCAATTTTACTGATTAATTAGAAATAATGTGTAACGGCTACTCAGTGGAACATTCTCAATACAAGTCTTCCTCAGTGCGTCAAGTGCGTTAAAACACTTCATACACAGTAATTATCAAATATCAAATCTCTTACTTTTGAATTTCTAGTAGTATGATGTATTGCCAATCACCATGACTACAGCAGAATACCAATATCACAATTAAGATATATGGCAGATTAATAGCTATATATCACAACGTGCCGGTATAAGGTACACACTTAGAACAAAAATTTTAAAAAACTGACACGTTAAAAGCAGAAACAGAGCAAAAAAGCATACCATTATCCCTGATCCTCTAATTTCCCTAAAAGACAAAAGACAAAAGCCAGTTGTTATGTGAATAACAAAGCGAGTTCCACCCATTGATCCCCTAGTATATCTAGACACACTCACTTGAAGAGAACACTACATTATATCGTTACTCTCTGTGTCTAATTCTGTGATGCAGTTGATAATTACGTCTGACACTAGCTTTGCTGGAAATGTGTGAATATCTTATGTACAACTGAATGAAAATCTACAAATCTGTAAATATCTTAACTTTTAGAAATTCATCATTCCGTCCTTAACGACATTTGATAAAAACAGACTTTGTTGCACACTGAAGGATGTACTTTTATCGTGATTCATACCATGTTTTGATATTATATCTCGCAGATGTTTACTCAATGTATCTTTTTGTATGGTATTTGTTTCCTGTCTTCCCTGACAAGCGGAATTCCACTGGTTATCCAGCACCATTTCAATTCTTAGAATCGTTGATGTCCAGTTGTGCAATCATTCATCAATTTCACTCCACAATCTATGATAATGATGTCTATTTCAAAATGTTTGTTTGTTTGGATATTCAGAAAACATCAATTGATAGTGTTTATTATTATCATAATTTAAATATTTATTTGCTAAGTAGAGCATAGGTCAAACATTAAAAAAGGGTTAAAATAAATACCTATCAATATAAAAAAAAAATCCGTAATTTAGAGTAGAGTACTAGTATACAAGAACGTTTTGGTGTCCCCACGGACAGTGGTAGATCACCCCACTGATCTCCACAAAGGTTGTCATACACTTCTATGTTTGTCGATCAGTGATGAAACACATAAACAAGCAGAATTTGAGTGGTTCAGAATTCGATTCCCGAGTCGGACGTGAAAAGGTAGGGGACAGGGGTCCACTATTAGATCACGTGGGCTTTCCCTGGGTATTCCAGTTTCCTTAAGCAGTAAGAGCCCTCGCGCGCTTACATTCAGGACAGTAAGAGTGCTTAGTATGAGATGTAATAATTTCGCAGTTATTATAAAATAGTTGATATCTGTATAGCGGGATGCATATGGATCGCTCACAACTGATCACGATAACTGATAGCATGAATGATGCTAGATTTTGTACTGAATACAGCTACAAAAACAGACTACAAATTATCAATAGTACCCAACCTAACTTGGACCTGGTTCTTTACTTTGATTTTTATTCTTTTTTATGTCAGGAAAATAGTAATATCTCCTTATCGGATGGAAACACTTTGATACATTTATATATAATAAAATGCATTTATATATAATAAGATGTATTTTAGTCCGTCAGTCGAATGTTTAACTATTTTGAACTGACGAATGAGAACCTTCATCATTTGTTATATTCGTCCTTCTTCGAAAATAAAATACCTTGTATATGAGAAGCATATGCGTTCATCCAGCCAGTTTTAATACAAATTCATGACAAATACTTTGAAGTCTCACCCATTCATATTTGTTTTTACTTTTCCCTGACTATTTATGAATCTAGAAACGAAAAAAAGAAGAGAACAATTTGAATCTTAAGAAAAGTAGGAAAACTATCTTCTACTGGTTTGGCGTCTCTCATGAATTCAAACTAACTTAGGTCTTTCTTTTCCTGAAGTGTAACACTGTTATCGATACATCTATCGTGTGTTACTCTAGAATGTACAAGGCCCCCATATCTATTTACGTTCAATTTAACATTTCAACATGTGCGAAATATCTCGTATGTTTGTATGTTTGTATGACCAAGGTCACAAATTGAACGATTTGAGTACTCGACATTGCATGTATATTGAACATAATCGATATTATTTCTATAACATTAAAGAAATTTTTATATCACAAAGGATTTTTCCCGTTTGTAACTCGCAGGAATATATCAAGTTAAACTATAAACAGGCAACTCTGATGAATTTGATTTGAAATGTCGATTTTGCTTCAAGGAAACCTGTATGTGTTAAATTTTCTTGATCTTAATCAGTAGCTAGATATGGTATTATTAACCTATAGGTATGATGGTTCTTCCAAGATACTAGATCGATGAACAAAATAAGGGAAGTCCGACTATTGCCATCTAGTCCTGTTAGAGTAAAGTATTTTGCTAAAGTACACATCCTAAGCAGCACAGAACGGTTGGTTCGTTTGTCAGCTGTCTGAAAACCACGTTTTCACAGACAGAGAGCGTTGGACGCACACCACGGGTCTTCATCTGAGGTCATCTTTGTGAGCGTTCTATATATTAAGTACAATATGCTTGCCGATATTCCACCCTGACAGATGCTTTCTCATATAATGGGAAATAGGTGTCTTCCTTATTTTCCCCATTTAAGCATTTATGTATATATAGCTTTAGTAATGCTGCCGGTTACGTTATATGTGGTCTACTTCTGGTTATCACAATTAAATGGATCTGATAGTATAGCGACATGAATTTTACTATCACTACATTTAAAATATCTGTCTAAAATTTGTCAAGAGCCCTGTGCTTCAAACCCGCGAAAGACTACTGCTTAAGTAAAACAGCAAAATCCAGTTAAAAATCTATTTCTTTTTTGGGGGGTCTTGACAGAGGAGAGATCGGGTAACTCGGATAGACTACCAAGATTCTGGGATTGTGACTTACGTACTATTTCGCTTCCAAATTGAAGAGTTTGTTGTTCACATCGGCAGTCGATATGTTATGTAACAAACAACCTTAAAGGTTTGAGAATTGGTGAAATTTGATATATTTAACAGGAATCTTGTAGCCGTTTTACATACCATACACTATCAAGATCTTGCTGAAACAAAACAATACAGTATAACAGTGTAAGGTGGCATACCCCCTTAACTCTGGACCGGCTACTATTTCAGATAAAATCCGCAGTCTAACATGCTGTATACAATAAGATACGTTCAATGTAAAGGTACCATACGTTCGTAACGAAAAACCATACTGCAGTAAGATGCTTGCAATGTAGCATGCAGTCTTTGCTGATAGATTCCGCTTTCGTCTACACTAAACACCATCAATGGCCATAGTTCAGATGGTTTGAACATTCGTTGACTTATTTCCAATGCATTGCTGCATGTAGTCTCCAGGGAGGGATTTGAACTTTACGAAATATAAATCATTTATTTAAGCTAAGCCTTTTAAAGTGTACATGTACACACAGAAGTGGAGATAGATTTGTTTCCTGCAGCACACGTAACAACACTTGATGACACGAAGCGGCAAACTATCACTTCTGGAATAACATTTCCAAGCATCAAAATGATTTAAATCAGTAGCCATTGAATACCACGTGTTTTATTGTCATATCACTGTAGTTTTAATCACAGAGTTTAGAATTTATATATAGATATATTCATTTCATTTTCTCTAGCTATTTTATTGATGTTGTTAAACAGGATATACTGCACCAGTTGGCATATCTTCTGGCTGTTTTGTACCCTTTTAGAACATTTTCTAATGACTTTTTAACCTATTGGCAGCAACAAAGTATCTTTTCTAAGGTGAGGTTAGGGAGGGGAAATAGGTGGAAATATCCCATGCCAATATAAAATTAGACTGTCTAAATGTAGCCCGCTGCAGAATCCGGAATCCATTTCCTGACTAGATCGTAGTTAATTTCTTAGGTTAATTTATTTCAGAATACGTACAAATATTTCAAACAATATTTGAAATCCCAGCAAGTATTTAATATATTTTATTGACTTTGAAGATCATTGATCTATTTATAAAACATGGATAAAGTTTTAACAAAGAATTAATAATTACATTTCGAGATAAAAATTATAGCTTTAGAATTTTGGTGTCACAACCCTTTAGAACAAACGTTAGGCTTATGGTCTCTTCAAAACCCCATTGGCATTTAGGAATACATCCCCGAACGCCTAACAATAACAGAAAACTTATTCATGTATGTTATGAAAATATTAAAGGTCATTCACGGCACATTTTTGTTGTAAAACAAACCATCTAAATTTCGTCCCCATACTGACTTACAATGAAGTACACGACAACTTGGCAACATTTGGAAACTGCAGTCTTGCCTGATGGAGTCATCTGATGCAATGTGTTGTGTGCAATTACGAAAGGTTCTTGCTCAGGAATTGATATTTCATCAAAGAAGACCTATGTTTACTGTTTGAAATGTTATTTCACTCAAAATTGACCTTTCGAATAAAGATAATGTCTATCCGTTTTTGACGGCTACTCTGTATATCATATCTTTCTTTGTTAATGAATCACTGTGATGTCAGTGGGTTAACGTCAACCATAACAGACAATTACAGGAATGTTTAATGATAAAACTGGTTAACATCGGGAATGCGTGTCTAAAGTTAAGAGTAGTTAACATCGCGTAGACGTGTTTAAAGATAAAACTGTTTAAAATCGGGAAGGCGTGTCTAAAATCAAGAGTAGTTAACATCGCGTAGACGTGTTTAAAGATAAAACTGTTTAAAATCGGGAAGGCGTGTCTAAAATCAAGAGTAGTTAACATCGCGTAGGCGTGTTAAAAAATAAAACTGGTTAACATCGGGAAGGCGTGTCTAAAATCAAGAGTAGTTAACATCGCGTAGGCGTGTTTAAAATAAAACTGGTTAACATCGGGAAGGCGTGTCTAAAGTTGAGAGTAGTTAACATCGCGTAGGCGTGTTTAAAAATAAAACTGGTTAACATCGTGTCTACTTGTAAGAGATGATGTAAACATCAGATGGGTGTGTCTACTTGTAAGAGATGTAAACATCAGATGGGTGCGTCTACTTGTAAGAGATGTAAATATCAGATGGGCATGTCTACTTATAAGAGTCGCTGGTATCATTTAGGCTTGTCTATTTGTGAGAGAGGTGAGCTTCGGGTAGACTGTCTCCTAGTAAGAATGGTAAAATTTGTGTTGGTGTGTCTACTTGAAGCAGTGTGCACGTTTCTACTTGAAAGAATGGTAAAAGCCAGCGAGATTAGTTGATACCGATGAGACGTGTCTACTTGAACGAAGAGTAAGTAAATGGAAAAGACTTGTCGACATGAAAAAATAATGGCCGACATGGAATAGTTGTGTCTGATTTTGATAGCTTGTGGTATGTCATATTGCGTTCAAACTGATGACTGCCTCAGAACGATGGTTTCGGATATCATAGTAGTTTTCCTGATAGACTGTCATACACATTTTTCGTAGTCGTCAACTTTACATTGCTGAGTAAGAGACCGATTTTTGCTCTAAGTCGTTGCGTGACAGTGGTCGTGAAAGGAAATCTAGTAAATGGTCGCAGTCATCAAGCATCAAAGCGAGAGTGATTACAGGGCCAGTATCTCAATTTTTAGATTGGCGACAGTAGGATTGTATATATATATATAGGCGACTGATATGCTTCTAATAACGGATACCTTCATTATAGCACTCAATTTTCCTTAATCATCAATATCCAACATGTCACGACACATTACCATTCAAACTCATTGAAAATAGTTTCATATCAAGTTATTCGTTTTCATTTACTTGAGAAGAACGGATGTTTGTTCGTTTCAAGCCAAAACGTCGTTCTTTTATTTATTTTTTTATGAAAAACTACAGTACTTCTTCCGCATTAGCGGACAAAATTGCCCAATCATCTGTATTGGGAAACCTTTATCAAATCATCTTCATATCTGTGAAGATTTTGATCTCAAAATATATTCATTTGTCTTGTTGTTCATATAACAAAAATATCCTAAATATTGCCTTGATCGTTGTGTCAAATTGTTGCGGTTTCACCAACGTTTAAAGCAAATTATGGTGTAATTTTTCAGTTTATGATTTTCTCCTGAAATTTCGTTCTCAAGATATCTGTTTTCCAAGATTGAATTCCTTCATGGGAAATATCAAATTAAAGAACTTATTTAAAAAAAAAAGAATCAGCCTTTGAAGTATGGTTATCGACAAAACCCTGCTCTGTCGGTATTTAGAATATCGACTATTTTGAAAAGGAAGGGGAAAAGCATTATTGAAACAGAATTGATTTTTTTTGTTAATGATCGAAATGGACCATAAGGAAATCCTGTAAATATTATGTCAAGCAAATATCATGTCGGCCATATTGAATTAGAATCGACTGTACAATTTCTTTGTCAGGACTATGATATAATTGATAATATTTAGCAGGTTTGTTTAATATCATTGAATTTAGATAAAAACTACGGCATTATATTGGAATTAAATATCTGATTAGTGATCGTAAAAGACGGTTGTTTTCGTTAGATAACATATGCTTAGCGGTTTAACCTGAAAGGGATCAATGATGCGGATCTGCAGATTCTTCTGAAGTCACAATTCAAATAGAGATGCCTCGTGAATAATCAAGGGTCTGTAACCGAACAGAAATTCTACAAAAAGTTGCATGATGTGTAGATTGATAACGAGTTAAGAAAAACACCTTCATCTTGTTGTTATTTTAAAGTCAAAATGACTTTGGTCGTCAATCTACTCACATTATAAAAAACACTGATGTATTACGAAATTATGCTGAGAATATAGAACCCACTCAAGGCGAATAGCAATGTTAATCAAAAGTAAAAAATGTATTAAAATATCTACCGGTTACTATGATGATATATGTCTCCCCATTGTTGACATTTTCTGCGTTTAAAATACACATAATCTGATAATAACGTAGTGCAGTATATTTTTCTATCTGAACAACGGAGTATGTCTCTCAGACACATTTCTCCAAATGTCACCAAAAAGACGTTGTGGACTTTAATGAGTCTGATGTCGTGTTATAGGTTGTAGAGAAAGAGCAGATGACCATTCTTAAAATCAGTAGACATATTTTATCTTCCTATCGCCTCCGTAAACAGCGACTTACTTTTGACCATAGAATTGAGCGTTCCTCCTTTGATAAAGACTGTGTCGGTTCATGGATATTGATATTTCAGTTGTTCAATAACTAGCATATAGTATGGTTGTATCATCGTATACCTCCCTCATTAAAACTAGTATTTGATACGGCTTGTATTGACGCCAGCACTATAAAAGTGTTTAAGCACACAAAACGGGTCTTTTCTGATCTATGTCAATGTGAAATGAAACAGGAGCGGCGCCATGATAGAGTGTTAGCAACATGACATATCCGTTAATGACACTGTTGAAATGTCTGCATTAAGATAAGAACCGTCTTTAAAAGAACGCGGACATGACGGTGGGACATTATTCAATGTAACTTAATCGACTACTAGTAATCAACAAACATCGACTTAATAGTTTCTTAACATTTTTTTATAAACTAGAATATCCTAAATTGCAATAAATTGTAATGGTTCAGTTAAATTGGATAGTTTAAAATTTAGACAAAAATGACAGCGTTGTCAACATCGTCGACCAAAAGTCGGTAGTAGCTCTGTTCGATTATGCGAGGCACCATTCTGAGAAGTACAGATTGTCAGCACTTCTCAAAACTGTCAAATATTAAAGTTACATACTAAGAAATATAAACCTCTGATTGTGAAAATTCCTAGGGAAAGTAGGTAATTTATCATCGGTTGACCACACTAACGATATGTATTGTACAGTTATTTAAGTGGAGACTGAAGCTTATAGGTGAATGAATATATCCACGACCTACCAAAAAGCGTTGATTTTGGACATTGACATTGATTTATGAAGGCTTAAAGTAAGGAAATAATGTATAATAATATTTTTGATTTTGCTGTTTGAGGATTGATGTACTTTGGTTTTAATCATTCATCTATATATCGATGCTATGCTAGTTTATTACACAATCGGCTTTCAAAACTTCAAAGTGCAGACTACCTTCTCGTATAATTTTAATTCGACTATACCCTTTTGTTAATTAACAAGTGCTATTTTCGGGATGTAATAAGTACATATTGATCGTATTTTTAAATTTCAGTTTTGTCTGAGACACGTCTATGTGCCCAGTGTAGGTCCGACCACCAAACCGAATGTGCCACCAAACCACCTATACCGGAGCCTTGTCCAGAGGGCGCTACATTCTGCTCAATTATCAGAGAAAAAAGTATGAACGGTGCGTATGGTTCCGTCTCTATGTAAAAATTAAACTCTGTCTGTAATATCAATAAATCGAAATATTATTATTTCTCTTTTTTGGTGTACATTGTGTACATAAAACATCCAAAGTCAATTCCGTTCTGTAAACTACTTAAATTTTTCATTTAATTATACTGCACATGCCCTATTCTGAATACAGAATCAAACTTATCCTGAATCGCAAATTTGCATTGCAATGATTACATGAACGCTATAGAGCAAGGGGGGAGGGGGGGGGGGGGTGGTATTCGATTACAATGATAAAATGGTTTGAGTTATGATGTGTTGAAGTCGTATTTTTTTAAACTTCGACATACTGTGGGCGCCCTTGCTTAACTTTCGTTTTCCTCTATGATTGGAAAAGTCCAACATTGATTAAATAGTACATCTTAACATCATGTTTTAGTGTTATTTCATTAATTTTTATTCGTCCTTGCAATTTGTTTTGGTCGTTAAATCAATATGATATTGCATCATGCAAACAAAATCAGTCTGTTTAGTTAAATCGATTTCAATTTCATGGAATTTCTTTTTCAGGTGACTTGATAACATTCCACCGTGGATGTACTACAGTAATGACACAGGAATGTGTTGTAAGACCTGTCACAAACATCACCGCATGCTATTCAACGTGTGACACCGATGGTTGTAACCATAGCAACTCTATCAGCGTAACGTCCGTCACAATCGTCATGCTCTCGACTTTGTTGCGCATTTTCATTGGACATTGCTAGTACGGTAATGCGATGCTTAATTAAACAAAATCTCAACAAATAAAGCGGCAGGTAAAAACTGACATTTTTTGTGTCACACTATCATTGATACATTTGAACACTTTTTTGTCATATCACACATTCCAATGTCTTCCAAACAGATAACCTGATGGATTGAAGACTTTTGTGATTTACCACTTTAACTTACGAACAATGTGACGTGTTCTGCTCCAGAGACAACGTCTGCTATTTTCCTGCAATTCCTCAGTTGCGTTCCGGACAAACTGAATTGAGTATTTATAATTAAGGCTATCTAGTTTGTAAGTTTGTATACGTCAATTAACCTTTATGACGTTATGTCCTGCAAAAATAAATAACTGAATTATTTGTCTGTCACAGGGATATGTAAATATATATTGTTCGGAGATATTTTGTTCATAATACAGAAGCACATACATCATAAAACCATTCCAAATTGCAATACGGGCACTATTGTGAAGTCGCATGACATCATGTATTGAAAAGCGACGCGTGCATTACTCATTTCTACGTGTATCACAGATGTTCGCCTATTTTAACATATTTTTGTTAGATATTGGATGAAATATTAATTTTACACCGGACTGAACAGATCGATTTTCGAGTATATAGTGGCATCGATATTACGATATTCTTTAAAGAATTTATTCCTGGTTTGCCTGATTTACAAGGGAGATACAAGTATACTAATATTACATACGGTTACATATATTAGTGATGACGACAGGAAACCGTTGGTCTATATCCCCATGTTTTGAGGACAAGAAAAACATATCTGTGCTGCCACGCAAATCACATGTTTTACTGGCGATCTCATGAAGTTTGGTTACCTTCCAGACTTACTACGTATCGTATAGTGCTGAAAATAAACTGACATTAACATCAAAGAAAAATTTGGATTGTTAACATGCGGAAATACAGTATAAAATGCCTGTATCACTATCTTAACTATGAAGTCAGAATATGACATATCTCTAAATGGTTACGATATAAACACTATCATTAACAATATTGCTAGGTTTCTGATATTTCGCGAATACTTTATTTAAATAATTTCCTCTCTTCAGACATATTTACATGTTTTGACGAACGGTGATCTAGAAATGACTTTAAATCACTAAGTGATAGGCTGTTAGACATATTGAGAACCGAGTAAGCATGTAGCCATCAACAGTTATTTTCGTACTAATGATCACGAGGGACTCTCCTTGCGTATAAACACGAATATAAATCCCACTCGAAATATAAATGATTTACAGTACACAAACAATGTTTAATTCAATGTCATATATGTCGAGCACTCAGTAGGAAAGCCTTAACAATTTCATCAATCGCATATGCTACTGAAACATATCAAAATTCCATTGATGCGTTTAGTGGAAAAGATTTGGAAATTTGTTTCGTGTTTTGGACAAAATATCATTATAATCCATCTATCATATGGTAGCATATTTCAATTAGAAAATAAAATGTAAAAAAAAAGACTTCACTGGTATCCAATGATTATTTTAATGATTATTAGATAAATTGTCAAGAGGTCGATGACAATCGAACGATTTCACGTTTAAGGTAGTAGATCTAGGTGGTCTAATCCACCTAAATGGCTTAATACATAATATTTAGTGGGACAATATGGCCACTGCATTGTCACTGGACTGAGGTGGTCAAAACTTTATGCTTACTTAGTACTATTTACTCTATGTACAATTGAATATAATACTATTTATTGATGTGTTGTTTTATTGTAACAGATAGATGACATTTATCATTATGTGTATGACGTAAGTGTGTATTGTTATCTGCATGAATGTGCGAGATTGTCAATCACTTTGCCATGTTATAAAAAAAGTATTGTAACATAATCTTCAGACCGCATCACAACACTCTTCAAATTTAGTAGGAAAATAAATCTACCTTATAAGTAGTACTGTAAAACCATTAATTTTCGTGGGGCGCAATGTTGGAGGGTTTTCAAAACATTTCATGGACATAATGTCATGGATAGCGCAATATATTTATCTATACTTAAACAAAAATAATTCCCCTCGAAAATGTATGGTTTTAGGAAACCTTCTTTATATCTTTAATAGTATGTACCTTTTTGGGAAATTGAAGTATGTCAAGATATAACAATTTCAATGACTATTAGACGAGTACTAATCTGATGACGAAGCTGATTAGCAATCATCCATGATATTTTAACAGTATGCACAGATTACACTATAGACTTTCTAAATCAACACCGGATTTCTAGGGTAACCCGCTTGATGGCTTATAGGTTAACTGCCTGATGCCTTTGTAAATTTCATTTATAAGGAATATATGAAATTTAATGCGAAATGAAAAGCGATTTCGCTGGAGTTCGCATCAATTATATTTTATTCATCTCTGCTTGTCTTTCTAGGACATTCTATAAGGATGCCATCTTGGTTACTGCTGTGATGAATTATTTTACATGTAAAGATGGTGACATCATGATCAGGACATTGTTTCACTTGTTATTGTTGTTTAGTGTAAAAAAAAACTCATTTATATGAGAAGACTCACTTTAATTAGTTACATCCGATAACAATTAAAATATAACTGAAAGGTAGGAATATGTGTATTTATCCTAGTTTGACGTCTTAACTCTTAGCTTTTATTTTGAAATAAAACGCAATAATGGGAATTATAAAAAAGTCATATCCATTAATGATGTTATGTTTAAAGTTTACAACTGGATGTGAGTTCCACATAAAAAAAATTCTATATCGAGTTTGAAACTTTTTATTGTAACTTTCTGAAATAGCCACTTGCTGCTTTTATAAGAGAGCAATCAATCCAGTTGTGTGTGTGTGTCGTAGTTTTGTGTTTATTCAGAAACCTCAGGAAAAAAAAATCATTTTTATTCATCGTCCAAAAACGGTGAAAAACATATGGGCTATTTTCTTGTACGAGGAAAGAATGGGTTATAACTGAAGAATAATCTATCAAGATATTTTGTAATTATAATTGCTGAATGCAACCGCTCATAATACATAAACAACGCCATGTGTTAATATCAAGGAGCTATGTTGGACTATATAAAAGTATCTAAATAGGTAATTTGAGAAAAAAAGCCACCCCCACCCTCTGGCTAGAGTTTGGTTATCGATTAGTCAAGTGAAAACCTGCGACAAAAGCAGAGGAAAATAATGTTTAGAAAAAAGTGGAGAAATGACTTTTTAAAAGTAACCACAAAGAAAGCAGAAAATGCAGAAAAGCAAACTACTAAGTAGAGAGCCAAGCTTAAAGAAAACTCAGCCCATAAGCTGAACATATAGTGATTTTCAATGAAATTACAATACAACCGATATATTGGTAACTGAGAAGAGTAAGGCGGCTAACAGAATATTAGGCTTATTAAACAAGGACCTTCACATTGATTGACCTGTCATCGTTCAACTGTGATTAGACAGTTGTGTGAGACTAAACACTTCCTCGCTTTAAAGTACATAATATCCAAAAATGTCAATGCCAAATATGGTAATGAAGAAGAATGGAAAATAGGTTTACTAGATTAAAGACATGTAAATGGCGTGTTCAACCTGTTGATTGTGCCTTAATGGCTCCCAATGTACATACAAGTTGAAATTCGATACCCGTAGATGTAGTGTTTTCATTGACAAATACAATCGGCAATTAAAACGAATGAAGAATAAAAATGATTTAATGTGACGCTACGACGCCACAACGACGTGCTCAGCATCTATATTTCATCATCCCAAGTGTGGTTCAAGATTTTAGCCTGTATTATTGGCGTGTGAAAACTATATTGAAAGTGTTTGGCATGTTTGTACTGATAACCCATCTGTGGTACTGAAAGACGAATTGTGATGAGCAGGAATTTTTACAGTCCTTATCCTTTAGTATTACAATAATAAGAAACATGCTACGATTTACCATTACATATTGTATAAAATAAACAATTCGTTGGCTCTTAGGCATAATTTCGAAAGTAAACTTTCCTGATGTCATGTAAAAAAGGTCATACACATATGCAGAAAAAAGCGAGGGGCTACACAAAGAAATTGAAGGAAGCAATTTTTTTTCTACTAAAAATGGTGCAGTAAATAAATATAAATCATTTTGTATGACAAAGCCAATCAAAACAGCTGAGCAAATACATGTATTTAAGATGACCTGGTGATTTTAGTCAGATAGACTGGCTGGTCTTGAGGATAGGGGATTTTATATAAAAGAAAGTGTACAATGGAGCTACTCTCCATTCCTTCTGTCTAACGCAGCTGTGATGAAGGGTGTAGGTCGATGAAACGTGACACTGTCTGTGATCCTGTCTATAAAGCCGACAATCGCTTGCAAATAGATTAGGGATATAAATAAACGTGCAACAATGATTATGAAATCTGATATTGGCAATTTTTTGCCCACGCTTTTTGTTCCCCTACAATACAGAGAAATCAACCTTGCCAATCCCTAAAGTCGCCAAATTTGAACTCATAGGATGAAAGTGCACAAACCGAACCAAAGCAGTTTCCATGCACTCGGGCTTGGGTGATAGGAAGAATCTTACTGCTCCCAATCATTTGCTGTCAGATATTTAGATTATGATATTTAAGTAAGACGTATTGAAATAAATATTTACGATAAAAGCATAAGCTGGCGAGCAATTTAAGAGTACATATTTCTCTCCATGAGTATCGTTGCAAAAATCCACATAGCGCAAAACTTTAAGAAAATTACAGCAAAATGTTCCATTGAAGGAGCTATCTTCAAACTCTTCTACATCAGCTGCTTATCTCGATCTTTTCCTTCAACGAAACCAACATAAATAGCTTTCCATAAAGCTTTTTGATAAACGTGATGAGTTCAATTTCTCCAATTTGAATTAACCATTTCTGGATAGCAATAACCCTGCATCTCCAGAATATGGTGTTCCCATTATAACGATTTTCGTGCAAGAAATCGTCAATTGACAGACAAACTCTTAATACAAGGGTTAAAAAGATACAAATTGATGACAATTATGGGGAAGTTTTATGGTGACCATAGTGATCTCATTGAGAAATATTTTATTTCTTTGTGCGACATGAAGCTGGACGTATTTGCCTGTTGATTGTATACTTTGCTCTCATTTGGGAACGTGACATTACTGACTTGGATTGACCAAGGTTTACATGGCGAGTGTCATCGATGAAGTAAAATACGCTTACTCTTCCGAAACACATGGTCTTATTCTCTTTGTACTTTTTCAAGAGTCTCCGTGTAGATCTTTATTTGCTCATAATTTGGCCTGGATTGATCGATTATGTTTTCATGGATATGCTCTTGATTTTTGTTTTACTACGTGGAAAGCACCTTACTTATCGACCCAAATAACTCTGTAAACAGATGTGATTCACAACAAAAATATAAGTTTATTGTTTCGCAACAAAAAAAAAGAATAAATACGCTGATAACATATCATTTCAAAACATGGAATAAATATATAAAATATGTATATGTTGAATACGAATACTTGTCATTAGGAACATCACAAAGACAAATGTATATAAGAGTATACAATGAACTAGATATAGCAACCATTTTAAAGGCCAATCAATTATCACGTTACACCCACGAAGTACCGTTGCTATGCTCTCCAACATACTGGAAACGCACACTTAGTAGATAACCACGCCCTCAAACAAATGTATAATACATGTTGAACAAACTTCGGATCCCTAGATAACCACGCCCTCAAACAAATGTATAATACATGTTGAACAAACTTCGAATCCCTAGACAACCACGCCCTCAAACAAATGTATAATACATGTTGAACAAACTTCGAATCCCTAGACAACCACGCCCTCAAACAAATGTATAATACATGTTGAACAAACTTCGAATCCCTAGACAACCACGCCCTCAAACAAATGTATAATACATGTTGAACAAACTTCGAATCCCTAGATAACCACGCCCTCAAACAAATGTATAATACATGTTGAACAAACTTCGAATCCCTAGATAACCACGCCCTCAAACAAATGTATAATACATGTTGAACAAACTTCGAATCCCTAGACAACCACGCCCTCAAACAAATGTATAATACATGTTGAACAAACTTCGAATCCCCAGATAACCACGCCCTCAAACAAATGTATAATACATGTTGAACAAACATCGAATCCCTAGACAACCACGCCCTCAAACAAATGTATAATACATGTTGAACAAACTTCGAATCCCCAGATAACCACGCCCTCAAACAAATGTATAATACATGTTGAACAAACTTCGAATCCCTAGATAACCACGCCCTCAAACAAATGTATAATACATGTTGAACAAACTTCGAATCCCTAGACAACCACGCCCTCAAACAAATGTATAATACATGTTGAACAAACTTCGAATCCCTAGACAACCACGCCCTCAAACAAATGTATAATACATGTTGAACAAACTTCGAATCCCTAGATAACCACGCCCTCAAACAAATGTATAATACATGTTGAACAAACTTCGAATCCCTAGACAACCACGCCCTCAAACAAATGTATAATACATGTTGAACAAACTTCGAATCCCTAGACAACCACGCCCTCAAACAAATGTATAATACATGTTGAACAAACTTCGAATCCCTAGATAACCACGCCCTCAAACAAATGTATAATACATGTTGAACAAACTTCGAATCCCTAGACAACCACGCCCTCAAACAAATGTATAATACATGTTGAACAAACTTCGAATCCCTAGACAACCACGCCCTCAAACAAATGTATAATACATGTTGAACAAACTTCGAATCCCTAGACAACCACGCCCTCAAACAAATGTATAATACATGTTGAACAACCTTCGAATCCCGTCAACCTGAATAAGAACGATCTACTGAATAATGTTTGTCGAATGTTTTTCCACCATCCGCCATTTTTTTACGCCAACAAACAAACTGACCTCGCCCATCAGACATTTAAGTAAAGTCAATTTGAACTGATAGAAAACGCCCAACTAATTGTCTTGAATTCGTACTTCCATCTCTGAGCAATGCTTACAAGCACACGAGAATTATCTAAAAACCAAATTCGTTCAAAAAGACATACATGCAAAATACTAAGGTAAATATTTACCACCGTAGGTTGGTAATCTGTAAGAAGACTAGATAAGACATAAGTAAAAAGTGTACAGGTAAACAAACGGACAATATCGACAGCCACTCGTGAATTTCTGACTTGTTGTTATTCATTGATGTCAATACTGAGCAAAGAATGACAAAATACAAAGGAAAAATATCACCACACTACTATAGTTTATGCGCCAGAAAGTTTTATATTTAGGACATTTAACTTAGTATTCCCGATGGTAAAATACTGATTATATGAACCTACAGGTTCCCATGTATATTTCATATTTCATATCTGTGAATAGAGTTTTGGCATCTTTTATTATATATATTCTTTTTCCCTGGGAAATAATACCAATAATATATATATATAGTTCTCAAATTTCTCGTAGAACTTTTTGTGTGATAGAATGTTTTCGTTTGGATTTTTTGACGTAACTATATTTTCTAAATGTTTTTGTGATGTTGCTTCAATCAATAATAATGATCGTTGCTGAGAAGCAGTCATTCCAAATTGCAATATTATCTATATCCTGCTAAATTACATACATTATTGAGCTTAACATTAAGTAAAGTATGGGTTCCATTAGATATATTGAATCAATTCTAATGTAAGTCTGGCGAGGCTTCATTTCGTAAACAGAATCAGGGTTTCATTTTTTTTAATCTGAGAAGCAATAAAAATCACCAAATACAAGATACAAGTAAATCTAACACAAAAGGTAACGCGCCTATCCAGGACATACATCCCTAAAAAGTCTACAATCGAACCTATAGACACACTTTCGTATTTTTTAACCATTCATATCTAGTCTTTCTGAGTGTAAATTTGTCGTACAAACTTAGAGTCGGGCATCAGCGTCTAATATTTTCCTTCTTCCCCGTTAAATTCGATAAAATCTATGAAGGTCACACAGTTACACAGCTTTGTTTGAGATATTTTTGACGCCAGACTAGCACAGTTACTTAAAATATCACATCATTATTTGATGTCTTTAACTATTGTTTATTTATTTAGGTAATTGCTATTTCCCGGAAAGTAACGAGCAACCGAGATGGCACTGTCAATCAATATTTATCTGGAATGGCCCGTGACGGTAGTCGTTGCAATCCGTAATTCAAAGTGTCTCCAGTAAATCTGGCATAAATCCTCTTTTCCTTTTCCATTTCCGCTTTTTCAATTTCGTCTGTATAATCAAACTTTTTTCCTGCGTCTGGGTTAGGGTACTCTTTCAGTGATCTCTCCTGAAAGAACAATCCATTTGTATCATGCGACATCAATGTATCTTTGGCATGTCCTAATTATTTCTTGTTAGTGACATAGAAAGCTATACTTGTCAAGGTCAGTTTCTTTCAATGACATGTAGGAAATTAATCACTCTTGTCAAACGCATTGATGCCGATGTATCTAGTAAATTGAGAAAGCTCGTCTTCCTTCTAATTTATTCCCCTTGAATAACTTTTTCTTTATTCTTATTGTAAACTATATGCCAATGATTTTTCTAGTTCGGATAATACTGTACTGAGCGTCAATTTTATCAACTGATTACGGCCAGACCGAATAATTCCTATTTAAGGAAGATAGAACGTCTGAACCGGCATGTTTTGTTCAGATAGAGCCTATGAACCAGCATGTTTTTTTCGCATAGAGCGTCTGAATCAGCATGTTTTGTTCGCATAGAGCGTCTAAACCGGCATGTTTTTTTCGGATAAAGCGTCTGAACCGGCATGTTTTGTTCAGATAGAGCCTATGAACCAGCATGTTTTTTTCGCATAGAGCGTCTGAATCAGCATGTTTTGTTCGCATAGAGCGTCTAAACCAGCATGTTTTGTTCGGATAAAGCGTCTGAACCGGCATGTTTTGTTCAGATAGAGCCTATGAACCAGCATGTTTTTTTCGCATAGAGCGTCTGAATCAGCATGTTTTGTTCGCATAGAGCGTCTAAACCGGCATGTTTTTTTCGGATAGAGCGTCTGAATCAGCATGTTTTGTTCGGATAAAGCGTCTGAACCAGCATGTTTTGTTCGGATAGAGCCTATGAACCAGCATGTTTTGTTCGCATAGAGCGTCTGAACAAGCATGTTTTGTTCGGATAGAGCGTCTGAACCAGCATGTTTTGTTCGGATAGAGCGTCTGAATCAGCATGTTTTGTTCGGATAGAGCGTCTGAACCAGCATGTTTTGTTCGCATAGAGCGTCTGAACAAGCATGTTTTGTTCGGATAGAGCGTCTGAACCAGCATGTTTTGTTCGGATAGAGCGTCTGAATCAGCATGTTTTGTTCGGATAGAGCGTCTGAACCAGCATGTTTTGTTCGGATAAAGCGTCTGAACCAGCATGTTTTGTTCGGATAGAGCGTCTGAACCAGCATGTTTTGTTCGCATAGAGCGTCTGAACAAGCATGTTTTGTTCGGATAAAGCGTCTGAACAAGCATGTTTTGTTCAGTTAGAGCGTCTGAACCAGCATGTTTGTTCGCATAGAGCGTCTGAACCAGCATATTTTTTCGCATAGAGCGTCTGAACCAGCATGTTTTGTTCGGATAAAGCGTCTGAATCAGCATGTTTTGTTCGGATAAAGCGTCTGAACCAGCATGTTTTGTTCGGATAGAGCGTCTGAACAAGCATGTTTTTTTCGGATAGAGCGTCTGAACAAGCATGTTTTGTTCGGATAGAGCGTCTGAACCAGTATGTTTTATTCGGATAGAGCGTCTGAATCAGCATGTTTTGTTCGCATAGAGCGTCTAAACCAGCATGTTTTGTTCGGATAAAGCGTCTGAACCGGCATGTTTTGTTCAGATAGAGCCTATGAACCAGCATTTTTTTTTCGCATAGAGCGTCTGAATCAGCATGTTTTGTTCGCATAGAGCGTCTAAACCGGCATGTTTTTTTCGGATAGAGCGTCTGAATCAGCATGTTTTGTTCGGATAAAGCGTCTGAACCAGCATGTTTTGTTCGGATAGAGCCTCTGAACCAGCATGTTTTGTTCGCATAGAGCGTCTGAACAAGCATGTTTTGTTCGGATAGAGCGTCTGAACCAGCATGTTTTGTTCGGATAGAGCGTCTGAATCAGCATGTTTTGTTCGGATAGAGCGTCTGAACCAGCATGTTTTGTTCGCATAGAGCGTCTGAACAAGCATGTTTTGTTCGGATAGAGCGTCTGAACCAGCATGTTTTGTTCGGATAGAGCGTCTGAATCAGCATGTTTTGTTCGGATAGAGCGTCTGAACCAGCATGTTTTGTTCGGATAAAGCGTCTGAACCAGCATGTTTTGTTCGGATAGAGCGTCTGAACCAGCATGTTTTGTTCGCATAGAGCGTCTGAACAAGCATGTTTTGTTCGGATAAAGCGTCTGAAAAAGCATGTTTTGTTCAGTTAGAGCGTCTGAACCAGCATGTTTGTTCGCATAGAGCGTCTGAACCAGCATATTTTTTCGCATAGAGCGTCTGAACCAGCATGTTTTGTTCGGATAAAGCGTCTGAATCAGCATGTTTTGTTCGGATAAAGCGTCTGAACCAGCATGTTTTGTTCGGATAGAGCGTCTGAACAAGCATGTTTTTTTCGGATAGAGCGTCTGAACAAGCATGTTTTGTTCGGATAGAGCGTCTGAACCAGTATGTTTTATTCGGATAGAGCGTCTGAATCAGCATGTTTTTTCGGATAGAGCGTCTGAACCAGCATGTTTTGTTCGGATAGAGCGTCTGAACCAGTATGTTTTGTTCGGATAAAGCGTCTGAACCAGCATGTTTTGTTCGGATAGAGCCTATGAACCAGCATGCTTTTTTCGGATAGAGCGTCTGAATCAGCATGTTTTTTTTCGGATAGAGCGTCTGAACCAGCATGTTTTGTTCGGATAAAGCCTATAAACCAGCATGTTTTGTTCGGATAGAGCGTCTGAATCAGCATGTTTTGTTCGGATAAATCGTCTGAACCAGCATGTTTTGTTCGGATAAAGCGTCTGAACCAGCATGTTTTGTTCGGATAAAGCGTCTGAACCAGCATGTTTTGTTCGGATAGAGCCTATGAACCAGCATTTTTTTTTCGGATAGAGCGTCTGAATCAGCATGTTTTGTTCGGATAGAGCGTCTGAATCAGCATGTTTTGTTCGCATAGAGCGTCTGAACAAGCATGTTTTGTTCGATCGTCCCTTTTATTCCTTAAACTCCACTGGAAAGCATTTTTTATCGATCAGCATTGACTGCATTGATAATATAAAAAAAACAAGCTTTGTAGTTATATTTATGTATAGATTATAGTATCATGGGACTGAGTCGACAGGGTAATTTCACCTTAGTTAGAATAGGACTTGGATACATTGTTCATAATTTCTAAAATTATTGACAAAATTCTGACATGTTGATGAAATGAAGCCTTGGACGATTGGAATAAAACGCTCATTAATACAAACAGTCGCCTGGGACGGATCAATATCACTTTCAATTGATAGATAAGATGAACAAAGACACAGAATGACTGCTTACGACCATTCAGCTGGAGATATGGGTACACTTATACCCTACTGTCTCTTTAGAAAGTGTGTACAGTTAAGGTGTCTTCCAGACTGATTCTTGTTGTAATTAGTAACAGACGTTAGAGGCATTGGTTGTGAATGACACCATACCACAAACATTTTTGTATCATTCAGATGCCTATCATGCTTTGATGGATATATATTGTTGTTTATAATGGCATGGTGAAGGTTTTTATGTCTTTTTGTCTGTAAGATCATGAAAATAAAATATTCTGACATGAAAAAATCTGTCTTTTTCACTTACAGGAACAAAAACCTATCAAAAATGCAATTGCTTTTAGTTACCCAAGTTGCGAAAATACTCCAGGGTTTTAGTTATATGTTCTAGTACAGTGTAGAATTATTAAATTGTGGTAATAAAAAAAATTAAAGATAATAGTAAAAATAATTATCAAACCCAGAAAATGAATAAAATAATAAGCAAAGAATTTTTCACTCTCGAAAACTGTAGAAAGTTAAAACAAGCAAGATTGCGGAATAAAACGTATTATTTTTGGTGTGACTTTTGAGTCGCAATCCCGAAAGGTAGTAACTTTTTTTCTGATTACTAGACTGCACTAGTAGTATATTAGTAAACGACAACATGAAATAAATGTACTGCTTGTCTTAAAGAAAGAAGCGAACTCAAATTGCAACACCTATTAATGTGATCAGATATACTATTACAGACAAGTGGTAATCACAAATAATCACAACAGTTTTTTTTTACAAAATAAATCAATTTAAAACAAAGTCGCGATCTGATACAAAATCTTCATGCTTCAATTACTCAAAACCGCATTTTTTTCGAAATGAAATTATTTGATGCTGAAATGATGAACAATCCGAGGGACACATTTTTAGAATGACAAGAGTCATACACTTAGTAGCTACAGATATGAGTGTCTCGGTTTTACCAAATGCACAATATGTCAATTTATGATGTAGACTTTAGTACATATATATCACTTACAACCAGAGCTCTTACAACTTGTGAACGTGGTAAATTGTGTTTAAAATTAAATGTTTTTGATAAAATGAACAGATAGGAATGTTTCACTGTAGCATTGATAATTGATCATTAGTGATACATTTTCGCTATTGTGAAATCACGCACACACACCACCATCACCACACACACATATACACACCACCACCACCACCACCACCACCATCACCACGACACACACACACACACACACACACATACCCTCTCTCACACACACACACACACACACACACACACACACACACACACACACACACACACACACACACACACACACACACACACACGAACACACACACACACACACACATACACACACACACACCACAACCACACAAACACACACATGAAATCGTTACTAGGTGAACCAAAAATTTAAGATGATTTTTAAAATTCTGTGAATGATAGATGCTATTGATTGTACAAAAGATACACTAGTAAGCAGTTTTTAATATATTGTAAGTATGCAGTACAGTATATATGAAAAATTTATAAAATCTGCACGACACTTTATACGTCAAAATCCATTGTATCCAAAAGGTGAGTTCTGTGTCATGAGATGGTCCACCTCGACCTTACCCTCCCGATGCAGTATTTGAAATCATGTATTTATTTACATTCGAAACTCGTTATCTCAAAATTCGATGGACCGTGGAAAATATTTCGACTCAACCGATTTCGAGACAACGAGTTTCAACTGTTTTTCAATGATGTATTGTTTAAATCAGCATATATTCCGTTGTATTGCTAACTGATATGTAAATGAGAATATATCGCATGGTCTTTAAGTCAATTAATTTTCCAAAACTTACCAAATTTGTAGCAATATTAGCCACTTGGTTTTGCACGTCCATCTTCCAATTCTGTAAGAAGTAGATAAAAATAAATGTCAAAACCTAGACAAATGTTAAACAAATGCATATGTTAGGGAATACATGGTATATTTGTATATATACTATTTTATTCTATATTTAGTCTATTCCGATTTCAAAGTTTGTTATCGAAAAAGCATCAAAATAAGTATTTTCCACAACGAACTGGACATAATTTCATTACTATATGCATAACACTTTAAAAATACATTTTTATTGACATTTATCTTCCATTTATGAAGATATAGAAAATGAAATTTGATTTTAACATGGTAATAAGCGGGCATTGATTCGGACTTAGTATTAACTGACCACAAATTATTTATCAGTGTTGTGTTATCGATACATGCTTAAGCTGACAAGTTTTAAAGTATATACTACATAGATTTTGATATTTCGTTTTATGAACGCATCAAACAAAAGTGAATATATGTTTCCCATGTATAAACGATACAGAATCACTGAATGACACTGGGAAAACTACGTTATATAAAGCGATTGTTAATCAAAATAAATTATTATTTGCTTTTGATTATCATGAAGTACGTAGAGCTCATTTATTCAGAACATTAGATAAATCATATGGGAAGAAAACTCAGAGCATATGTCATTAAAAAGATATGATATCACTCCAGAAATTATTTATAGATTTAACTTCACGCGTGTTCGCGAGGCATTCGCGCCTGTCAATAGTATCGACTGTTTAGACCGAGACCTAAATTGTCTGTCCAACTCGCGTCACTGCTTCACATCAGACGTATGATCTATAGAATCCTAGCAACATAACGGGACAGACACAAACTCTCGATGCACGTCAGTGAACGATACATCGCACTGGTTTTGAAACACTGCACAAAAAGATAAAATGGCTATGCTACGTCAACATGTGTTTACATTCCATTTCATCGTGATGTGCACAAACTAATGAAAATGCGAATTTTATTATTGTATGTCTCCGCTCCTGCTGTTAAAATGATTGATCCTAGTTTGAGAAATGTTATCATCAAATGCAAAATGGTATTTTACGTAAAAATTAACATTTCTTTTCCTGTTGACGACATTTTATAATTCAATGTATAAAGGATATTATAGAAAATGTTGAATTTGTATTATTTTACGTAGAAATATGTAAAGTGTGTATGATGTGTGAAAGTTATCTCCCTTGATTTCCTATATTTTTGTGTTAATTATTTTATGTTATTTTCATTTCTATTTCTAAAAATATTAATTGTAAATTAATGAATTTACTCTCCTCTTGCCACTATGTAGAGAAAATTTATATAGAGTTTGCCTATTATTTAATCCACAATGACATTAACATCTTTTTTCAATAAAATATGTTAAAATAAAAATCCTTATGTTAGAGGTTGTAATGTGCTGTATAGATTTGTTATGAACTTTAAAAACCTGATCAGTAACAAAAAAATTCTAGTTTGCCTGTTGCTTCCGTTGTTGTATATTTGGATTGACCAAGGTTTACATGAAAGGTGTCGTCAAGGAAGCAGAGACGCGTACTCTTCAAGTACATCTGGTCTTCGCTGTTTCTTTTAAATGTCAGCACCTTCTCAATATATTTACACTAAACTGACGGATCTCATTCTATCAAAAGATCTATTTCATTTCAAACGTAATCAAAGCAAATTCTGTTTTTAATAGTTGCCTTTGTTTCATCAATTTTGAACAAAAATTACAGTTTTCTTTGCATATCAACTTAAAACATTTTATATAAAATTTTTCCACCAGGTGCAGTTTGATCAGTACCACACGTAAACAAAACCGATCTCAATTTCGTATTAAAAACATAAATCTGGTATATTTATATTCCAATTCTCAGAACCTTCAGAATTACTTATCTTTATAATACTTACACCGTAACATTCAGTCAACAGAATAGATATTGAATCGAGAAATCGTATAAGACCCTATCACACCTACATCCTCTCACACCTACAACCGCTCAAACCTACACCCTACACCCTATCAAACCCATACCCCATCACACATACACCTCCTCACACCTACACCCCATCACACCTACACCCCCTTAGACCTACTCCGTCTCACCCCTACACCAAATCACACCTACACCCCCTCACACATACACCCCTTCAAACCTACACCCTCTCCCAACTATACCCCATCACACATACACCTCCTCGCATCTACACTCCATCACACCTACACCCATTTACACCTACACCCCCTCACACATACACCATTTCAAACCTACACCCTCTCCCAACTATACCCCCTCAAACATACACTCCGTCACACCTACATCCCCTCACACCTACACCCCTTCACACCCTACATCCCATAACACCTTCACCCCTCAAACCTACAACCCATCACACCTACATCCCCTGACACCTACACCCCCTCACACCTACACCCCATCACACCTACACCCACTCACACCTACACCCCCTCACACCTACATCCGCTCACACCTACACCATCTCACACTTAAACTAACTCAGACCTACACCCCCTCAAAACTACACCCCCTCACACCTAAACATTCTCACACCTACACCTTCTCGCAAACTACACCCCCTCACAACTACACCCTCTCACACCTACACCCCTCACACCTACATCCACTCACACCTACTCCCCCTCACACCTACACTCCCTCACACCAAACACCCCCTCGCACCTACACCATCTCACACATACACCTCATTATAAATACACCCCATAACACCTACACCACATAACACCTACACCGCATCACATTAAGACCCCCTCACATTTACAACCCATCACACCTACACCCCCTCACACCTACATCCTCTCACACCTACACCCCCTCACACCTACACCCTCTCACACCGACACCCCCTCATACTTACAACCCATCACACCTACACTCCCTCACACCTACATCATATCATACCTACACCTCGCAAACTACACCCCCTCACAACTACACCCTCTCACACCTACACCCCCTCACACCTACACCCACTCACACCAACTTCCCCTCACACCTACACCCCGTCACACCAACACCCCCTCGCACCTACACCATCTCACACCTACACCTCATTATAAATACACCCCATAACACCTACACCACATAACACCTACACCGCATCACATTAAGACCCCCTCACATCTACAACCCATCACACCTTCACCCCCTCAAACCTACATCCTCTCACACCTACACCCCTTCACACCTACACCCTCTCACACCGACACCCCCTCATACTTACAACCCATCACACCTACACTCCCTCACACCTACATCATATCACACCTACACCCTCTCACACCTACATCCCCTCACATCTACACCCCTTACACCTACAACCCATCACACCTACACTCCCTCACACCTACACCGCCTCAAACCTACACCCTATCAAACCTATACCCCATCACACATACACCTCCTCACATCTACACTCCATCACACCTACACCCCTTTACACCTACACCACCTCACACCTACACCAAATCACACCTACACCCCCTCACACATACACCATTTCAAACCTACACCCTCTCCCAACTATACCCCATCACACATACACCTCCTCGCATCTACACTCCATCACACCTACACCCCTTTACACCTATACCCCCTCACACATACACCATTTCAAACCTACACCCTCTCCCAACTATACCCCCTCAAACATACACTCCGTCACACCTACATCCCCTCACACCTACACCCCTTCACACCCTACATCCCATAACACCTTAACCCTCAAACCTACAACCCATCACACCTACATCACCTGACACCTACACCCCCTCACACCTACACCCCATCACACCTACACCCACTCACACCTACACCCCCTCACACCTACATCCACTCACACCTACACCATCTCACACTTAAACTAACTCAGACCTACACCCCCTCAAAACTACACCCCCTCACACCTAAACATTCTCACACCTACACCTTCTCGCAAACTACACCCCCTCACAACTACACCCTCTCACACCTACACCCCCTCACACCTACACCCACTCACACCTACATCCCCTCATACCTACATCATCTCACACCTACATCCACTCACACCTACTCCCCCTCACACCTACACCCCCTCACACCAAACACCCCCTCGCACCTACACCATCTCACACATACACCTCATTATAAATATACCCCATAACACCTACACCACATAACACCTACACCGCATCACATTAAGACCCCCTCACATCTACACCCCTTACACCTACAACCCATAACACCTTCACCACTCAAACCTACAACCCATCACACCTACATCCCCTGACACCAACATCCTCTCACACCTACACCCCTTCACACCTACACCCTCTCACACCGACACCCCCTCATACTTACAACCCATCACATCTACACCCCTTACACCTACAACACATCACACCTACATCCACTCACACCTACACCCCCTCACACCTACAACCCATCACACCTACACCTCATTACACCTACACCCCCTCACACCTACACCCCATCACAGTTACACCCCCTCACACCTACACCGCCTCAAACCTACACCCTATCAAACCTATACCCCATCACACATACACCTCCTCACATCTACACTCCATCACACCTACACCCCTTTACACCTACACCCCCTCACACCTACACCAAATCACACCTACACCCCCTCACACATACACCATTTCAAACCTACACCCTATCCCAACTATACCCCCTCAAACATACACTCCGTCACACCTACATCTCCTCACACTTACACCCGTTAACACCCTACATCCCATAACACCTTTACCCCTCTAACCTACAACCCATCACACCTACATCCCCTCACACCTACATCCGCTCACACCTACACCATCTCACACTTAAACTAACTCAGACCTACACCCCCTCAAAACTACACCCCCTCACAACTACACCCTCTCACACCTACACCCCCTCACACCTACACCCACTCACACCTACATCCCCTCATACCTACATCATCTCACACCTACATCCACTCACACCTACTCCCCCTCACACCTACACCCCCTCACACCAAACACCCCCTCGCACCTACACCATCTCACACATACACCTCATTATAAATACACCCCATAACACCTACACCACATAACACCTACACCGCATCACATTAAGACCCCCTCACATCTACAACCCATCACACCTACACCCCCTCACACCTACATCCTCTCACAACTACACCCCCTCACACCTACACCCTCTCACACCGACACCCCCTCATACTTACAACCCATCACACCTACACTCCCTCACACCTACATCATATCACACCTACACCTCGCAAACTACACCCCCTCACAACTACACCCTCTCACACCTACACCCCCTCACACCTACACCCACTCAAACCAACTTCCCCTCACACCTACACCCCCTCACACCTACACCCTCTCACACCGACACCCCCTCATACTTACAACCCATCACACCTACACTCCCTCACATCTAAACACTCTCACACCTACACCCTCTCGCAAACTACACCGTCTCACACCTACATCATCTCAAACCTACACCCCATCACACCTATACCCCATCACACCTACACCTCATTACACCTACACCCCCTCACACCCACACCACTTTAAACCTACACCCCCTCACACCTACACCCCATCAAACCTACACCAACTCAGACCTTAACCCCCTCACACCTACACCCACTCACACCTACACCACCTCACACCTACATCATCTCACACCTACATCCACTCACACCTACTCCCCCTCACACCTACACCCCCTCACACCAAACACCCCCTCGCACCTACACCATCTCACACATACACCTCATTATAAATACACCCCATAACACCTACACCACATAACACCTACACCGCATCACATTAAGACCCCCTCACATCTACAACCTATCACACCTACACCCCCTCACACCTACATCCTCTCACAACTACACCCCCTCACACCTACACCCTCTCACACCGACACCCCCTCATACTTACAACCCATCACACCTACACTCCCTCACACCTACATCATATCACACCTACACCTCGCAAACTACACCCCCTCACAACTACACCGTCTCACACATACATCCTCTCACACCTACACCCCCTCACACCTACACCCTCTCACACCTACACCACCTCACACCTACACCAACTCAGACCTTAACCCCCTCACACCCACATCATCTCACACCTACAACCCCTACCACCAAAACCCTCCCACAGCTACACCACCTCACACCTACACCAACTCAGACCTTAACCCCCTCACACCTAAACCCTCTCACACCTACATCCCCTCACACCTACATCATCTCACACCTCAGACCTACACCCCCTCACACCTACATCATCTCACACCTACACCACCTCACACCTAAACCAACTCAGACCTACACCCCCCAAAACTACATCCCCTCACATCTAAACACTCTCACACCTACACCCTCTCGCAAACTACATCCGCTCACAACTACATCATCTCAAACCTACACCCCCTTACACCTACACCCCATCACACCTACACCTCACTACACCTACACCCCCTCACACCCACACCACTTTAAACCTACACTCCCTAACACCTACATCCCCTCAGATAGCCTCAAACCTACATTCCACCACATCTATACCCTCTCTCACCTACATCCCCTCACACCTTCACCCAACCAAACCTACATCTCTCACACCTAAACCCAATCACACCTACACCCCTCACATTCCTTCATACCCTATACTCCCTCAAACAATTCACCACCTCATATCCCCTCACACCTTTCACCCATTCACACCCTTCAACCCCTCACATCCGCTCACACCCTTAATCCCCTCACATCCCCTCACACCCTTCACCCCCTAAAACCCTTTACCCCCTCACATCCAATCATACACTTCAACCCCTCACATTCTTCACCCCTTCACATCCCCTTATACTTTTCACCCCTCATACACTCCCCCACCCACATTCCCTCATACCCTTCACTCCCTCACATTCCCTCATACCCGTCACCCCCTCACATCCCCTCACACCCTTCACCCCTTCACATCCCCTCATACCCTTCATCCCTTCACCCCCTCACATCCCCTCACAACCTTCACACCTTCAGACCCTTCACCCCTTCACATCCCCTCATACCCTTCATCCCTTCACTCTCTCGCATCCCCTCATTCCTTTCACACCCTCAAATCCCTTCATACTGTTCACCCTCTCACATCCCCTCATATTCTTCACCCCCTTACATCCTTCACCCCTTCACACTCTTCAATCCCTCACATCCCCTAACAATCTTCACCCTCTTATATCGCCTCATACTCCTTACCCCATCACATCCCCTCACACCCTTCGCAACCTCACATCTCTAATATCCTTCACCCCCTCACATCCCCTCACACCCTTCATCCCCTCACACCTTTCACCCCCTCACCCCCTTCATCCCATCACATCCCCTCACACCCTTCACAACCTCACATCCCTAATATCCTTCACCCCCTCACATCCCCTCACACCCTTCACCCCCTCACACCTTTCACCCCCTCAAACCCTTCACCCACTTCACATTCCCTTATATCCTAAACACCCTAACATCCTCGCACAGCCTTCATCAACACACATCCCCTCGTATCTTTCACCCCCTCACACCCTTCACCTCTTCACATCCCGTCAAACCTTTAACCCCGTCACATCCCCTTACATCCTCACCTCCTTACACCTTTAACCCCCTCAAATCCCCTCATACTGTTCACCCTCTCACCTCCCCTCATATTCTTCACCCCCTCACATCCTTCACCCCTTCACACCCTTCAATTCCTCACATCCCCTAACAACCTTCACCCTCTTATATCCCCTCATACTCCTAACCCCGTCACATCCCCTCACACCTTTCGCAACCTCACATCCCCTAATATCCTTCACCCCCTCACATCCCCTCACACCCTTCACCTCCTCACTTGACCACACACCCTTCCCCCTTCACATCCCCTCACAACCTTCACCCCTCACATCCACTCACACCCTTCATCTCTTCACATCCCTTCATACCATTCACTCCCTAACATAACATCCCCTCACAACCTTCACACCCTCACACCCTTCATCCCCTCTCATCCCTTCACAACCTTCACCGCCTCACATCCCCTCACACCCTTCACCACCTCAAACCCTTCACCTCCTCAAACACTTCACCTCCTCACATCGTTTCATACCCTTCACCTACTCAAACCCTTCAAACCCTCACATTCCCTCAAACCCTTCTCACACTCATATCCCATCACACCCTTCAACCCCTCATATCCAATCATATCCTTCACCCCCTCACATCCCCTCACACCCTTAGCCACCTCACATTCCCTCATACCCTTCACGCCCTCACACCCTTCCCCCTCACACTCTTAACCCACTCACGTCCTCTCGAACCCTTCACCTCCTCACACACTACCTTACACCCAACACACTCCTTCACACCCAACCTGAAAAACACACAACCTTACAACCAACACACACCTTCACACCCATCCTGACTAACACACTACCTTACACCCGACACCAACACACACCTACACACCACAACAACACTAACACACTACCTTACACCCTTCACCTACACACTCCTTCACACCCATCCTGACTAACACACTACCTTACACCCTTCACCTACACACTCCTTCACACCCATCCTGACTAACACACTACCTTACACACCAAACACAAGCCATCACACCCATCCTGACTAACACACTAACTTACACCCGAACACACTCCTTCACACCCATCCTGACTAACACACTACCTTAAACCCTACACCTACTCCACTCACATCCATCCTGACTCACACACTACCTTACACCAACACACTCCTTCACACCCATCCTGACTAACACACTACCTTACACCCACACTCCTTCACACCCATCCTGACTAACACACACTCCTTCACACCCATCCTGACTAACACACTACCTTACACCCTTCACACTACACACACCCATCTTCACACACACTCCTTACACACACTCCTTCACCCACTTCCACCCATCCTGACTAACACACTACCTTACACCCTTCACCTACACACTCCTTCACACCCATCCTGACTAACACACTACCTTACACCCTTCACCTACACACTCCTTCACACCCATCCTGACTAACACACTACCTTACACCCTTCACCTACACACTCCTTCACACCCATCCTGACTAACACACTACCTTACACCAAACACAAGCCTTCACACCCATCCTGACTAACACACTACCTTACACCCTTCACCTACACACTCCTTCACACCCATCCTGACTAACACACTACCTTACACCCGACACCTACACACTCCTTCACACTCATCCTGACTAACACACTACCTTACACACCTTCACCTACACACACACTATCACTGACTAACACACTACCTTACACCCTTCACACACTCCTTCACACCCATCCTGACTAACCCACTACCTTACACCCAACTAACACACTACCTTACACCCAACACACTCCTTCACACCCATCCTGACTAACACACTACCTTACACCCGACACCTACACACTCCTTCACACCCATCCTGACTAACACACTACCTTACACCCTTCACCTACACACTCCTTCACACCCATCCTGACTAACACACTACCTTACACCCTTCACCTACACACTCCTTCACACCCATCCTGACTAACACACTACCTTACACCCTTCACCTACACACTCCTTCACACCCATCCTGACTAACACACTACCTTACACCCAACACACTCCTTCACACCCATCCTGACTAACACACTACCTTACATCCAACACACTCCTTCACACCCATCCTGACTAACACACTACCTTACACCCTTCACCTACACACTCCTTCACACCCATCCTGACTAACACACTACCTTACACCCTTCACCTACACACTCCTTCACACCCATCCTGACTAACACACTACCTTACACCCTTCACCTACACACTCCTTCACACCCATCCTGACTAACACACTACCTTACATCCAACACACTCCTTCACACCCATCCTGACTAACATACTACATTACACCCAACACACTCCTTCACACCCATCCTGACTAACACACTACCTTACACCCTTCACCTACACACTCCTTCACACCCATCCTGACTAACACACTACCTTACACCCTTCACCTACACACTCCTTCACACCCATCCTGACTAACACACTACCTTACACCCGACACCTACACACTCCTTCACACCCATCCTGACTAACACACTACCTTACATCCAACACACTCCTTCACACCCATCCTGACTAACACACTACCTTACACCCAACACACTCCTTCACACCCATCCTGACTAACACACTACCTTACACCCAACACACTCCTTCACACCCATCCTGACTAACACACTACATTACACCCTTCACCTACACACTCCTTCACACCCATCCTGACTAACACACTACCTTACACCAAACACAAGCCTTCACACCCATCCTGACTAACACACTACCTTACACCCTTCACCTACACACTCCTTCACACCCATCCTGACTAACACACTACCTTACACCCTTCACCTACACACTCCTTCACACCCATCCTGACTAACACACTACCTTACACCCTTCACCTACACACTCCTTCACACCCATCCTGACTAACACACTACCTTACACCCAACACACTCCTTCACACCCATCCTGACTAACACACTACCTTACACCCTTCACCTACACACTCCTTCACACCCATCCTGACACACTACCTTACACCCTTCACCTACACACTCCTTCACACCCATCCTGACTAACACACTACCTTACACCCTTCACATACACACTCCTTCACACCCATCCTGACTAACACACTACCTTACACCCTTCACCTACACACTCCTTCACACCCATCCTGACTAACACACTACCTTACACTCACTTCACACCCATCCTGACTAACACACTACCTTACACCCTTCACCTACACACTCCTTCACACCCATCCTGACTAACACACTACCTTACACCCTTCACCTACACACTCCTTCACATCCATCCTGGCCTACACACTCCTTCACACCCATCCTGACTAACACACTACCTTACACCAAACACAAGCCTTCACACCCATCCTGACTAACACCCATCCTTCACACCCATCCTGACTAACACACTACCTTACATCCAACACACTCCTTCACACCCATCCTGACTAACACACTACCTTACACCCGACACCTACACACTCCTTCACACCCATCCTGACTAACACACTACCTTACACCCAACACACTCCTTCACACCCATCCTGACTAACACACTACATTACACCCATCACCTACACACACTCTTTCACTACAATCCTGACTAACACACTACCTTCACACTCCTTCACACCCATCCTGACTAACACACTACCTTACACCCTTCACCTACACACTCCTTCACACCCATCCTGACTAACACACTACCTTACACCCAACACACTCCTTCACACCCATCCTGACTAACACACTACCTTACACCCAACACCTACACACTCCTTCACACCCATCCTGACTAACACACTACCTTACACCCTTCACATACACACTCCACACTCCTTCACACCCATCCTGACTAACACACTACCTTACACCCTTCACCTACACACTCCTTCACACCCATCACTGACTAACACACTACTTTACACCCATCCTGACTAACACACTACCTTACACCACACACTCCTTCACACCCTGACTAGACACACTACCTAACACACTACCTTACACCCTTCACCTACACACTCCTTCACACCCATCCTGACTAACACACTACATTACACCCATCACCTACACACACTCTTTCACTACAATCCTGACTAACACACTACCTTACACCCTTCACCTACACACTCCTTCACACCCATCCTGACTAACACACTACCTTACATCCAACACACTCCTTCACACCCATCCTGACTAACACACTACCTTACACCCGACACCTACACACTCCTTCACACCCATCCTGACTAACACACTACCTTACACCCTACACCTACACACTCCTTCACACCCATCCTGACTAACACACTACCTTACACCCTTCACCTACACACTCCTTCACACCCATCCTGACTAACACACTACCTTACACCCTTCACCAACACACTCCTTCACACCCATCCTGACTAACACACTACCTTACACGGACTCCTTCACTCACTCCTTCACACCCATCCTGACTAACACACTACCTTACACCCTTCACCTACACACTCACACCCATCCTGTCACTAACACACTACCTAACACACTACCTTACACCCTTCACACCCTACACACTCCTTCACACCCATCCTGACTAACACACTACCTTACACCCGACACCTACACACTCCTTCACACCCATCCTGACTAACACACTACCTTACACCCTTCACCTACACACTCCTTCACACCCATCCTGACTAACACACTACCTTACACCCTTCACCTACACACTCCTTCACACCCATCCTGACTAACACACTACCTTACACCCTTCACCTACACACTCCTTCACACACATCCTGACTAACACACTACCTTTACATCCAACACACTCCACTCCTTCACACCCATCCTGACTAACACACTACCTTACACCCGACACCTACACACTCCTTCACACCCATCCTGACTAACACACTACCTTACACCCTTCACCTACACACTCCTTCACACCCATCCTGACTAACACACTACCTTACACCCTACACACTCCTTCACACCCATCCTGACTCACACTATCCTGACACCCTAACACACTCCTTCACACCCATCCTGACACACACTAACAACACACTACCTTACACCCACACTACCTTACACCTACACACTCCTTCACACCCATCCTGACTAACACACTACCTTACACCCTTCACCTACACACACTCCTTCACACCCATCCTGACTAACACACTACCTTACACCCAACACACTCCTTCACACCCATCCTGACTAACACACTACCTTACACCCGACACCTACACACTACTTCACACCCATCCTGACTAACACACTACCTTACATCCAACACACTCCTTCACACCCATCCTGACTAACACACTACCTTACAGCCCAACCCATCCTGACTAACACACTACCTTACACCCTTCACCTACACACTCCTTCACACCCATCATGATTAACACACTACCTTACACCCAACACACTCCTTCACACCCATCCTGACTAACACACTACCTTACACCCTTCACCTACACACTCCTTCACACCCATCCTGACTAACACACTACCTTACACCCTTCACCTACTCATTCCTTCACACCCATCCTGACTAACACACTACCTTACACCCTTCACCTACACACTCCTTCACACCCATCCTGACTAACACACTACCTTACACCCACACACACACACTTCACACCCATCCTGACTAACACACTACCTTACACCCTTCACACTCCTTCACACCCATCCTGACTACTCCTTCACACCCATCCTGACTAACACACTACCTTACACCCTATCACACACACTCCTTCACACCCAGGACAACATCAATGTGATGCTTCTCATTAGGATAATGACCTGATAATAAAAGTCAGCTTTGTGTAGGCTTTTTCACAACTAAACTTGCTCATTAATGTAAAATGTGGAGATTTTGTTAAACTCACAACAAGGCCAAATGTGCCCATGGTGATTAAATAGAAGCAGTAGAAATACATTGACAAACCATTACTCACCTCAAACATTTCTCTCTTTTCAATGTTCCACTCGTGCGGTAGAGTCCATTGTTCGGGTACAGGGGAGTTTTTGTTAAGGCCATGCACAGCCGGCATGTCTACATTACTCCCTGTTTCTGAATTCTGGTTGTTGTCACCTCTTCCTGTCGCCATTTTGATCAACTCAAGTTTACGATTTGATAAAAAATGTGTGTGTAAACGTCGAGATTAAATAAGCTAAAACTTCTGTCGACAAACAAAGTGCTTTGAGCCGGTATTTAAATTACTTATCACATCTGAGTTTAAAGTCAGACGTGAAATTGATTACTAGATAAATAACCATATACATACAAGTATGGAGAGAAAGGTGTTCTGTATATGTTTTACATCGTCATCCTTCCTCATGAAAAATTCAACACAACAAACTTATCAGTTGGGTTATTCGGCGAGACAGAGGAAATCAATCATTACCCTCGGAGGTAGTACAGCCGACCGGAAGTATCCGTTGTCAGGTCCCGACCAAGGCGATATCGTCCAAGTTGTACATACACTATACAGCTATACTATCAATTTCTTTTCTTACTCTAAAGTCTAATCATTATCACTGTTTCATTGTTTGGAGGAGATGTATTGTATTAAAAAAATATTCTTTTATGAATATATGTTTTTTGTTATCATAAGGCTGAACAATGCTAACATACTTATTCACTAAAGCTAACCATGCGATGGAAATATAAGTAATATTGAATATGCAGGTATATACCTGTTATAGCCGTTGAGACTACGACAGGCTACACATACTGAATATTAGGTACACATACATACATACATACATACATACATAAGCTGTTCAGGCGAAGGTTGTATTGTTGTATTCGCCAATCAACAGACTTTATTAATCACACCTATTATACTGCGTCTGTGATTGTGTACCGTGTATACAGAACTCAAGAAAGGACTACTTTTAATAAGCTTTGTTATCACACACTTACGCTCAAGTTAAATTCCAATAATGTAATTCTCTAATAAATACTGAAATAAGTTTATGGTATTCAGTTATTAACAAACATGAACATTCCTCTTGGTAGTTTTCAGAAAATTTCCCGAAATGCACCTGTAGGACGAAAACGGTAATTTAGAACCTATAAATAGAAATCTATACTAGTGTACTCTTCCGATAAAAACTTAGACTCGTTTTATAAACTGAATGTGCTTCAATAAAAAGACAGTTGTGTAATCTATTTGATACTTGTTATGGTTTTGCTCCTATTTTCGAAATCGAAAGAAAACTACCGTATCATAGTCTGTGACACACTCTCTGTTTACAGCGACAGCAACAAAAATATCAAGTTTGTTGAGTTTCCTTTACACATGTTTTCAACAGAGAAGAGAACATCACTGACACGTCTATCAACGTCGTGTTGTTAACTAAAAGGTTTTGCAGCTGTCAAAGAAAGAGAAAGTTGAATCAATTTGTTAAAATGTCTGTAATGCAAAACGCTCAAGATAAACCTTAGTATTCAAAATTCTCTCTATCTGTAAGATGTTGTTTGTCTTACAAGGTGTAGGTTGAAACCAATTCAATCTAATTCAATTTCTTCAAAACGGAAAAATTATTAGCTAACATTGAAAGCTGAAAATAAATGTAGAAACACATGCACTATACAGGATGAAGTAATTAGTAAAAATCCAAACGATGAAATGAGGGCACAATCTTAACAATGATTTATGAGGAAAAGAAAAGGAGAAAAAGGCCAGATGTTCCGGAAGGTTACGGTCTTCTCAACCATCATGTAAACCTTGGTCATACAAATTAATGTCATGTTCCTGAATGTTGAAACGGTTAACAGAACTGTAACACCAAACGTCATAAAGATAGAATGTGATATTATACCAGTTTAATATACTCATGTACCAAGCAATGATAGCTGATGAAGACATGCCACGATCCAGATGAAATAATAAACCCATAACTTCTCAGTCAAAACACCTTGGCGCTTTATTTGTTTTTCTTGACTCTGTGTTGCCTGTATCCAACTCTAGCGTCCTCATAGAAATCGTTCGGCTTCTGTGACTTCAAAATGTCTAGGTGTTATGCCATACAATAGTCGTCGTGTTGACATTTAAGACTGTATTAAGCAACAAAGTGGTATCAAGCTTCCTTTATAATTATCTATTAATTACCTTTTCTATGTCATGTTTACTTTAAAGTATTCGCAATTGATCTTAAATGTACTCCAGGTAAATGACAATGATACTATTCAACCATATAAGGTTTCTAACCAATTTGGTTAAAGTTCAATTTCATTTTCTGGCAGTAACTTCCAAGGAGGCCACCTATCGCGAGCTCAGCACTTGACGTAATATTCATTTAACATCCTCCGTGTTTACCTTAACAGCAATATATCTGCAATCACACACGAAATATTGGTCGTGTCGGAACACAAGTCTGTATGAAGTTATCTTTTTTTCAAATATAATATGTTAGCATTATCCCAATATTGAATAAAACCAATTTCTAAAAGTTACCATATTTATTTTTCATAGTCCTAAATTAATTAGTTTTTCTCGTCAGATTTTCGTTATAGCTGTTCCGTTATAGTGTAAAGTAACCATTTTGTATCTTTTCTGCTACAACTTTCATTGTCTTATAGTTCTTTCGGGATGACATCAATAGTGTACCGTTCTGATCATGGCGTTCATTTGTAAATTTGTTGATATTACTGCCAGAGCTACAGTTACTACTGTCCAATTAAGAATGTCCAAAACCCACACACGTGAATAGCACCTTTAGATACAAGTATTCGCTTAGTGACAGCACAGTCATATCAGGATTAAAAATACATTGTACATAATTGTACAGGTAATTGCTTTTTAACTATAACGAAATAGTTCGCTGAAGACAGCTCACAAACAATGTAAGATATTTATGGTAATAAATCATTGTATTAATGTTTAAATTTTAATATTTTCCACTAATTGGTTTGTTTTAAACAACCTGCGAATGCCTGGCTTAAAATCAGTTTGGAATACCACGCCTACGTACTCTTTCCGTGATAAATGAATCCATCTGGAAAATTCAGCATAAAAACTTATAATTTCAATACATTCTGTGATTAACACGTTTCACTGATATGATCTTTATGGTAGCATGTTACCTTAATTAAAAAGTAAAACTCAGGCATAACAGCATAGAAGAACGAAGTAACACGAAATCGGAGCTCATACACAGCCCACAGAAATTTTATATAAGGTGTCAAGCATGTATGACATCCAAACTCACAGTTAAGATATGTCTGACCAAACCAAACCCTATACATCGTCCGTTCATGTATTATGTAACATAACACCTTAATCCATATACATTTAAATATAAGATAGTTATAAAGCAAAGTATACATACTACAGGTTATCCTTACATTGTCAAAGATGACGAAAGATATTAACTGTGACTGAGTAACTTCTTATATAAACTGGCGGATTGGAAATCTTGTACGTTATCTCATGGCTATTACATTTATCAGCAGATATCCCATTTTATATTTGACACCAATCCTTACAGTGTAATTAAGTGTACATGTATCCCGGTACAGTTATACAAATGCACATGCTACACAAACAGTGGTGTAAAATTGGTGTATTTGCACTCAATTACTTTCTATACAGAACAAAGTAAATAGATATATCATTAAACACAGTTGTAAGTAATAACTTCTATCTTGTGCGGTATAAGGTAAAATGGATCTTATTTGTGCAGAAAATTGAGTTCCTTGGCTATTGATTTAACGATAGACAGAGAAAAAATCCTACATAAAGTATAACGTATAGTTTTTTTTCTGAAAACCTGAAGTGGAATAGATCATGACGTTATTCCTGGTGGACATATAAATTTGTGGGTTAAAATGCCATATAAATTAATGAAAATAAAATGTCCACGAAAAATCAAAGATTATCAAGTATCCTATAAAAAAGCTTAATGCAAATATCAGTGTTTCATAAAAATACATTATTTAACAATATCTACGTGCTGTCCTGTCACCATTAAAATAAAACAGGGCACAAAAATGAAAAAATAAATGAACAGAAAAGAAACTGACACCCACTGTGCTGTGTTAATAATCTAAGTCCAACTCGTTTACAATCAAACAGTAAAATATGTTTCAATATAAAAAATCTAAAATTTACAAAGGTTTTGGATACTGAGATATAACCTATGCAATGAATCATATA
Source organism: Ylistrum balloti (assembly GCF_031769215.1). Taxonomy (NCBI): domain Eukaryota; kingdom Metazoa; phylum Mollusca; class Bivalvia; order Pectinida; family Pectinidae; genus Ylistrum; species Ylistrum balloti. The sequence continues at coordinate 401,823 of NW_026782142.1, read as the reverse complement.
TTCTTTTTTACTTTGGATACACAATGGAATAGATGCTTACCAAATTTGTCGATTTTCTTGAAATGAATGTTATTACGTTAACACATACACAAGGATTACAATATATAAAATTAAAGCAAGCTTCATATAACTGCTGGTTTTCTGTATTTCTTTCACAAAACATTTATTAAGATGACTTCAAGAGATTGTTGTGTAAAGTCAGAACTTGGAAAATAAAAGTCATGTCTATGACGTTAAACAGAGCTGACAATCTGGAAGTATAATATTTTTTGGACTTCATAACTTACTTTGGCCACACTAAACAAGTGTAAGGGGAGACTACTCTTCTTGACATAACGGCAAGTAAATCTCGTGTATCAATATTTATGAAACCCCATAATGTAACCAAAATACATGATATATCTATTCAACTGATATATATTTATACAAAGATATATGACACACTTTAATCATCCTTGTTTTGGCGCCTTTCAATATTTACATAGATACAATACATCGAGATGACCCGATTCCTACAACTGTGGCCATTTCTTATTCACTAATCCTTACAAATCTAATATTTTGTTTTGTCTGTACGTTTACCATGTATAAACATTAAAATCATTTCCGTTGCCTATTTCCCTGTTAACCCCGAACCCCCCAACCCCATTTTTTGTTATCATAAACTTATTTAACATTATGCAATAGTGAAGATAAGTAAAGGGGAAAATCTCCTCCTACTTTAGAAATTTTCTGTCATTTTTAAGTATTTAAAGTTGCCTGTTGTGGTATATCCATCTAGATTGGCTATTACAAAGTTGATGTATGGTAGCCCCATTCCTATCACCAAAGATAACTGGTAACGTGACTTCCTAATGAAAGCCTAAACATCCATCTATATGTACAAGTGTATATTTCGTTTCAGTAAAGCAAACTATTTTGTGGCGAAAAAAAAAAAACTTTATGTAGCTAGTCTCGTAATAGTACTACGGGTTTTTTGTCATGTTTCGAGTTTTATGCGTTGAATTTACGAGAAACTATTTCACAAAAATATAATTCACTTGCCATATCATTTGAAACCTAATAAGACGGTTAGAGATTAAGTGCTGTACTGTAAGTGTTTTGATATCCTCGTCAGGTAATTTTCCAGCAGTTTGTGTATGTTTCATTGATACATTTAAGATCAGCACATCCAAATATATATGACTCTCTGCAAAGTGCACCCTTGACAAAACGTGTGTTGCTATCCTCCAGAATTAGGCAAATATTTATCGAACGATTAAGCATGATACTTTATTCCTTAATTCTCATTCATTTTCTAACTTTAAAGGTTTTATCTGTATTATACGTACCTGGTTTTCTTAACGATATGACATGAGAAAACTATAGGCCGTTTCATAATTTCCGGCAAAAGTATATCCTTTTTGCTTTAATCATTCTGTAAGACCTCAAAATAACATCCTGTACAATATCAGAAACACAGTATGATCTAATCCCTTCGTCTATAGAAATTATTTAGAAATATCACAGAAATAACTTATCAATGATACACACAGTTTACTGTGATCAGAAATAACTTACTACGGGTACACACAGTTTACTGTAATCAGAAATAACTTATTACGGGTACACACAGTTTACTGTAATCAGAAATAACTTATTACGAGTACACACAGTTTACTGTAATCAGAAATAACTTATCAATGATACACACAGTTTACTGTAATCAGAAATAACTTATTACGGGTACACACAGTTTACTGTAATCAGAAATAACTTATTAATGATACACACAGTTTACTGTAATCAGAAATAACTTATTACGGGTACACACAGTTTACTGTAATCAGAAATAACATTACGGGTACACACAGTTTACTGTAATCAGAAATAACTTATTACGGGTACACACAGTTTACTGTAATCAGAAATAACTTATTACGGGTACACACAGTTTACTGTAATCAGAAATAACTTATTACGGGTACACACAGTTTACTGTAATCAGAAATAACTTATTACGGGTACACACAGTTTACTGTAATCAGAAATAACATTAATGATACACACAGTTTACTGTAATCAGAAATAACTTATTACGGGTACACACAGTTTACTGTAATCAGAAATAACTTATTACGGGTACACACAGTTTACTGTAATCAGAAATAACTTATCAATGTACACACAGTTTACTGTAATCAGAAATAACTTATTAATGATACACACAGTTTACTGTAATCAGAAATAACTTATTAATGATACACACAGTTTACTGTAATCAGAAATAACTTATTAATGATACACACAGTTTACTGTAATCAGAAATAACTTATTAATAACACACAGTTTACTGAATACACACACACAGTTTACTGTAATCAGAAATAACTTATTACGGGTACACACAGTTTACTGTAATCAGAAATAACTTATTAATGATACACACAGTTTACTGTAATCAGAAATAACTTATTAATGATACACACAGTTTACTGTAATCAGAAATAACTTATTACGGGTACACACAGTTTACTGTAATCAGAAATAACTTATTACGGGTACACACAGTTTACTGTAATCAGAAATAACTTATTAATGATACACACAGTTTACTGTAATCAGAAATAACTTATTACGGGTACACACAGTTTACTGTAATCAGAAATAACTTATTACGGGTACACACAGTTTACTGTAATCAGAAATAACTTATTACGGGTACACACAGTTTACTGTAATCAGAAATAACTTATTAATGATACACACAGTTTACTGTAATCAGAAATAACTTATTACGGGTACACACAGTTTACTGTAATCAGAAATAACTTATTACGGGTACACACAGTTTACTGTAATCAGAAATAACTTATTACGGGTACACACAGTTTACTGTAATCAGAAATAACTTATTAATGATACACACAGTTTACTGTAATCAGAAATAACTTATTACGGGTACACACAGTTTACTGTAATCAGAAATAACTTATTACGGGTACACACAGTTTACTGTAATCAGAAATAACTTATTACGGGTACACACAGTTTACTGTAATCAGAAATAACTTATTAATGATACACACAGTTTACTGTAATCAGAAATAACTTATCAATGATAAGATACACACAGTTTACTGTAATCAGAAATAACTTATTAATGATACACACAGTTTACTGTAATCTGAAATAACTTATCAATGATACACACAGTTTACTGTAATCAGAAATAACTTATCAATGATACACACAGTTTACTGTAATCAGAAATAACTTATCAATGATACACACAGTTTACTGTAATCAGAAATAACTTATCAATGATACACACAGTTTACTGTAATCAGAAATAACTTATTAATGATACACACAGTTTACTGTAATCAGAAATAACTTATTAATGATACACACAGTTTACTGTAATCAGAAATAACTTATTAATGATACACACAGTTTACTGTAATCAGAAATAACTTATTAATGATACACACAGTTTACTGTAATCAGAAATAACTTATTAATGATACACACAGTTTACTGTAATCAGAAATAACTTATTACGGGTACACACAGTTTACTGTAATCAGAAATAACTTATCAATGATACACACAGTTTACTGTAATCAGAAATAACTTATCAATGATACACACAGTTTACTGTAATCAGAAATAACTTATCAATGATACACACAGTTTACTGTAATCAGAAATGACTTATCAATGATACACACAGTTTACTGTAATCAGAAATAACTTATTACGGGTACACACAGTTTACTGTAATCAGAAATAACTTATCAATGATACACACAGTTTACTGTAATCAGAAATAACTTATTACGGGTACACACAGTTTACTGTAATCAGAAATAACTTATTACGGGTACACACAGTTTACTGTAATCAGAAATAACTTATCAATGATAATCAGAAATAACTTATCAATGATACACACAGTTTACTGTAATCAGAAATAACTTATTACGGGTACACACAGTTTACTGTAATCAGAAATAACTTATCAATGATACACACAGTTTACTGTAATCAGAAATAACTTATTACGGGTACACACAGTTTACTGTAATCAGAAATAACTTATTACGGGTACACACAGTTTACTGTAATCAGAAATAACTTATTAATGATACACACAGTTTACTGTAATCAGCCGTTGTCTTGAAAAGAAAAAAAAAACCAGAATACACAATTTTCATAATAAATTTCTTACAGGTCACAACAATTGACTGTAATGCTCTCTAAAGCGTTAAATTTACCACCGTACGTTATCTTAATACCTGTCTTTATTATACATGTATATGAATTGTGGGACACATAAGATCAAATTAAATAGCTTGAATACTGTGTTTTGGAACCAACCCAATCAACCTTATCAATGGAAGTATACCATACGAAAAAAACTTCAAATTCATGTCAACTGCCAATTAAAATCTGTCTGAAAGCGTACGACATGTACTGTTAGATATAATATACAACGTCAACACTCACCGACAAAATTGCCTGCCGCGATGATAAGGCTGTAACAGGACTCGAAACTAAAGGAAAAACAGCATTAACCTTTTTCATGACTTGTTGCGTTTCTTAACATATAATTGGTAGCATTACCACAAAGAATCTATTCAGTATCATCTTTATTGCATGTGTTGTGCTATAAAACAAAACCCCTTTTTATTATGATAATCGAAATTGTTTTTGGTTCCTACTTTGAGGACCTAACATTATCTGGCTTTTATTTTATAGTAAAATGGCATATGCATTTACATGATATGATATGAATTAATATGATGGTTTGAGTGCTTTGTATTTGTCTTATTGATATGTATTATATCAAATAAAAAATCTTTGAAAAAATAAGCCTAAATTTGAAAATGGCAGATGCCGTCAAAACAGCCTGTCTTCCCTTTTAATATAAAGGGTTTACATTAAATAATTTGTTTTAATGTCACCGATTTTCAGTTGGTTGTAGAGAATTATGGTTTTATTTTTACATTTGTAATACTGTATTCTGGTCTTTGTAAAATGTGAAAATCTAGAATCCAATTGACTCTCTTAGCATTGGATTATCTTGTTATATTCATAAAAACCCCAACACTATCTCAATGACACGTAAGTTTCAAAAATCCCAGGTAATTGCTGTGTAAAAAATGCTCAAAGGTTAAACAGTTCTTTACTGACAAAATCAGAAATAATATCATCACAAGAAATACAAATTTACTTTACAATTTTATATAATATGCTCACAACATATTGCACATCAAAAATGTTTAAATTCGGTCATGATTCTAAGTGTAATCAAACAGAAGACATATTTTTGTAAACTTATCAAAATATCGTTAGTATTAATGAGATATTATAACTGATCTTTCTCTTCAATGATTCAGTGATTATTAAAAACACTAGATCATTTATTATGATAACAGTTCTAAGTTAGAGATGCAGTCTAGTACATATGTATCGAATGAGGACGTAGAAACTGACACGGTATACGTTCAGTTAACTTGACGAAAAAGTACCTCTTTTAAAACTGAAGCATCATAGCAATCTAACCAAATTACCTTAGCTTCTCGTTTTTTAAGAGAGATACAAATGTATATATATTTCAATAAGCATCAAGTTAACAAAACTTGATTAAACTATATACTTCCATAGTGTAGTATGAAGTTTCTATAAAACATTAAACAATTAAAAAATAAAACACACCCATAAAAATGCCACTGATTCCCTAACATATCCATCAATACTGTAAATATATTTATTTTCAGTGGAGACTGATTTTCACTGTTCACGGTGATACTATTTATAAATGTGAATATGGAAACGAGTATCAGTTCAACAAAAAATCGCTGACAATATCAAATTTGCATCTCATCAGCGAAATATTATTCTAATGACTTCTTCAAACCTTTTGAACCAGAATTGATTTAATTTGACAGAAATGGTCAGAAGGGTAATGGAATCCAAATATACTCAATTGTTTTAGATCAGCGATATATTGGCTCTGCAAAGGGCCAAACCTATAAATAATAAAATAAAACAAGATAGTCTTAAGGAAATTAAAGTACAAACGTCTGAGCATGATAGATATTTAACCTCTATCTTCATCAAAGTCCTACTAGAATATGAAAACCAAATCTGCTTTTCTAATTTTGCTTCCTCTTTGAGATCTCATTTAGACCAAAAAAAAGAGAGAGTTTTTTTTAAATAAGCAGCACATTCACAAGCTACGTATTAACGAATCTATATTTTGTACGCATTTATTGCATATTTTTTGTAACAAAAAATTGTAAAATATGTCAAATGCATTCGTTCTTTTATTATCATTGACTTCAGTTTCCAGTAATCTTCATTTGTATCATTACATGCGTAATGATGTAGAAAAAAAAACAACAAAATTTCATTTGAAATGCGTACTAATCCAATTGTCATCCGTATAGCACATGGTATATGTAGATGATGTAGGGAGCTTGATAAATGTTGAACAATGTGTGACATATAAACGTCACAATAGTAGAGCAGAATGGTTAGTTGTCAATATATGGATTTCTATCTCTTGTGCAATAATGCATATCATTGCATCACCTCTGTCAGACAGATAGTTATGAGTAATGTAGCTTAAGGTCAGTTATCTGATTTTAAATAACCCAAACACCTGTTAAAGCTACATTAAGTAATGTTCTTCAGGAGTGTATCATATATGTAAATAGGATTTTTTGTTTTGCGCAATACATATTCAAAAGAACCCACACAGTTTGTTTTTGAATTCCTAAACTTCGAAATCATGACGTATCATCAGATAAAATCCTTCATTAAAAATGATTCTTTAAAATGACAATCTTGATAAAAACGTTCTGATCTAAAATATCAAATGACCCGGTAGGTTTAGAATTGACTCTGAACAATCGTTGATTGTTAAGCGTCTCTTGTCGCACTCAAAAAGGCAATTGTAAGTTATATATCAGTATTGTTCTTATGTTTGTTGTGTTCTCGCGTGCTCGAGCGTGATGCTTGCTTTAACTGGTAACAAAAGGATCGTGTCATTGGCTTTGTTTGTGTTTCAGTCAGAGGCAGCGGAAGGAGGGCTGTTAGAGGTCACACATAAGCAATGATTCGCGTCTCTTATTTGATATCAATTTAATATGAAGTGTCCGTGCAATTCATTACTGACTTTTAATCAGTTTGGACAAATACAATCATATATGATATGGCACTGCCTTATCAAAAGTAGCAGATACTTCCAGACATAGTTTGACGGAGGAAAATAACCCTAGCAACAACGACAGGTAAGTAAGTTTAATCATTACAGGTGAAATCAATCAATATAATCTTAGTATTTAAACTATGTTAGTTATATACTGAAATACGGGTTCCATTGTTTTGACTAGTACAGATACCTGCATAGTTACGTTTAGTAAACAATAGCGAATTCATGTACAATAGTATATCAATGTGAAATACAACAAAAATTGACAAATTCATAAATTCTATACTGATTTAAAAGATAAAAATACCTTTTCAATATTTTTCAATGGTGTATTCGATAAATAACCAAGTTCCATGGGTGGCATTTGCTTTGTTCAATACATCCTATTTCGGCCCCCATTAAATACTGTAGTTACGTACATATGTATATAATTTATGACTGTATACAATCACGTGTATGGCATTAGTACATCTCGGACATGTACGCAAGTTTAGATAATAAAACATACTAACAATATGTATCAAAATATTCTACATAGGAATAGATAGCATCTGACATAATGATCGTCAATGAAGTGTTATGTCTATTATTTACTGCATTCCTTTCCTTGTCTTTTTCATTCATTTCCATACATTCATTCATATAATTCTTGAGTGTGTGTTTGGCTTAAATCATATTGAATGTGTGAAAAAACAGGTCGAAAACGTAGAGCGAATTATTTTAAACCCATTTATTCTACGTGTAAAAATGAGTTAAAAGTAGGATAAAATCAGTACACTATGTCTCGTGTAGTCGCCTATGTTAAAGAACAGATCGTTCTGACATTTGAATAATACCTTTACAAAACAGTCTTCAGTTTTTACGATAAAAGTACCATTTACTGATCGTTTCTCAAATGGCTAAAACAGGTTTGTTTCGGTATACTAGTTCCATACATACTATCCCTTTCATTTCAATTATGTACAAAGGACAAACAGATGAATACACATCTACTGTGTCTAATTAGGAATTTGTATTTAAACGTGCTATTCATTTTTTAGACAAATTTGCCATAACCTTGCAGATTGACACTTTTAAATTCACTGGGACAGTGACAAGGTTCAAAGTATATAAATACACTGGGACAGTGACAAGGTTCAAAGTATATAAATACACTGGGACAGTGACAAGGTTCAAAGTATATAAATACACTGGGACAGTGACAAGGTTCAAAGTATATAAATACACTGGGACAGTGACAAGGTTCAAAGTATATAAATACACTGGGACAGTGACAAGGTTATATAAATACAAAGTATATAATAAATACACTGGGACAGTGACAAGGTTCAAAGTATATAAATAACTGGGACAGTACACTATATAAATACACTGGGACAGTGACAAGGTTATATAAATACACTGGGACAGTGACAAGGTTCATATATAATACACTGGGACAGTGACAAGGTTCAAAGTATATAAATACACTGGGACAGTGACAAGGTTCAAAGTATATAAATACACTGGGACAGTGACAAGGTTCAAAGTATATAAATACACTTGACTTTTTTAAAGTTATCAGATATATGAAAATTATCATCAAACTATGAGGCTAGTGCATCTCGTCTCTCAAGCAATATTGACGAGTACTAGAAGGACGAAATATTTGTATGACGCAGTTGTTTCATCATTGTGCAGTCTTGTATGTAATTTTAGATTTGTTTTCATGTTGCTATTCACTTGTACGTCTTTTGTACAATCTCAAATATTGCAGGTGGTAGACACTGCTGGTGATCTCCTAGTCTCCTAGGATTGCTATAGCCTGCATGCTACTGGAATAGTGGCACGGTTCAAAATATACACAAGCACTTGGTGTACTTTTAAAATTATCAGATATATGAAAATTATAAAAAGAAAAAAAAAATGAAAAGATGACAAGTTTGAAAGGTATATGACAACGAAAAATCATTGTTTATAATCAGAACTATGGAACTAACGCCACATTTCAAATAGTACCGAAGTAGAAATTAAAACTTTGCAAGAGAGATAATTCTACATAAAGATCTATTAGATCATATTAATCCAGAAACGATACATTATGAAAAGAAGTGTGTGTTTAAAGTCTGTCTCACTGTAATAGTATTGATTAATTACATATTCCATTATTCCCAGTGTTTGTCGTTCTATCTTTTACCGCGAGGTTCCACAATACGTTTGTCTGCTAGCAAACAATCGAACTATAGTACACAATATGCCGATCAATAATGCTAGTTTCTAACCTAAACACAATATCTAAAATCTCACTTCATCTTCCAGGTTTCTGATAGTGATGATCCCAATCTCAATGGCCGATTTGAGGCTGATACCAGTGTAACATCACGTTGTGTGAAGTCGACAAATACCCGACACCATGCATCCAAAACCAGTTAAATCTAAAGTGGTGGCTTCGAGGCTTTTGGCCAAGAAGTCCAACGCCATGAAGGAAATTGAAGAGTGGGTCATGAAGGACGTGTCACTTAATGATGCTGCTTCAAGGATCGGCAAACTTCCAGAAAACGTTACAGAAGAACGGATGTTTAAATCTAGACTTTTCGATATTGGGAAGGAACGGTATAAATACCTGAGCAAGAATGCTTACGAAATGAAAATGTTTTCAGATAAATATAAAAAGAAGATGGCACTTGCTCGTCAACAATTACAGACGCATCACAGAAGTCTGTCAGCGAATGACGTCGCACGTCCAGTCAAATATGACGTCGATAGAGCCAGGCTCAGTCTTGATCCGCGAATGTTACGTAGAACACAGGACACATCGCAAGACGTCGAGGATGCTACAACTCCCGTGATGACAAGGTCTAAAACCGTGTCCTTCCTACCAACAGCATTAAATAAACAACAATCGGATTTATCACAGCCTCGAACCAGTACTCCAGCCCGAACCAACAGTCAACAAGCAGTACTTAAAGCTCTCAGAGATAAGTCCCAGTTTGGTTCCAGACCACTTTCGCGTGGAACATCTTTTAATCAAACGCCTCGATCAGATGATGATTCCTCAAGCAAATCGTGGGTAAAAAGAAACAAATTTTCCAAATATGGCGGAAAAGTTCCGGGCGTGACATCCGACCCAAGATATGCTCAGCTTGAAGGATCTTTATCCCCCTTCTATCATGGAAAGCCTGGGTCACCAGCAAAACCTCCCGACGTCAAGGGAATCGTCAATAGCATCGGATCACTGCATAAGCCATCCAGAAATATTAAGGAAGTAAGACCTAAACTCACTCTGAAGTTACAAGCATTCATGAAAGAACGGGGAATAGTGTTTTAGTCAATAATCTTATGTTGTGTGACGTAAATTTAGAATAAATAAAGGACATTTAACTTATTCTGCTATCGTCTGACGTGATAGGAGATACATAACATAGATTGACAAGAGAAATATTCATTTGCCGCAATTCATCACATGAAAAAGAAAGATAAGACTAAGGGAAAAGAAGAACACGTTTTAAAATGTGATTTTTCATTCCTAATTATCATACCGAAGTTATTTGCACCTTATTTTGGATGATCTTTAAATACCATATTCACCTATGAAATATAATGTGCTAGAATTTGATTTGTAGTATCGGTTAATTCCCTTGATATTGTAGATTATCCGGATATAGTGTCAGCATCATCGCGTGTCGTATGGTTAACATATTACAACTGCATGCGTACAACTGAAATATTAAAAGTTTTTCCATATTATACATTTGCATGAACCTCGCTGAAGTCCGCTTTGGAAAGTCAATTGAAAAGCATATTTGGAATTTATGAAATGCTTCTCGAAATCAGGAAACTCATTTTACCTTCAGACTGTCTCTTTCAGTTAGTCTTGTTAAAAAACATCAACCGTGAAGAACATGCATTTCATTTTGGATTTGTCCATGTGTTGATCGCCCTAAAGTATCACTTGTCATGTATATATATAGAACTATAAATGATACATATACATTGTGATTATAGATTGGAATTATGCTGTATTAAAATTAATGTTTATAAATAGTCTTGTTTTGAGTAGTCATTGGAAGATATGTTGAGATCTATGTCAATGTTACGGTGACTTTTTCGTACATCATACAGAGAATTTTAGTAACTGTCAAACATGTCTTGTAATTGGAAATACGACATCAAAAGTGAACTCTTTTAATGTACTAAACGGACATGACTGTAATAAATGGTTCTGATAGCCTAAAGCGCCAAACCAAAGTGTTACACATTTCAAAATTCTGTAATCCATTCATATTTCATCCTGTTGATAAATGTGGAATAAACAAAATTATGTCCATACGACTTCATACAATATACAATACTATATTTGTAATGCGTCTTAATAACTCCACTATTATGTTAACACTTGTGATATTATTTTATCATTAATCAAGTTATGAAGGTGTTTTCCTGTATTTACTTGAATAGCTTCCTGACAATCATAATAATCTAAATGATTGCTTTACGGCTATATTGTGTTTTCTGAGACAACCTGCAAAGCGTTGACGTAATTTATGGCACAACATTTTTTATGGCGCCAAAATGACGTCATACCATTGTCATGTGATCTAGAATATATTTATAATTCCTGTAAGTGCACTTCAGGTTAATAATGAGTTATAAGAGGCTAAAATGAAACTGAATACGTCGCCAACAGAGACAATATAACGCAAACTGATTAAGATGCATTATACATGTATAGTTTGCTAGCGTTCAGAACATATTTGAGACCGCACACAACACACACAAGTGAATAGCACCTTTTAATACAAATTAGTAAGATACGGAAGATGCAAATAATGAATAAAAAATGCATCATACAATTGTTTCCTCCCTCTAGGACTCTTCAGAGAAGCCACTGACCTAACATATGAAGTCTAGTATATGACTGAGGAAAATCAATAGTGATCGGAAGAAAAGTCATAATCTAGACGGGAAAGTGCACTAGCCACATAATCAAATAAATTTCGTTATTTTCATTTATCAGATCGTTTTCATTCTCGGCCCCAATCAGCTGTCAAGCTAATCTTCATACAATCTGACCTGACTTCGTGAAACGAAGGGAAGTAACTGCGGGAGATCTGAAATGATAATTTTAGAGCTTTCTTCTCATATCGCATAGATATATCAACTCTATTCGAGTTACTTCCCTTGCTACTACAAGCTCATGAACAATGAAAAGGTAATATTGCACTGTATTAACATCATTTTTTTTTCTGAAAAGCAGCTTATCATGTGTAAATGTTTAACTTCTTCACTTCGGCTTATGAATAATAAAATATATCCATAATGAAGCGATACACGCGCCTATAACGTCAAATTTGTTGTTTTTGTACATATTTTCGGTGTCGGAACAACAGGTTCACGCTCGTTCATTACGAAGAAAGCCGATTTGGTCACATGGCTTGTCACGTGACGAAGTCATTTACATCCGCCGCAAAGAAAAAATGGATTACGAGGTAAAAAAAGTACATGTCTTATGTATGACACTTGCTTTTGTGCCTTTCTGCTAATTCTTGTTTGCAGTAAATGATTCTATAGTTTAATAATATACAACCTCTTACAATCAATCTTAGTAATTCGTTTTGCTTTGGCTTTGTCGAGCGAGAATTGTCCAATTGACAACGCAAAAATAACCACGCCTACCGAAAATCAAGGGAGGCTACTCTCACCATCTCCGACAAACAAAATGTCGTCAGCATTGAACGTCATTGCCGATGATATCGGACTTAATTATACTTCTGAAGTATCGCTGAAGAAAAAATTAAAAGCGAACGGTTTCGTGTCTGGGTCGTACTTTCAACGAGTGTCCTTCCAAACAAGAACATTATACAGTTGAAATTAGTAGCCATGTTTCCCCAGTCAGACAACAATAAATATAACTAGATAACAATACTATTATACAGCACACATTCTGGAGTTTTGTCGTACATAATAATAATAATAATTTTACCGACCCCAGTTTGCCTATTATAATGCTTAAAAATGTCTATTATTGTTATTAGGTCTTTTTACTATTTATTACGCTATATATACATAAAAAATTTGTCAACATCGTACATCATCATCATCATCATCATCATCATCATTTTAGGAGCATTTGTGTGTAATGGTATGTGACAACTATTTCATTATCAAAGGCAATTAGGGTGCATGAGCTACAATCAGAAAAGAAAAAAAACTCTTTGTGCAGAAATGCACAGGAATTGATAGTTTGTCTGTACACATTAATAGATATTGCACTGTTTATTATGAAGGCTATGTTTATCATCACGATTGTTTTTCTTACAGTATCATCAGTACCGTCATATTTTTACACTTAGAACGAATACCCCCAGTTGGGCCCCACGTTGCAGTCAACAACAAACACACGTTGTGGATAGTAAATTCAAGTGAATAACACAACTACATTTTCCATTCAACATTTATCAGATAATACTTTTAGTAGTGTTGTTCATAACATATTCACGCGTCAAACACTGGATAATGGATTATAATCAATGGATACGTTATAATTATACGGCTACAGCTTCGCTAATTCCGAATCCGTATTCAGTCAAAGATCCCCCTTCATCTTTCGTCATCTATCGGTCTCCTATCTAATATAAATTCTTGCATGTCCTCTTTTCTGGTCTGACTCCTTTCTCTTACGCTTCCTGACACTTTCTGTAAGGTAACTTTCAGGTCAGCGTCGCCTTTTCGTATTGTCGTCCGCCATATTGCTTCTTTCTAGGCATATACGCATGCGGGTTACGAGCGGTAATGTATGAATTAGATCTGGACCGCAATGTTTACATTCTTTATCTCATTCGATATCAATAAAAATGGTTGCAGTGACTTTTAACTTTATCGTACATGGATTATACGAAATATATTCATATGTAATCCGATTTTCACAGAGAATGTGTGTATTTATTTTTTCCTGTACCAAATATCGTGCAACTGTATAGTAAATCGAGAGGCCTTGGGTATAAAAAATCAAACATAAAGAACTCATAATATCTCTTGGGAGAGTCATGTTACCTTCTGTATATTCCTTTGAATGGTCTTGCTGTTTCATGTGTAGGATTAAAAATTCATACCTCTTCTCATGTACACACGCATTAAGGAACGACAACTCTTGGTAAAGATTGATTCAAAATATACGTATTTTTGCTTTGATGACTATGGTTTAATTCAATTGTACTCTAAAGTTACTCAAAATGAAATGCAAGATGTATTTTTCCAGACAATTTGTTGTATCTGTACCAAACAGTTTGGATAATGTATACATTTTAACCTCATTTTTCTGGGTATTATTGTTTCTAAGGTAGAAAGAATTTGTTTTTAGTAGTATGGAACAGCCTTCGTTTATATTTAAACAAATGACACGAATCTTGTTTCTCTGAACATTTTTGTTTATGTGTATTGTGGAAGCTTGTCATCCCGGATTTTCCGTGTTTAAACGCCTTGATCAATACCTGTGTATTCTATACAGTACATTTCGAATAATTAGCTAACTTAATTGATATAATCATGATTAAAGTCAGTTTAAGAAATGCCGACATAAATATAAGACTTACAGAAGCTTCGTCAATTTTGGTATATACCTAAATCAAGTAGAACTGATCAATGATTATCAATAAATCAAAAATAATTAATTAGAACTATGTCGAGGTCAATCGAGAAAAACGGGAAAATAAAGTGTTGTAGTCGAACGTTTTGCTGAACCGTTGACAAGTTACATGGTATTATGTATGGTAGTTATAACATTAAACGTTTAAGAAATACTCAACACCGCTGTTAATGTCACGTGTCAGTGATTTTTAATCAGATTACTTATGTTGATCAAGATGTTCACTGAATGTTAAGTGCTATTTCTTCGTCTATGATCGGCGGTATGAACTGACAGCGGGATACCGCAATTGTCTTCATACAGTAGCGCACATGTAGTGACCATCGGGCGGAATAAAGATGCACGGATTTCATTCATGTTAAAAAGAAATAAAACGATACTTAAACAGATTGTCTATTTACTGAAATAACTATCCGTACAGTTGATTATCCCGATATAATGCCTTAGTTTGTGTATGTGGGTATGTCTTTTACATATACATGTGTTGAAATGTTTAAAAGTTTTTTTGTAGATTAATTGGAAACAAATAAGGAACGTATGAGGTCGATGTTTTCTGTACTTCATTGAAAACTTCGTCTTGTAGTACTGCATATCGAGAAAACTTTGGATTTTGACGATAATATTACACATACCAACGTTAACAATTCTGATACGGACTTTTTTGACCAACGGTAAAAAGGGCAACAATTCGATGAGACAATGAATAGTTAAAGACTATTCATACTTTCATTATCTGCAGTAAAAACATATGTGAAGATAACATGAAGAATTAGGTTGAAATATGACAGATGCCAGTGAAAATGAGTTGGCGGCCATTCGTTCCCACGCAAGGAAGGATCGAGCTCTCAGAAAAATTCAACAATGGGTGAACAGTGAGGAGAAAACTTTAGGTTCCAAGACGGACATGATCAAAGTTCCTGGGCTCCCGACTGGAAACGTGATAGAGGAGAGACGTCTTAAGGAAATTCTGTTTGACCTTGGAAAGAAACGTCAACAGTATATTTCTCATAATGAATATGAACAACAGCGATTTCTGGAAGCTCAAAGACGAAAGTCGTACGAGCTCAGAAAAGCTTTGTCTGATGATGCTTTATCACGTGGTTGGTCAGTAAACAACAGGAATCTCCTCACGCGAGAGGCATCCTCTAACATGACAACAGAAAACACGCGCATTGACAATCTGGACAAAATCAATTCTTCGACGCTGATGGGTAAACAAGAAGAAGTGTTTATAACTGCTGGGGATCACGAGAGACATCCGCCAAGCCAAGGAAAGATGGTGTCTTTTGTAAATGACTTTAAAAAGGTCCCAGTTGCAGACAACTTCCGGCAAAGAAGTAAGTCAAGGTCACTGGATCCTACAGCTGCTCCTCTTGTCCCATGGTCCAAAATGAAGTCAACTTCTATCCAGCCTGGAACACATCTTCCTCCTCTCACGGAAGACCCGAGATTTAGCCTCTTGGAAAAGAAGCTTTGTCCCATTTTTCATGGGAGACGCAAGAAGAAGAAAGAAGTGAGCGAAGTTATTGATGGTTTGGATGCTCTTCATATGCCGTCTAAGATGAAACGAGAATCTCGAACTGTGGTTGGACAGAGAATGCGACGGCTTCTGAAAGAGCAAGGCATCATCTTCTAATTTGGAGAGGATATATAACTCATTTCCTCAAACCTGTCTTGCTTGGTGGTAACATGTCGTCATCTAGTCATTGTGAGTTAGAGACCAAAAGTAATTTTAATTCTATCGATTCAAAAGAATGAAGGGATAAAACGTTTTATTTCTTACAGTATCTATATACTGTGTGCTTCTTAAACAGACATTCGTACGTTAGATCGAATATAATCTGGTAAACCGGTATGAGGTGTATTCGGAGTAATGACACAGCAACAATATTTACTTACTGTATTCATATGATTAATCTTCTATATGAAAAATACATGAACGAAAATATAGTTTGATAAAACCATTGCAATTGAAATTCTGGCTTTCTTTTTTAAAAAGAAAAAGAAAAAAAAAGACTATCGGGATGGTTTCTTTGTTCTTGAATGGTGAGAATTTCAGACCCTTCTCAGACAGGCTTTATCGTGGATTTAAAACTTTTTTCAAACTTTATAATGTTTCGTTCCGGATTTTCTAAAACATGGAATTAAATCCTCTATTTATGAGGGCAGACCGACTGGACTACATTTGTGCGAGTAGGACATAGAAACGGCCTGGTGGTTTTAGGATTAGTGCCATCATTTGACAGCTAATAATGCTCAAAATCGCATTGATCTTCTTTCAATGACTTTTCACTAATTGACAAGCGGGGATGGTATGTGTTTTACTAGATTTAATTGGACCAAACTAACTCTATAGGAAAATGAAACGGAACAAAAGCACGTGATAAATAACGTATTTTTATCTATATCAATATTAACGTGATATCGGTTTTCTGGATATGGGATCTGTTTTGCATACTAGTCATGTGACCGTTTGTTCGTGTGGTTGGACCTGTTTTCAATGCCAAGATATGATGTGACGCCACAGTGGTCACTGGTTTATATTTATTTAACATGATAAATTGTATGTACCTTTAGATGGTTAAGGTCATTCTTGATTCAATGCAATATATATGTATTCATAGTTCATCTATCTATTCTTGGTTTGTGTTCATTACCTTATGTTTTTAGATACATGTTAACTCTGCAAGTGACATGAAAGTCTATTAGCCCAGAAAAATGGCGTCACAGATCGGCTCGCTTACTATTTGTAGTCCTTCATCGATGCTGCCGACCGCAGGGAATTTCAGGTTTCAACTCTGGCGGTTTATTCGACTTTAAGTCAGTTTGCATTTTATCGGGTATGTAACCAATCTGGGTTTTTTTTAAATTGCGACCAGCGGTATATTTACACATTCTACGGTGTCCGGCCAAGTATTTTATTATCGAAAAAACGAAGTAGGATTTCGGTATATTGACTGGTTCGCGAGTATGGGATAAATCTATGGTCAGTCTGAATATTGACAAAGGATTGCAGATGCACGCAGTAAATTTCGGTAAAAGTCGGTACTACTCGACTGACTTTCTTATGAAGAGGTATATTGTGATAAATAATTATTTCGTAAGTTAATATTGGCTGATATAACAACTTGCATACTCATTGTAAAGTAAATGCTATTTATTATAATTATAACTAAAAAAACAAATAAACTAAAACAAAACAAACAAACAAAAAAACTCACGACGCTTTTTTATGATGCGTATATTGCATAATTTTACATACTGTCGAAATCGTTGATCTCTCTTTTATATTAACAAAAAGAAATCAAGAATGAAAGAAATGGTTTTCTATCAATCTAGTAATAATGTGTTCAACACATGTATGTCCCTACTAATGTTTTTATGTGATTAAGTAGTCATATATTCTACACTCTAGAAATATCGACGAATCGTTAACATTTGCTATCATTTTCCACTGTTATTACGATCATGATAATTAACAGTCTATAGGACCCGTGTCTACGAGGTTATGTTATGAAGGTTAAATCTTCCTCCCCCGTCTTCCGTTCTATAAATACCAGACCATCTACAAAACATCTTGGCTCACAACAAAGCCTAATGTTTATGCACACAATATGGCTCCTATCAATAACACCATGGTTCCGCCATATGTTTGTAGGTATTTGACACACATATGTCACGTGGTGTTATTGGTATATAATGCATGTGCTAAATCTAACAGCAGCTCCGATGCTTACGGAGACAGTAGGGGATGATGTATAGATTACATAGGATGCCATAATGATGCATGTGGATTGAATAAATCCGTCTGTCACGCAATACTAGATAGATGTACAACAACAACAACACTCCACTTCCGGTCTCTTCGTCCCATATTCCCCGCAAAGTAGACATGAAAATGTGTTGAAAATGAGAAGACAGAAAGTGCGTGAATTACCATGTACACTGAAGAATAACAGATAAGGTACAATGCATCAGTTAGACCAATACTGATTTTGTCCAATACTATAATGTCACTTACGAAATATTTATAAACAAATAATCACGTGACTTGGATTATCGCAGTCATCACAGGCAACAAGAAGAACACGCACAGACAATAAAGTAAAATGTTCATAAAAAAGTATTGCCTATATACTGCATTTTATTTAAATCAGTGATACGAGACCATCACATATTCAGTCAGAAACCATTTTTTTTCTTTATTTCCCAATAATTGAGATAGAAAAAAGGCAAATGAGTTTCTATCCACATAAAATATAAGGAAATAAATGGGATTATGTTTCGATAAATTGCTTTAATTAGAAAGATATTGATTTTGATTGATCGCAGATGAACTTATTCGATCAACTAGAATGCATTACTTATTAGGCAATTGTTTAATAATGATTTATTGACAATGAATAATTATTTTCTCTTTGTGCCCGTCACATTAGAGTGTAAATGCTGTCGTTTCAGATCAGAAACAGGTTTCAGTCTTTCATTTAGACTTGAAAATGTTGACATCTTTTAAGCGCCATACCTGTAAATTATTTGTCGATGTTTTCCTTCTTAAGACACACGAATTGTGTGAAAAGGAGGTGAAATAAACTCTTACAGAAATTTGACAGAAAATGTTGGAGGCACGAAAAAAATTAACAAAACGAAAACCGTACTTTGATTATAGAAACATAATGTAAGACTGAAAATTGCAATTATTCGAATTTTCTATAGACCCTGTGCTATGTTCCTGTTAGGATAATAAGCAATTATAAAAACGGACTGGTCTGTTCTGTTGTGGTGGTGTCCTAAGGTAAAAATATTTAACCATAATTGTTCTGGATGACATACGTCAAGACTCCCATATGTTCTTCAATGAAATAGTCACCACTACAAAATGATATCAACTCAAAAGACACCAGAAATTGTTTATACTGCGTACACATACAGTATTTATATGTATTACAATACAATTATATCTGTACAAGAATAGGTGTGTGACGTTTAATTTGAACTGAAGCCTCAGCATTCGCTCATATTTAAGATGTCACTACATCCGGACTTTATGGACAAAACGCCTGGCCAGGAAAAGTAGACCCGACATACAATATTTACATTGTATATATAATTGGACATTTGTTAATTTAAAAATCCTAAAAAGCTTCCAATTAAAAGATGTTATTCACGCGTGTCTGTCTTGAACAATTTTACAATACTTTACTTGAAATCGGCGATTTAAAAATATATATATATATCTTTTATTAGCATTATTAAGAGGGACACATAAAGTGCCCGAAGACAGTGTCAAACGGATAAATGGGAATTTAAAATGTTTTTATGGTCCATGAGATCACAGTGTTAGCGATTAAACTACAGTGTACATATATCATTGTCGGTGACCTGTACCCTGTGGGTTGATTATTATTTAACGTTGTTTTTGTGTGGTTGGAAGGTTATTTTTGTTTTTGTTGGAATCTGAAAAGATTATGGAGACAGCCTGTTAAGTTCGTTATTCTTTATTGGCGTCACGGCTTCAAGTGACCAGGTACATACAATCAAATACAAAACAATCATACATTTGAAAATCTTCGTTACTGATCTACAATATCAATCGCGAATTAAACCACAATGAGAATTTAATTACAATACAATGAAATTCAATGTAGAAAATAATAAGTATTTGCATGATTGATACGAATAAAAATAAAATGGGGGAAATTAGCTAAAATGGTCAACTGCGAATATTAGCAGTAGAGCTACTGATGCTTAGCAGTGAGAGGGGTGCCTATGGGAATATTAAATGTGAACAACAAGGAACAATACAAGGGTAACTATAATAAAATGTAATATCCGTCTGGTTTGGAAATATTGACATGATTTATTACATAATGATATTGAGGTAGAGTACAATTCATTATCAACTATTAGAATAAGTTTAAATCAGGTAAATTGATAAATGTAAAATAAAATATGGTTTAAGGGTCATAATAAAATATTTACAATGTAGTTTTGAATTGTGATACATAAGAACTTTTAGTAAGTCACTTTGTTTACATTAGAAATGACAACATCCAGTTTACATATTTACTTCCTGTTTGAACATGAACTTCCGGTTTGAACATGAACTTCCGGTTCGTGACAAGTTAGCCTATTCACAAATCTCAGGAATGATTAATTATACAATATGAACCTGGCAAGTAAATATAGTGAAATATCAGCAATAGATATGATGAATCAAGTATTTAATTTCAAATAATATCTATGAGCTGTAAGTCAGATACTATCAGTAAAATCAAACTCATTATAGGAAGTAAGCTTACTTGTGTTAACAATACTTTAGCCCTAATCTCAAATGTAAACTTTCGGGAAATATCCTAACAGTAAGATACTTTAGTTAATAACTCGTCAGTGACCATGATTATGATTTCTACAAATTACTTACAATCGATCGATCAAGAAGAGATTGG
Organism: Ylistrum balloti; assembly: GCF_031769215.1. Taxonomy (NCBI): domain Eukaryota; kingdom Metazoa; phylum Mollusca; class Bivalvia; order Pectinida; family Pectinidae; genus Ylistrum; species Ylistrum balloti. The sequence continues at coordinate 380,549 of NW_026782142.1, read as the reverse complement.
CCAAGCATATTCAAAGTCATGATGATATGTTTCATAAAGTCATTCAAACATGCGTTTGTTGTTTTCAAATCCGGATGTTATGAATAAGGACGGGAGGTAACTCTTATCCGATTTACTGAATCTTTTTATACAAAGCGAGTGCGGTAAAGGTACCAAACTTTTGATACAAGTTAATTTTATACAAATGGATACATATAATCTTAGATTACGGTAACTTGTATCTTCTATAATACGAACATTTAACAAAGGTCTTATTTACAAATAAACATATCTTTCAATATAGAATTCATGAGATCTAAGTCTATTAATTTGATTCTTTGAAGTGTTTAAAGCCTAATTTTGTACATCGAACTTAAAAGACATCTACCGTACCTGATAAGTTTAATTTAAAAGTCTATAGGTTGAAAAAGATTACAAGAGGGAAACTACAAATTCTTAAAAAACACCATATTTAGAATAAATCGGTAAAATGTATCAATACATAAAAATTATGGTACAAATAAGTACACAAATGTACAGAACTTTAAAAATGAGGTATAAAAATAAAAATAAAAGTATCTCACCTGAAAAGATTATGGAGACAGCCTGTTAAAGGGTACCCTGAGAGGTCAGCTATGTTGACCTTGAAAAATAGTTCTGCACATAAAATACACTATGCCGAAAACGCGAATGCCGTGGAATGTTCCGTTACTGAGAAATTGCGACTTTTCTGAAAAACACACCTTTGGCTGAGAGGCATTGACCTCGTTTTCGGGCACCCAAACCTGTGACGTCATAAGTTCAACGCTTTTGTTGATGCAGCCATATTGTCTTTACTGTGCTACATGTGATTGTGATCTATTTTGGGATTTTCCGTGGTAATTTCTTTGTTTATTTACGTGAAAGTACTTCACATCTTCGCAATATCTAAGGTAGTGAACGAGGGGTCGGTGAATTAGCGCTTAAATCCGCTAAAATGGCTTCCTATCGAGGAGGGAAGCGGTGTGTATGGTTGTCCTAACACTAACACGGATGGGGTGTCGATGCATGACGTCGATAAATAAAACTGATTGTTGATTAAATAAAAGTATATTTGTTAGGTTGATATTTTGTTATTAATTCTACAACTAAACATTTTAAATTGATAGGCTAGCCTATGACTTGGGCGGTCATAGGAATATTATTCCTTCGTAATCGTGAACGCCTAATACTCGGAGAAGGCCTAGTCGTGAATGAGTCACGGGAATTTTCACCCCGAGAATTTTCATACTACTATTATATAGTATAGAATAGAATTATTAGAATTTATAGAATAGGTTAAGTGTGCATGTTGATTGTATAACGTGCATTTGGTTTTTAGATCTTCCAGCAGACGATGTTGTTTAGTTATTAATTTTGCGATCGTAAAAATAACAAAAAGATCACCAATCTTGATTTGAAAACACAGTTCACCGTGTAGAGATGTCATCTAAACTCCTAATCACACCTGTGCCAGGTTAGGTCATTAGCACCACCGTGGCTGGAAAAAACAATTGTGACACCTGTGAGGCGACACGCCTGTCGGATAACAACAGACGCGTACCAGTGCTAGGGTAAAAACCAGTCAAATAATTGTTTAAACTTCTAAAACATCAAATTTTTATTATTAACACAGCGGAGGGTGTTATAATTGGTTGTGACACCCTATCTATATATATCCATAGTGCTACGAAAATTCCCTGGAAAGAAAAATTCCCCTCGGACGAAACTTCTTCGGTAAGAAAATTCCCGACACCTCGTGAAAGTATGCATATTCTTGCACAAACGCGATTTCCCGACGTCAGAAATTGTTGATCGAGACTTGAAGATAGTAAAATTAGTCCAAAACCACACCCAGTTTTATTTTGTTTCTTTGAAACGACGATTCACTGTTCGACTACTTTCACGACTACTGGTGAGACCCAGTGAAGTACGTGCCAATCTATGTTGCCCAAGCGATCGTCACTTTTCGAAGGGTCATTTTCCTCCTCACTGGATACATCGTCTTGTAATTCCAGTTCAAATCGGTAGGGCTGGATTCCGTCTTCAGACATATAATTCACACCATAATCAGACTCCTCAAAACTCATGCTCAAATCGCTCTCAGTTGCGGTGTCGTTGTCACTGTCAGTCATGTTGACTGCCATTTCTGTTGAACTTATGACGTCACGAGTAGAAGAGCCTCGATTCCGCGGAAATGACGATTCGGCTGATTAGGTCTGGGCGGACAGGTGAAAATCGACAACTTTGAGCTTTAATAACTCGACACTGGGGCGACGGGTTTTGACGGGGTTTTCATTATTATTATTTTTACGGCATTCTTAACATTATATCTAAATATAAAATTACTCTCAGGATTCGTTATTCTTTATTGGCGTCACGGCTTCAAGTGACCAGTGTGACGCGATACTACCAAACTTACTCAGGAGTCTCCATGAATTTGATTGGTCAGATCTTGGAACCTTTCAAATTGATTGGTCAAGACATAGCGTGGGTTCGGACAAAGAAAAAAGTGAAAAACATCTTTCTAGCAGGTTTGTTACATAAGCCTACCTGAGTCCTAATTGACTGTGACACGGCCGATAATTCTTTAACAGAGGACGAACGATTGAATAAAGCCTATACCTGAGTTCTTAATTGGTATGACAGCTGGGATTAACAAGATCACATAGACTGGCCGCAGTGAACAAGTGACTGGACTGTAAGAAAGTAAATCTTGTTTGCGAGACCTTTTTAGCCTTCAAATAATGTGGCTTGGTATAGGTGATACTTAATTTGGGCATTACATTAATTTGAACTCTTACGTAAATATATAGCTAAGTGACAGATGTCAGAACTCTTTACAATAATAGAGTTAGTTATTTTATAGGAAAAAGGAAAACTTACAAAATACATGTATTTATAGAGAAACATTGAAATAGATTTAAAAAAAAAGTTTCATTTGATTTTTAGGCGAGATAGAAAAATATAAAAAATATCAGTATGATAATTATGCGAATCCGGTTACATCATACGACACGAATAACAGGAAATGATAAGATTTTGGTTTGCCTTGACTGATCTTGCGTGACACAAAAAATACCATGCTGGACAGATGATGCTGTATGCAATCGCCAACTCATATCAAAAGGTCTGTTTCTAATTTTTTGCACGTCTGATATTGTTCAATTCACCAGAGAATAATTTCAAGCAGATTCTTCCATAGCAAATCTCAGAACTGTTTTATCGTACTTGTAACATGAACTTTATTAAAAACTGTTTCTTTTAAGTACAGTGAAATCTGTCTAAACCGGATTCTGTGCGATCCAGATTTTAGCCTAACCGGTCCGGAAGTTAGGTCTGAATTCTATAAACATTATAACAATGAACTCTCTACAATGCGGAACTCTCTACAAACAGGCCAAATTATTCGGTCCCAAAGGTGTATGGTCATCACTGTAAAATTTATTCACTGTTGTTGTTGTTTTTTTTTTTTTCTAGTTGTGTAAAGGAATTTTCGATAAATGATAAACCTAGCGCGAGGACAAATGTTCCTTCTGACAAATGATTTAAACACGGGTATTCAAATATCAATTAAATACAAATTTATGATGAATTACATACAATTAACAAATACATACTTGGCACATAATTTTAATGTGGAACAGTTTAGATTTATTTTACTCGAGTTTACACGTTGGTGTCTAGTCACAACAAGTTTATTGAAACGCCTTTCAAAATAGATTTCTGGTTAGTAAAATAAGCACTCGGTTTGTCAGTGTTACTGTAAATTTAAAACCGAAACTTCTACAAGAAGACCCGGGTTACATTTAATAGTTTGTCCTTCTATGTAGTACTTTGATATGGTATTTTGGTGTGTTTTAAACCGCTAGCTGTCTGACAGATCTACGTCGTCGAAAGTCGACCCCCACAAAGTCTTATCTCATCAAAATCACATTAACAGATATTAACGGACTAATCCCACCTTATCTCTTACCGCCCAGAGTCAGGGCTCTGCACGAGACATAATCAAAAGTGGTCTACTATTTAGGAAATATAATAATCCAAAATGATAATTGCAATCAATTACATCGTAACATAACACATAACGAATTTCTTAACAAAGTTATATACATATGACATTGTATTCAATACAAACTTGGGTACAATGTATTTTTGTGTGCAATATAGATCTATATATATGCATATGTACAATATATGTATACGATATATGTTCCTTAATACGTACTCAGTATTTACAAGTATTTGTAAGTACAACTTACAATAGTGTGAACGCTAACGTCGATACTGTACATTGTGTTTTATAATTTTTTTGACTTAAAGAATTGGAATATTTTATATAGTACCAATGCCTCGCATATGTCACATTTACCGCTTACAGTTTAGTGTAAAAAAAAAGATAACAAAGGATTGAAAATTGCTCAGCCGTGTTAAAGAGGAATTAAATAGCAGTTTGTCAGGTAAAACTCAGGTGTGTAGGATATAATTGGGTATTGATCAGATTTATTTGAGAACTGGCGGGCTTGTTTTGTCAAGATCAGACACAACAGTTCGGGTGATCGGCTCAAAACTAACCTAGGATAAACAAAACTCAACATGTGGTATTTCGTATTTGACAACTGCATACAGGTATACATACGGTATTGAATATGTCACGTTTCTGCCGAGTGATTTAAGTAGGGCTAATTCCTAAGTCACGGATTTATATTTGGATACGTCGTTAGTCTTTTAAAACTTATTAAGATATTTTGGCGAGGCATTCATTATCTACCTAACAGAGTTTACACCAGGCCAAACGTATTGTTGAGCAGGTGGTGACGTCATACTACAAGGGTAAGGTTGCCCCGTATCGATTCACAGCGTCCGATCTATCGGAGCCCGTGGCCGCTGGTGTCAGTTTGTACCGGTGAGTAGATGGGTATACATATATACACGTGTATGTACATGATGTAAGCAATACCTTACACCTCCAATAATACACATGTGTACCCCATACCTGACGTGTGTGTGAGGACGTAAGAGGCACGAGGTGACCGACTAAAGCACACAAACTATACAAACAAACAGCCCGACAGAACAGTATTGGCCACATACACACTACACGTGCATTATCTTGGAGACTCTGCACAGACGCTGTTGGCTATATCTACCGATAACTGAAAACACGAAGAATACGTGAACCGGTGTGAAATGTACAACCTGTGCTGAGGCAACTGTTTAGCACGCTCCTTTAAGGATCAACGCTAAATCCTGAACATACAATTTTTATCATAAAAGCAGTGAATGGCAGGTTCATATATTTCATCGAATTTGTGAATTGTCAAGAATTTTGCTTTGAAATACGTCCTAACGCCCTTGAATTGAACCCAGAGGTTAGCGATCTGCATTGCACATAATTGTGTACAAAGTGCATTGAAGTTGCTATATTTGGGATACTGCGGTGTGTTGCAAACTTCGAAGGGTATTTCTAGATTGATGCATCCGGTGTAACGAAAGGTTCGGTGTAGCGGATTTCTCCGATGTAACGAAAGGTTCGGTGTAACGGATTTCTCCGGTGTAACGAAAGGTTCGGTGTAACGGATTTCTCCGATGTAACAAAAGGTTCGGTGTAACGGGTTTCTCCGGTGGATATATTATACGGTATAATTGTGGCTTCCCTAGTTGACCTTGAAAGACTGTTTGGTCGTGAATTGGAAAGTTTAAATATCAGTGTTGTAAACAGACCTGTTGCAGTATTGGACACATCACGTGACTGGGTTGTCTCCCCTAATAGTCCCTCCCGTCATACCATGGCAAATTCTCACTTCACCATCTCCCCCCGGGACGCTGGTCGTCTAGTGCAATCACATCGAAAGTCTGAAGATGAACAACATTGTTTTCTACTTCAAATTTCATTCCAAACAGTGTATAGTGATGCGGATATTCCAAACAGTGTCATCAAAAAACTACCACGTCTAGTAAATGGTATTCCGCTTGGAGCCGGGCTTATGGCCCGAGATCAGATGGGCAGTATTCGATGGCGGTACATAGAAGGCGGACGTAAGATGCATACTTTTGTGTCCAAACCAATCAGTCAAGAGGACGCGGAGGAAACGAAACGAGCTTTAAAAGACAGACTAGTTAAACAGTCTCATGCGATATTCGGAGACATTACGGTTAAAGCTACCGTTATTTTATCTCAATGTTTAAACTTTGACGACGATTTTATCATAAATGACATAGCTATACCACTAGACGAGGGTCTACACTTCAGGGACTAAACCTGTCATATTCTTTTTGTAAATTTGAGGTTGAGGTTATTTATTTTGTTTTCTGGATTTCTATATCATTTTTAAGTTTGGCGTAGAAACAGTTTGAGTATTTGCTAGTCATATCCACGTTATGTTGTCCCGAAGAAAACAATATAAGTGTCTGTGCACATGTGCACGTGTATATGTATGTTTGCGTATGATTAGGAATATTTTTGTTTTGTTTTTGTTTTAAGTTGACACGAGTGTGAACGGGCGAGGGTGCAAGTGTTGTGCACGTGAGAGTATATGTTCAGTGGTAATGCGAGATTTCCAGAAATGCGCGTGTACTTTATATTTGTGCGAAGTCACGGCGGGGAGAATATTATTAGTAACTGAGTGATTAAGAGACATCATACAGGTTTACACGTCAGTGCACGTGCCAGTATAAATCTAAGAGGCTGTCAGATTTATTTTGTTTTTTGGCTTTGAGAGGGCATGGCGGTTTGTCCGGTAAGTGGGGTATGTTTACACTTGCGTGCGCCGAGCGATGTTGATCAATATGGAGTAGTGGTGCACAACGCATGCGCGTGGGAAATGAATGTCAAGCAAGGTGAATTAACTGATTCTACACAAACGTATACCTTGTATCATATTTCTCTACCATTGTCTTTCATGGACCCTAAATTATCTTATATTTGTTAAACAAAAAATGTTGTTTAATATTTCGCCTAAGTAGTATTGATTTTATATACTGGTATGTGTTGGTATGTCTGTGGTAACCGTCAATACACGTGCATCTGGCACACAAACATCGTGATGTGTCTGTATTCTATTACATGTATCTTGTGTACAATCACTCGGGCTACGTGAGCGTATGTCTGAAGGTATTTACATACTGTGATGTTGATACTGATACACTACTATACCTATCTATAGTATACTTACATACGATACATACATAATACTTATCTATCATACTATATTTTGTTATGACATATTTATTGCGGTACTACTGAATGTTAAAATTATCTTTTTTTTTTTTTTTGTGCTACAATTTCATGTCACAATTCATATATCACTGTTTCAAGGAATCTGTCATTATCCACCATTTGCAGATGTGAAAAACAGTGTTCTGAATCATAAAGGATCACCAGAATATGACAGAAATCATATAATATATGAATATTTATCTACGTGTTATCCACATAAAAGATTCCGCTGTGAGGGAGGGATGACAACGGTTCTGAAGAGAAGAGACAGATAAATTTGATATAATGTGAGTGCAATTTTGTAGAAGATTGTCATGACAATGACTTCATCAAAGTCTTTTCCTACAGAAGTATTCATCCATAATATCACATACATCTGCTATGTATTTTACAGCATCGTTATTTTTTTTTTAACTTTTGACTGAACAGATAGGAAAATAGATAAATAAGAGTTAAAATATGTTATAGAAATCGATTTGCGATGAGGCTCAAGAGGGATGGGGTAACTCTTAAGACTATCTTCGCGATTATCTATGATACAATGCATATTAGAATTAAAATAGTCTACCGTCAAGGAAATGAAAAGTCGAAAGAGACAATTATGTATCTATGTTTTCCTTATAGAGACTAAAGGGCCATACATATATAGTATTAAATTAATCGTCACATTCTAAATCATTCGCTTTCACGTCTTATCCGAAGCGTGAAGTTTCATGGACAAACCTGGAAAATTAGAGTGGTATCCTGATTTATGGTCCTATGGATGCCATTTCTTATGGTTACTGTTTACATTGTAATAGAATGTAATTAATTGTAATAGAAAAATTAAACGCGAACGACGGATTTAATCGCAGAAAAAGTATTACCAACAGATAATTGTAGATGATTACTTAAAGGTTTTTATACACTATTTCCACGTGGAACGGGAGTGTAGTTCTTTATTTACATCTAATTTTATTCAAACAACAGAGATCGAACTCCAGTTTCAAACTTTTTATAAAAATAATTGATAAAAAAACATACATTTGTATCTTATGAAATTAATCTGAAATCTTACGTCAAACAAAATAGACATCATAAATATATGTCGCGATTATTCTAAATGACCTTAATCAGATGATCCTCCAAATATTATATATCACAGCATGGAACAAAAGGACTCACACAGACTGTATAATTGATCTTCGATAATCCGTACGCTAACACCGAGGGTTCGGTAGACACTTGTAGGACGCCAGTGTCGGTCGTTGCTGTACGGCTTTGTGTATCAATTGAAGCGATTAGTATACATACTTAGTACGAATACACAGTGTCCTTTTTTCTATTACAAATACATGACTGACTTTTGTTACATCCATTTAAACCCTTGAATAGCTTGTATTTGAATTTGTGCAAATGCGCAATGTTAATATTTTAACAGCTTGCCAACTCAAACTGACCTTAACCCACATAACGTATCAGCTATTGGAATTAAGCACTGTATAATTTGTGCCATATCGATCGAAGAGCCGATTCTAATTTTGCGACGTATACCAAACACTGTATTATCTGTATCCAGTGTCCTGCTAGCATTCATGGAGTGTCGTAGAACCATATCATGTAATTCAGGTGTCGTTCCGTTTAAAATGAATGAAAAGACCAACCTTTCTTAGCGACTAACTACATTAAGAGGTCATATTCTATATCAATATCAGCCCTACCTCTATAGATCAGCCTATCTTGTTTTGTAATGTGTTGCCAATAAATGTTTAAACTTATAATGCATTAAACACGAAATATTATTATTTGCAGTGAACTGAACACACTGATCTATTCATCGTTGTTTACGATGCCAAGATGATGCTTTTTCTGCCCGATTTGAATGTTGACAGGAGCGTCGGTTTCTAGTTCAGACATATATCTCATTATTATTGCCAATTGATATTTATCTTAGCGCAAAGCTGTCAAAATAATGATAGAATCACATCCGTATCCCTATCCAAACGTGCAGGGATTTATTCATTTATTTCTCTATTTTTATTCATCGATTAATTTATCAATCCAGCTGGTCATAACATGATCGCCACATGTCGGAATAGTCTTCCAAACTATATTCTCGTTAATGTCCTGGTAAAAAAATAAGGTACTCGTTAAAATCTGCGAATGCAAGAAACTATAAGTCAGGATAGAGAGTCGACCAGTCCCAAAAGTGTTACCGCCCTTGCCGAGTCCGACCATGAATTCGGGTCAAATAAAAGAAAAAAAATGTGTTAAACAGCAAAGGGAGGATTTACTGGCATTTAGGAGCGAATTAAAATTTACAACTACATTTAATAATTACTTGTAGCTGAACATTCTGGAAATATCACATCTCTATACAAATTATCCGTAAAGCTGTACAAAACATACAGAAATGATAAGTTCATATGAGCGCTAAAAACAAAATACGGCCTTGGTAAGGTTATCTAAGTTATCTGTGAGAAATCAATAGCTCCACTCTTTCAATGGTTTTGTAAACTATATAGATAAGACATGTCAGATTTCTTCACTTATTTTTTTGTTTGTTCGCTGAATTTGTCTCCCCTTTAACAGTTATGGATATATTGAGGCAGAGTCTCCTTTGAGGTCTGATATTTGAGCTTCCAGAGAAGTCGGCCTAGTTAGGGAGTGATTTATATAGACCAGTCAATCTACGACAAAAATGGGCCCAACCTCCAACTAATTGCAACAGAATTTATTTTGTGTTTTCCTTGCACGTACATATACACATGTCAACATATCAAAAGTCTAGAAAAATCTAAATAGGGCAAAGACTTTGAAATTGATTTTTATTTCGACACCATACCACAATTTTTTGGGGCTTTTGATTATTTATTTCAGCCATAATCATCATGTTATGACAGAGTCAATAATATTTATAACATGATTTAATTTCATAGAATGTCAACCGTATGCCTAGTCACTGATAGATAATTTAAATATCAGGTTAACATTTTACTAAAAATGAGTATAATTAAATAGACATAATATAACCCCCCCCCCCCACAAAATATAACCTAACCCCCTCCCCCCGATCCACACAAATACTTTTCAAGATTTTTTTTTCAAGATTTCATTTAGCCACCCAGACACATGAAAATGTGTTCCATGAGGTACAAAAGTAATACCTATCAAACAGCACATGGCAAGATGGACAAAATATCATTGGTTACAAACTTCGATTACAATTACATTTATAATCAATAATAACTTGGTTTTGTATAAAATGCCTACTTATAGTACTTACACGTATAACACATTAACCTATAGCACTTACTCATTTAACACTTATAACAGTTATTCTTATAGCACTTACACCTTTAGCACTTATACCTAAGGCACTTATACATATAACAATTATACTTATAGCACTTATACATATAACAGTTATTCTTATAGCACTTACACCTTTAGCACCTAAGGCACTATACATATAACAATTATAGCACTTATACCTAAGGCACTTATACATATAACAATTATACTTATAGCACTTATACCTCTTTCACGTAAAGCACTTATACTAATAGTACTTAATACACCTAAATCACTTATACCTATAGCATTTATATTTATACCACCTTCATATATAGCACTTTTAATTATAACACTCAAACCTTTATCACTTTTACCTCTGACACTTACACTTCTAACACTTGCACTTATAGCACTTACACTTTCAGCACTTATACTCATAGCACATATACTTACAGCACTTACACTTTCAGCACTTATACTCATAGCACTTATACTCATAGCACTTACACTTTCAGCACTTATACTCATAGCACATATACTTATAGCACTTATACTCATAGCACTTATACTCATAGCACATATACTCATAGCACATATACTTATAGCACTTATACTTATAGCACTTATACTCATAGCACTTATACTTATAGCACTTACACTTTCAGCACTTATACTCATAGCACATATACTTATAGCACTTATACTTATTATCAAATTATAGCAATTTTAGTCAATTTCCTAAGGAAAAGTTTAACATTACAGATACTACAGTGTAATAAGTCCAATCCAATACTAGGATTTTGGCGGTAATACACGAATGTTTTACACGAATACGAACAGGTAGTGAAACTCGTCTCCTGTGTTATCATTACACAAATGATATATTCTGTTTTGTTTTGCCACACTATGCCATCTTCCATTTCCAATAGGAATATTTAAATTTGACATACGAAATTTAGTTAAAAACTTCCTATTCATCTCAGATAATTTTACCAAGTATTCTTCAAATCTAAATTCTTTCTTAAACAATAAGTAGGTCTGTCCTGTTGAAGAGAGTTCGGCATCTGAGAACCACTTCTGAACTACTGATCTTGAATACGTTATCTTATAGAGTATCTATAAAAAACTCTCCATCATTTGTTTTTCGTTAATAAAGATGTTTGAACGACCCGATTCGTCAAAAATCTTTTTTACAAAAGTGATCCATTTAAAACTATGGACTCCTTCAGTACGTAAATTTTGGATCAATTTGTAGAGTACACTACTATGTTTGTTTTCATTGAGTATAAGTCTATTCCAGAATGACAGCATTCTCAATTTAATTTTAATTTCAAGGTGGAATCTTCCAAGCTCCCCATACACCATATAATTTGGGGTAATATTTCTTAATTTTAAAATTCTTTTACAAAATTTGAGATGAGTTTGTTCAATACGTTTGATGTCTTGAAATCCCCATACTTCTGATTCGTACATCATTAGACAATGTGTTTTCAAAAGTTATCAAATGTATCATTTATTACTTATATTTCAACCAAACTTTTTCTGTTTCAGAGTTATAAAAAAGGTAATAGGTCAAATACGGCCCGATAAATTGAATAAAATATCTTGAGGATACTCGTCCCTTATCAAAGGTTCCTTCAGAACCTTGCTAGGAATTTTTCATTTGGAAAAGCTTTCAATATAAAATTAAAGCATTTTGATAGACTTAGATTTTTAAATCATATTACACCATTATATAGCATTGCTGAAATTAGAGACGCTTGTCCACATTTTCTTTGTGTTTTGCTTTTTCAATACTTTGACGGTTAAATTAAAAAAAAACATTAATCATACATACCGCCTTATAACATAAAAAAAAACAATGCGTAACCTTTGCCAAATACTAGGCATAGCGTACAAGCGTTGATAAATGCATTCCTTCAAATTTATCATTCCTTATTTCCAGTCCCATGGATTCTGTATATTTGGTTTTGAATTTCAGAAACTTAGTAAACAAAATAGTTCGCCATTAACCTGAAATCTCCCGTGTAAGAGCATTAGAAAACCATTGTGTGTGCCAATGTATTATTAGATTTCATATGAATCTGCATGAAAATCGAATCGAAACATTAAGGTACATTTATTTTTGTCATTTAGGTTAATAATGGAAGATTGAAAAAAAACATGCTTTATTTAGGTCTATGTGCATTGCTCTTCATCAACTATGTGATGGGCTCTTCCGGAATGCACAGATGTAGCTATAGCCCTTCCGGCAGTTCCGTTTGTACAATAAGACTTTGACCGTTGGAACAACTGACACCTCTACATTCACCACAACATGGAGAACATTCCAATCCATGTTTTCTGCAGCTACATCTTTTCGAATCGCAGCTGGTTTTGCAGTTGCATCGAATCACTTTAAGGAGAAAATCCGGTGCTGGCGGGAGGTGGGTTCTCACTGGAAACAACCTATCATTATCGGTATACCATCCCCATTCATCAGGTGACAGGGTTTCCACTGGTCTCATCCGTTGCTGTACCTGTAGGTAAACGCGTTTGCTATGATAAGCAGCAACAGCAGCAGATGTTGGCGGTAATGTACTAACCTGAAGACAGGTTGTACTCATCATGACCTTGTTAGAAAACTTTTTATAACGAAGGACATCCAGTCCCTCGGAACACTCGCCGTTGTATAATTCCACTATTACTTTTTCGCCCGCTGCTACTATCTCCTCTTGAGATGCCTTTCTGCAAAACACATAACCTAGTTCACATAGGTAAGAATCATTTTGAATTTTCTTCAGCATTGCTCCTTTTCCTATACCGAACAATCGAGATGTGGTATCGCATCCAGTAATGGCATGCAAGAATGGCAGAAGAAAACATGTGGTTGGTCCAAGGAATTTCTTTGTTTTCTTGATGTCCCACACCTTGATTTTCTTTGTTCCGGAGGGAGTTGACTGGAAAAAGATTTCGTTTGCTTTCAGGTCAGCATGAAAGAGCAAAAGAACTAGAAGATCTGTGTCCTCACCAATTAATACTGTTACAGTGTTATAGGCGCTCTCTACAGCTGTTTTAACGATCAGGGTATCGGCATCGCCCACTGCGTGAACTGTGTTGCATCCACTCTTTTCCAGTTTTTCACTCAGCAGATTCAAGAAGTTTTGTTTGTTTTCAGCATTGGCAAGGAAGAGCTCTTTCTTTGTCCGGAACGGCGTGTTCTCTGTAAAGGTAACCTTTGCACCAGCAACTCCTCCTGTTCGTCGTACGTGGGTTATGTCTTTTGTTGACGGACCAGCAGTGTATCCGTCAAACACAACAGTGGCTTTACTGTAATTTCTGGTCACATAATCCACCTACTTCTGGCAAATCCCGGAGAACACAGACCCCCTCGTCCAAGGAATTCGATGAAGGAGCGAGCCACCATCAAGAACAAAATGCACTTGTTCCTTAGGTGGTAGAATTGAATGACATTCACCCAATCCCCATATAGCATCCGCGAGAGCTGGTTTTTGTGCGGGTCGTGGAAGTCCAGAAGAACCGAACAAAGAAGATGGGTAACTGCTCAGCTCATAGCCAAATATATGTGAGATGTCTTCAAGTCCGTTTGCTGCGGCAATAAGCCTTTGAAACAGTAGCTGAGGATCCACATGGATGGTTTCACCGTCTATCTTGAGCGTCGATTTGATATCAAGGGTAACAGCTTGGTCACTTTTTTGAATGAGTGTTCAGAGACATTTCTACCTTTCATAGACTGAAGAATGCTTGTTCCTATATCTCGAGCCCTTTCTGCATTTACTTTTTCATTGGCAGATTCTCCTGTCTCTATGTTGCGTAAGTGAGAATCCTCTCCGAAAGGATTACGATCCCTAAAGAAGTTGAGAAATGAAACCATGTCTTTTTTGTCTCTCTCCTTCCTTGTTCGTCCACCTTCCTTGTGCTGCTCGCTGGTGTGGAAGTTGACATTTGTGAACTCCTGCATGGCGCTGTTCCTGTCCGCACATGATGGCATGGAGAGAAGTCACTGTGCCCGTTGACCCTCGCTCATGCCACGTCCTCTTGTCAGACCACCAGCACTTGCTCAATAACCAAATCAATGGAAAGTCCTGCCCAGTACCGATCACTTCTGCTTAACACATGGCGTCCTGATTGAAAGGCCTGGTGGACCAAAGGGTGATCACGCTGGAGTGCATGCATGCTTTGGAGGTAAACATATACGGACTTGGTATAAAGATTGTGACCTGATGCAGCAAAGTACGGTAGCATTTCCTGCACAGAGTGCAAATGAAGAGTCCAATTCCCAGTCCGTTCTGCCTTGATAAATCTTCGCAGGATATCAATCATCTCCATGTACTGAAGCCATAAAGTTGCTGTCCGAAGATTTGCCAATGATGACTTGTAATTGTTCACTACTTGTTGGATGCGATCAAGAACATCTTCTTCGCAAACGTCTTTTGAAGACATATCTCCATTCAAAAGCAAATTATAAAGCCTTGTTGCCTCATGCAGGTCCCTGTTTCCATCAATTGCGTCTTCTCTTTGAGTACAATTGGGATATCTCGGTTCCATATCACATTTATCAATATCACTCAATGGGTTAGAATTGATGCACAAACATGTTCTTGTAGTTGGGGTTTGTTGGGAATCTGTTGATGTTTTTGGATCTGTAGAGGTAATGCTATCATTCACCGAATCTGCTGTAGGGTCTTCGTCGGATGACTGATGAGGAAGCGGGATATGAAATGAGTTTGACAATACGATAACATTCAGCGCAGCATCTATTAGAAAATGTCCCCTCAGGGCTCTTGCCACAGCATTACCACTTAGCATATGACTTACAGCAGTTGGTGCGTATACAGTTTCAAGCAGCTCCTGTAGACCGGAACCGCCCATAAGATGGCCAACACATCCCAAGAAGCTCATTTCCATGTGAAATCCTCCTAGCCGTAGCACTATCGACCGCAACACGCTGGATGAGGTTTCACTTGTGATTATCATAAGGGCCTTCCAATAAAGAGGTTGGTCGAAGGTGAGAATGGGATGAGCACCGGGCCGCTTGGCTTCCTTGCTTACGAACTTTAGAGTTGAATATATACAGGACATGTCACTGGGGTCCATATCTATCATTGGAAGGAAGACAACAGATGACTTGCCGGGAAAGTTTCCATCCTGAACCATTTGCATCATCGCAGACCATCCAGTATGCGATGGAAAAGTCCAAGCGATTTTGGACAGCAAGTCTAGTTTCCAGGTAGGGTCATTCCTCGGAATAGCAGGTATCTTCTCAAACATCAAGGATTCGAGTTGGTTGTTGTTTAATTTAAAGAAGTCAATGCTTATCTTAGCTAAAGACGTTACTTCTTCTATTGAAAAAGACAACATTGGTACTGGTCGCGGTCGTGATACAGTTGGTGTGACACCGGCAATGATCCCCATTCCGTGGAAAGTATTGTGACCATCCAATGTTCGGAGGTTATGGTCGACGTTATCCGCAATGTACTGAATGGTGTGCTCCTGTGTGATTCCGTGGATGTCAGTTCCTTGGGATGCAGCTGCACTGGATTCAAACTTTTGCACCTCAGAATATGAAACACAAAATCCAAGTTGATACAAGGTATCCACTAGGAACTTCGACCCGAATTGGTGGTGCATTTGAATACCAAGACCTAACTGGAGTGGTGCTATGAGGGCCCTTGGTCGTGTTGCTTGGATAATTGCTTGTCCGATTGATGCGATCTTGACTGGCGCGTCCGTTTCAGTGAAAAGGAAATGTAGTATCGTCTGCAGACTCATAGGAACATAATCTGTGTTCTTGTCACAGGAAGATATATCTTCTGGTGAGGGGTAAACATATTTCATAGCATCCATGGACTTGATATCACTCCTAATCAACTTCGCTGCAGTTTCAATGATACTTCTTTTTTCAGCCTCTGTATCCTGATTCTTTGGTCGCTGATAGAAGTTACTAAGTATATGAGATGCAGTAGCTTTAAACGTAACAATATTTGGTTTCCCGTTGAGTTCGGTGATTATGACGTCAGAACCAAAATGTTTAATCAGCCTTGTCTTCATATGTGTTGCGCTGTATGCGTCTTCCCCGCAAAAGACTTTCATGTGTTCAACAAAGACTGGAATGGTAATCTGGTCATCAGCGTGCTCGTTTAAGAACTTCAGTACTTGCTGGAATCCTAGCTCATGAAGGTCACTTGTAAGTCTTCCGAACGACTTGCGTCTTTTAGTTCTTTCATCTGCAAACTGCAGTGGAATCTGCTTCTTGGTGCGGAAATTGACGCTGCATTGCTGGTGGTAGACTGCATCTGCAGCAGGAAGATCACGGACAAATTCAAGGCGCGCTTTTACTTCCTGTGGCCATTGGTCATTCATGCGATCATCGAATATTTGATTCAAACTTTCCTGAAACCCCATTGTACGCACAGGATAAACATCAATCCCTCTTTTTCTATCAGATATTTTAGCAGGCTTTCCACACAAAATGCAAATGTCACAGAATCGAGATTGGTCATCTACATAAGAGGAGCGTAAGGAACGACAGCTGTAGGTACCATCTACACACAAGGCTTCCGACTTAGCATCTCGTTTTATGATGTTCGGGTTGCAGTATAAACGCCTGCATTCTGCGTGAACAAGGTCACCGTCAGAAGCACTAATATTGCTATCACCACGTACCTTACTAGCTTTGTTGACGCCCTGACTGCCTTTTTCTCGAAGGGTAACGGTAGATTCCCCATCTTTAAAAGGCGCTTTGCAAATAACACAGCTGCTCATATTTCCTACAATAGAAAACAGCATTATCAGCTTTTGTATGTTTGTGACGTAAAATGATGCCTTACATTCCACCAAAACAGAAATAAAAGATATAGAAAAAAAGGGAAAATAAAGTAAACTTAAAAAAATCATCAAAATAATCAAATAAGTAAAATATGAAATAAATTAATGAAAAATAATATTTAAATTAAAATGTTCATATTTTTTGTTATTTATTTCATTATATCTATACACACACATCTAAAATCTAAACATACCATACCTTTGTTGACAATGTTATCCATACAGATTACAGAAGTCGTGTATTTGCTTGTGCGAAGAATGCTTTCAAACATTATCTATGAAGTCGCATTAAAAAAAAATGAAATAAAACACAAGTAAAAACAAAATACAAAAGCTAAAACAATAAAACTCATTGTAGAGATTGTTTATTTCATACAAGTGAATAAAAGAAGTTGCACTACGGTTTTGTGTGTGACTGATTTCGTGGGTACTCCAAGTCGAACTTGCCCAGACTGATTATCAGTCGAACAAGTTACGATATATTTCAAAACATCTCAGTTCAGGCTTATGATACAAGTACATTATATTGGAAAATGTGTATACCAATGTGTACATATCTGAAATTGGAACTACTTCACGTGAACAAGTATGTGACACATATTAGTGTAAGAACAATATTGGATTGTATATTTTTCTTCATCATCATCACTCTTTATTCCTCAATCATGAGAGTATACAAATTAAGAAAAGAATAAGAAAATTATGCAATACAAAAGTGGTTAATACATATTTCGTTTTACGCTCTTTTGGTCATTGTTCTTTGGGGAAGGGTATATTCACCCTTACATTGAAACTGAAAACGTTACATGAGGTCTGCGGCATTGAAATATATCTGTGCCGATTTCCATAGGAAGTAAGCACTGTCTTGTGCAAATTCACAGCACACAGTTTTGTCATCAAAATCAGGACTGTCTAAGGTTCCTTTAAACAGAGTAATAACGAGTTCTTCCTCTGTCATTTGAGACATTAGCACATATGGTTGAACACCATAGTAGTTTATTACTTTGTCCATAAAGGTATCTCTTAAGGGGAATGTCACATTGCAGTCCGTAACGAAATGCCGAATGACGTCATGGAAGGGTTTCCCGCACTTGCTGCATATTTTACCTTGTTCTGTTGGTGGGCAGGTTATCATTTTGCAAATATATAATATTATTTTCTTGTCTGTGTTTTCTGCCTTTAACATATCATAAGGCTTACTATATGTCAAATGTACGAGTTTAAAACGATTAAAATCTCGATCGCAGTTCATTCTTGCTTTTAGTAGTGTGTTTTCGCGTATTTCTATCGCTGCGTTTACAATGTATTTCCACTTGCGTCGTGGTGAGAAATTCCCATCCACTGCGTATTGGTTTATATATGATGTTAACTTATATTTTTGGAGAATGTCAATTATATCTGGCACGAATCCACCCTGTTTCTTGGACCTTTCGTTGCGTTCTAAAAATTTTAAAAGTCTACGAATGAAAATTTGCTTGGTTATACTATTTGGCGGGTTACTGATGAGACAGTGTACAAAGTTAAGTTTCCTCTTTTTAATTTCACTATTAATTCTATTAATGCCTAGAATAGTTTCACACATATCCGACCTAGAAGATTTTCTGACATTAAGAATCAGTTTGGCAGCGTAATGCTGGAATATATCTAATTGTTCTTTGTCTTTCACTGTTAGGTTATTCCACATTTCCGATCCATATAGGACAGCTGGTAGTATTACTTTCTTATAAATGCTTACGGATGTTAGTGGTTTAGTGTGTGCACAGTCTGATCCCATGCGAGTAATTGCATGCAACATGTTCCGACCTTTTTTGCAGGCTTTTTCCACAGCATTTGAACATTTCCGGTCAGCTGATACATCAATTCGTAGGTGAACCTCTGAATTCACAATTTTGATGGTATCGGCGTTCAATGTCCACGGGATGTTTTTTATACACGACTTAAAGGAAATAATAGAGCATTTCGAGGAACTGAATGTAAAATTCCATCTTTTCGTATTCGCCAGCTATGTTCAATAGACACTGAAGAGCTCTTGGACTAGTACTTATAAGTGCGATATCATCAGCAAGGGATGGGTTAGCACACTTAATCGATAAGATTTTAGCGCCAGCTTCCGATGTTTCCAGTTGACTAAGTAAGTCATTTATGTGTATTAAATACAAAAAAGTTGATATAACCCCCCCCCCCCCCCCCCCCCCTTGTCGCACTGACCTATTCACGTTGAACCACCTTGATTGAACATTGTTATGGACGACAGCACTAAGAATTCCTTGATAAGAGTTACACAGCATCTTGAAAAGATTTCCCGTTACACCAAGCTCATACAACTTATGAAATATACCTTTATGCTGCACGGTATCAAATGCTTTGTATGTGTCTAAAAAGGCAACATAGACATTACTTTTCTGTTCCAGGTTTTCATTTATACATTCTCGAAGGTTAAATGATGCCGTCATGCAGCTATTTCCTTTTTGGAACCCTTGTTGCTGTTTGTTAGGGAATTCGATATTCTCCGTTTCCATCCAGCGAATAATGCGATCACGAATAACCTTTTCCATCAGTTTGTATAGTACAGGAAGTAACGAAATTGGGCGGTAGTTATTCGGGTCGTTCTTCTTTTTGTGTCCACCTTTAAATATCGGAACTATAAGTCCCATTTTCCATGTTTTCGGTATTCTCCCAGATAAACGAATGCAATTGAACAGTTCACATATTTTGTCTAACAGCCGTTTCCCGCCATATCTAATATGTTCATTTGTAATGTTATCTATACCGGGTGATTTGTTGAGCTTTAACTGTCGTACACACATGTTGATCTCGTCAAACGTAAACGGGGAGTCTAATTCGTCGACGTATATATACCGAAGTTGGAAGTCCATTTTTCTTTTTAAATCATCCCCGTACAGTTTTTCAAAGAGGTCTGCAAAAATGTTTGCAATTCCAATAGGGTCCCTACAGATAGTATCACCAAGTGTTAGTGCCGTACATATGTACATACCTTGGTACTGGTCGCGGTCGTGATACAGTTGGTGTGACACCGGCAATGATCCCCATTCCGTGGAAAGTATTGTGACCATCCAATGTTCGGAGGTTATGGTCGACGTTATCCGCAATGTACTGAATGGTGTGCTCCTGTGTGATTCCGTGGATGTCAGTTCCTTGGGATGCAGCTGCACTGGATTCAAACTTTTGCACCTCAGAATATGAAACACAAAATCCAAGTTGATGCAAGTTATCCATTAGGAACTTCGACCCGAATTGGTGGTGCATTTGAATACCAAGACCTAACTGGAGTGGTGCTATGAGGGCCCTTGGTCGTGTTGCTTGGATAATTGCTTGTCCGATTGATGCGATCTTGACTGGCGCGTCCGTTTCAGTGAAAAGGAAATGTAGTATCGTCTGCAGACTCATAGGAACATAATCTGTGTTCTTGTCACAGGAAGATATATCTTCTGGTGAGGGGTAAACATCTTTCATAGCATCCATGGACTTGATATCACTCCTAATCAACTTCGTTGCAGTTTCAATGATACTTCTTTTTTCAGCCTCTGTATCCTGATTCTTCGGTCGCTGATAGAAGTTACTAAGTATATGAGATGCAGAAGCTTTAAACGTAACAATATTTGGTTTCCCGTTGAGTTCGGTGATTATGACGTCAGAACCAAAATGTTTAATCAACCTTGTCTTCATATGTGTTGCGCTGTATGCGTCTTCCCCGCAAAAGACTTTCATGTGTTCAACAAAGACTGGAATGGTAATCTGGTCATCAGCGTGCTCGTTTAAGAACTTCAGTACTTGCTGGAATCCTAGCTCATGCAGTGGAATCTGCTTCTTGGTGCGGAAATTGACGCTGCATTGCTGGTGGTAGACTGCATCTGCAGCAGGAAGATCACGGACAAATTCAAGGCGCGCTTTTACTTCCTGTGGCCATTGGTCATTCATGCGATCATCGAATATTTGATTCAAACTTTCCTGAAACCCCATTGTACGCACAGGATAAACATCAATCCCTCTTTTTCTATCAGATATTTTAGCAGGCTTTCCACACAAAATGCAAATGTCACAGAATCGAGATTGGTCATCTACATAAGAGGAGCGTAAGGAACGACAGCTGTAGGTACCATCTACACACAAGGCTTCCGACTTAGCATCTCGTTTTATGATGTTCGGGTTGCAGTATAAACGCCTGCATTCTGCGTGAACAAGGTCACCGTCAGAAGCACTAATATTGCTATCACCACGTACCTTACTAGCTTTGTTGACGCCCTGACTGCCTTTTTCTCGAAGGGTAACGGTAGATTCCCCATCTTTAAAAGGCGCTTTGCAAATAACACAGCTGCTCATATTTCCTACAATAGAAAACAGCATTATCAGCTTTTGTATGTTTGTGACGTAAAATGATGCCTTACATTCCACCAAAACAGAAATAAAAGATATAGAAAAAAAGGGAAAATAAAGTAAACTTAAAAAAATCATCAAAATAATCAAATAAGTAAAATATGAAATAAATTAATGAAAAATAATATTTAAATTAAAATGTCCATATTTTTTGTTATTTATTTCATTATATCTATACACACACATCTAAAATCTAAACATACCATACCTTTGTTGACAATGTTATCCATACAGATTACAGAAGTCGTGTATTTGCTTGTGCGAAGAATGCTTTCAAACATTATCTATGAAGTCGCATTAAAAAAAAATGAAATAAAACACAAGTAAAAACAAAATACAAAAGCTAAAACAATAAAACTCATTGTAGAGATTGTTTATTTCATACAAGTGAATAAAAGAAGTTGCACTACGGTTTTGTGTGTGACTGATTTCGTGGGTACTCCAAGTCGAACTTGCCCAGACTGATTATCAGTCGAACAAGTTACGATATATTTCAAAACATCTCAGTTCAGGCTTATGATACAAGTACATTATATTGGAAAATGTGTATACCAATGTGTACATATCTGAAATTGGAACTACTTCACGTGAACAAGTATGTGACACATATTAGTGTAAGAACAATATTGGATTGTATATTTTTCTTCATCATCATCACTCTTTATTCCTCAATCATGAGAGTATACAAATTAAGAAAAGAATAAGAAAATTATGCAATACAAAAGTGGTTAATACATATTTCGTTTTACGCTCTTTTGGTCATTGTTCTTTGGGGAAGGGTATATTCACCCTTACATTGAAACTGAAAACGTTACATGAGGTCTGCGGCATTGAAATATATCTGTGCCGATTTCCATAGGAAGTAAGCACTGTCTTGTGCAAATTCACAGCACACAGTTTTGTCATCAAAATCAGGACTGTCTAAGGTTCCTTTAAACAGAGTAATAACGAGTTCTTCCTCTGTCATTTGAGACATTAGCACATATGGTTGAACACCATAGTAGTTTATTACTTTGTCCATAAAGGTATCTCTTAAGGGGAATGTCACATTGCAGTCCGTAACGAAATGCCGAATGACGTCATGGAAGGGTTTCCCGCACTTGCTGCATATTTTACCTTGTTCTGTTGGTGGGCAGGTTATCATTTTGCAAATATATAATATTATTTTCTTGTCTGTGTTTTCTGCCTTTAACATATCATAAGGCTTACTATATGTCAAATGTACGAGTTTAAAACGATTAAAATCTCGATCGCAGTTCATTCTTGCTTTTAGTAGTGTGTTTTCGCGTATTTCTATCGCTGCGTTTACAATGTATTTCCACTTGCGTCGTGGTGAGAAATTCCCATCCACTGCGTATTGGTTTATATATGATGTTAACTTATATTTTTGGAGAATGTCAATTATATCTGGCACGAATCCACCCTGTTTCTTGGACCTTTCGTTGCGTTCTAAAAATTTTAAAAGTCTACGAATGAAAATTTGCTTGGTTATACTATTTGGCGGGTTACTGATGAGACAGTGTACAAAGTTAAGTTTCCTCTTTTTAATTTCACTATTAATTCTATTAATGCCTAGAATAGTTTCACACATATCCGACCTAGAAGATTTTCTGACATTAAGAATCAGTTTGGCAGCGTAATGCTGGAATATATCTAATTGTTCTTTGTCTTTCACTGTTAGGTTATTCCACATTTCCGATCCATATAGGACAGCTGGTAGTATTACTTTCTTATAAATGCTTACGGATGTTAGTGGTTTAGTGTGTGCACAGTCTGATCCCATGCGAGTAATTGCATGCAACATGTTCCGACCTTTTTTGCAGGCTTTTTCCACAGCATTTGAACATTTCCGGTCAGCTGATACATCAATTCGTAGGTGAACCTCTGAATTCACAATTTTGATGGTATCGGCGTTCAATGTCCACGGGATGTTTTTTATACACGACTTAAAGGAAATAATAGAGCATTTCGAGGAACTGAATGTAAAATTCCATCTTTTCGTATTCGCCAGCTATGTTCAATAGACACTGAAGAGCTCTTGGACTAGTACTTATAAGTGCGATATCATCAGCAAGGGATGGGTTAGCACACTTAATCGATAAGATTTTAGCGCCAGCTTCCGATGTTTCCAGTTGACTAAGTAAGTCATTTATGTGTATTAAATACAAAAAAGTTGATATAACCCCCCCCCCCCCCCCCCTTGTCGCACTGACCTATTCACGTTGAACCACCTTGATTGAACATTGTTATGGACGACAGCACTAAGAATTCCTTGATAAGAGTTACACAGCATCTTGAAAAGATTTCCCGTTACACCAAGCTCATACAACTTATGAAATATACCTTTATGCTGCACGGTATCAAATGCTTTGTATGTGTCTAAAAAGGCAACATAGACATTACTTTTCTGTTCCAGGTTTTCATTTATACATTCTCGAAGGTTAAATGATGCCGTCATGCAGCTATTTCCTTTTTGGAACCCTTGTTGCTGTTTGTTAGGGAATTCGATATTCTCCGTTTCCATCCAGCGAATAATGCGATCACGAATAACCTTTTCCATCAGTTTGTATAGTACAGGAAGTAACGAAATTGGGCGGTAGTTATTCGGGTCGTTCTTCTTTTTGTGTCCACCTTTAAATATCGGAACTATAAGTCCCATTTTCCATGTTTTCGGTATTCTCCCAGATAAACGAATGCAATTGAACAGTTCACATATTTTGTCTAACAGCCGTTTCCCGCCATATCTAATATGTTCATTTGTAATGTTATCTATACCGGGTGATTTGTTGAGCTTTAACTGTCGTACACACATGTTGATCTCGTCAAACGTAAACGGGGAGTCTAATTCGTCGACGTATATATACCGAAGTTGGAAGTCCATTTTTCTTTTTAAATCATCCCCGTACAGTTTTTCAAAGAGGTCTGCAAAAATGTTTGCAATTCCAATAGGGTCCCTACAGATAGTATCACCAAGTGTTAGTGCCGTACATATGTACATACCTTGGTACTGGTCGCGGTCGTGATACAGTTGGTGTGACACCGGCAATGATCCCCATTCCGTGGAAAGTATTGTGACCATCCAATGTTCGGAGGTTATGGTCGACGTTATCCGCAATGTACTGAATGGTGTGCTCCTGTGTGATTCCGTGGATGTCAGTTCCTTGGGATGCAGCTGCACTGGATTCAAACTTTTGCACCTCAGAATATGAAACACAAAATCCAAGTTGATGCAAGTTATCCATTAGGAACTTCGACCCGAATTGGTGGTGCATTTGAATACCAAGACCTAACTGGAGTGGTGCTATGAGGGCCCTTGGTCGTGTTGCTTGGATAATTGCTTGTCCGATTGATGCGATCTTGACTGGCGCGTCCGTTTCAGTGAAAAGGAAATGTAGTATCGTCTGCAGACTCATAGGAACATAATCTGTGTTCTTGTCACAGGAAGATATATCTTCTGGTGAGGGGTAAACATCTTTCATAGCATCCATGGACTTGATATCACTCCTAATCAACTTCGTTGCAGTTTCAATGATACTTCTTTTTTCAGCCTCTGTATCCTGATTCTTCGGTCGCTGATAGAAGTTACTAAGTATATGAGATGCAGAAGCTTTAAACGTAACAATATTTGGTTTCCCGTTGAGTTCGGTGATTATGACGTCAGAACCAAAATGTTTAATCAACCTTGTCTTCATATGTGTTGCGCTGTATGCGTCTTCCCCGCAAAAGACTTTCATGTGTTCAACAAAGACTGGAATGGTAATCTGGTCATCAGCGTGCTCGTTTAAGAACTTCAGTACTTGCTGGAATCCTAGCTCATGCAGTGGAATCTGCTTCTTGGTGCGGAAATTGACGCTGCATTGCTGGTGGTAGACTGCATCTGCAGCAGGAAGATCACGGACAAATTCAAGGCGCGCTTTTACTTCCTGTGGCCATTGGTCATTCATGCGATCATCGAATATTTGATTCAAACTTTCCTGAAACCCCATTGTACGCACAGGATAAACATCAATCCCTCTTTTTCTATCAGATATTTTAGCAGGCTTTCCACACAAAATGCAAATGTCACAGAATCGAGATTGGTCATCTACATAAGAGGAGCGTAAGGAACGACAGCTGTAGGTACCATCTACACACAAGGCTTCCGACTTAGCATCTCGTTTTATGATGTTCGGGTTGCAGTATAAACGCCTGCATTCTGCGTGAACAAGGTCACCGTCAGAAGCACTAATATTGCTATCACCACGTACCTTACTAGCTTTGTTGACGCCCTGACTGCCTTTTTCTCGAAGGGTAACGGTAGATTCCCCATCTTTAAAAGGCGCTTTGCAAATAACACAGCTGCTCATATTTCCTACAATAGAAAACAGCATTATCAGCTTTTGTATGTTTGTGACGTAAAATGATGCCTTACATTCCACCAAAACAGAAATAAAAGATATAGAAAAAAAGGGAAAATAAAGTAAACTTAAAAAAATCATCAAAATAATCAAATAAGTAAAATATGAAATAAATTAATGAAAAATAATATTTAAATTAAAATGTTCATATTTTTTGTTATTTATTTCATTATATCTATACACACACATCTAAAATCTAAACATACCATACCTTTGTTGACAATGTTATCCATACAGATTACAGAAGTCGTGTATTTGCTTGTGCGAAGAATGCTTTCAAACATTATCTATGAAGTCGCATTAAAAAAAAATGAAATAAAACACAAGTAAAAACAAAATACAAAAGCTAAAACAATAAAACTCATTGTAGAGATTGTTTATTTCATACAAGTGAATAAAAGAAGTTGCACTACGGTTTTGTGTGTGACTGATTTCGTGGGTACTCCAAGTCGAACTTGCCCAGACTGATTATCAGTCGAACAAGTTACGATATATTTCAAAACATCTCAGTTCAGGCTTATGATACAAGTACATTATATTGGAAAATGTGTATACCAATGTGTACATATCTGAAATTGGAACTACTTCACGTGAACAAGTATGTGACACATATTAGTGTAAGAACAATATTGGATTGTATATTTTTCTTCATCATCATCACTCTTTATTCCTCAATCATGAGAGTATACAAATTAAGAAAAGAATAAGAAAATTATGCAATACAAAAGTGGTTAATACATATTTCGTTTTACGCTCTTTTGGTCATTGTTCTTTGGGGAAGGGTATATTCACCCTTACATTGAAACTGAAAACGTTACATGAGGTCTGCGGCATTGAAATATATCTGTGCCGATTTCCATAGGAAGTAAGCACTGTCTTGTGCAAATTCACAGCACACAGTTTTGTCATCAAAATCAGGACTGTCTAAGGTTCCTTTAAACAGAGTAATAACGAGTTCTTCCTCTGTCATTTGAGACATTAGCACATATGGTTGAACACCATAGTAGTTTATTACTTTGTCCATAAAGGTATCTCTTAAGGGGAATGTCACATTGCAGTCCGTAACGAAATGCCGAATGACGTCATGGAAGGGTTTCCCGCACTTGCTGCATATTTTACCTTGTTCTGTTGGTGGGCAGGTTATCATTTTGCAAATATATAATATTATTTTCTTGTCTGTGTTTTCTGCCTTTAACATATCATAAGGCTTACTATATGTCAAATGTACGAGTTTAAAACGATTAAAATCTCGATCGCAGTTCATTCTTGCTTTTAGTAGTGTGTTTTCGCGTATTTCTATCGCTGCGTTTACAATGTATTTCCACTTGCGTCGTGGTGAGAAATTCCCATCCACTGCGTATTGGTTTATATATGATGTTAACTTATATTTTTGGAGAATGTCAATTATATCTGGCACGAATCCACCCTGTTTCTTGGACCTTTCGTTGCGTTCTAAAAATTTTAAAAGTCTACGAATGAAAATTTGCTTGGTTATACTATTTGGCGGGTTACTGATGAGACAGTGTACAAAGTTAAGTTTCCTCTTTTTAATTTCACTATTAATTCTATTAATGCCTAGAATAGTTTCACACATATCCGACCTAGAAGATTTTCTGACATTAAGAATCAGTTTGGCAGCGTAATGCTGGAATATATCTAATTGTTCTTTGTCTTTCACTGTTAGGTTATTCCACATTTCCGATCCATATAGGACAGCTGGTAGTATTACTTTCTTATAAATGCTTACGGATGTTAGTGGTTTAGTGTGTGCACAGTCTGATCCCATGCGAGTAATTGCATGCAACATGTTCCGACCTTTTTTGCAGGCTTTTTCCACAGCATTTGAACATTTCCGGTCAGCTGATACATCAATTCGTAGGTGAACCTCTGAATTCACAATTTTGATGGTATCGGCGTTCAATGTCCACGGGATGTTTTTTATACACGACTTAAAGGAAATAATAGAGCATTTCGAGGAACTGAATGTAAAATTCCATCTTTTCGTATTCGCCAGCTATGTTCAATAGACACTGAAGAGCTCTTGGACTAGTACTTATAAGTGCGATATCATCAGCAAGGGATGGGTTAGCACACTTAATCGATAAGATTTTAGCGCCAGCTTCCGATGTTGTTCCAGTTGACTAAGTAAGTCATTTATGTGTATTAAATAAAAAAAATTTTATATAACCCCCCCCCCCCCCTTGTCGCACTGACCTATTCACGTTGAACCACCTTGATTGAACATTGTTATGGACGACAGCACTAAGAATTCCTTGATAAGAGTTACACAGCATCTTGAAAAGATTTCCCGTTACACCAAGCTCATACAACTTATGAAATATACCTTTATGCTGCACGGTATCAAATGCTTTGTATGTGTCTAAAAAGGCAACATAGACATTACTTTTCTGTTCCAGGTTTTCATTTATACATTCTCGAAGGTTAAATGATGCCGTCATGCAGCTATTTCCTTTTTGGAACCCTTGTTGCTGTTTGTTAGGGAATTCGATATTCTCCGTTTCCATCCAGCGAATAATGCGATCACGAATAACCTTTTCCATCAGTTTGTATAGTACAGGAAGTAACGAAATTGGGCGGTAGTTATTCGGGTCGTTCTTCTTTTTGTGTCCACCTTTAAATATCGGAACTATAAGTCCCATTTTCCATGTTTTCGGTATTCTCCCAGATAAACGAATGCAATTGAACAGTTCACATATTTTGTCTAACAGCCGTTTCCCGCCATATCTAATATGTTCATTTGTAATGTTATCTATACCGGGTGATTTGTTGAGCTTTAACTGTCGTACACACATGTTGATCTCGTCAAACGTAAACGTGGAGTCTAATTCGTCGACGTATATATACCGAAGTTGGAAGTCCATTTTTCTTTTTAAATCATCCCCGTACAGTTTTTCAAAGAGGTCTGCAAAAATGTTTGCAATTCCAATAGGGTCCCTACAGATAGTATCACCAAGTGTTAGTGCCGTACATATGTACATACCTTGGTACTGGTCGCGGTCGTGATACAGTTGGTGTGACACCGGCAATGATCCCCATTCCGTGGAAAGTATTGTGACCATCCAATGTTCGGAGGTTATGGTCGACGTTATCCGCAATGTACTGAATGGTGTGCTCCTGTGTGATTCCGTGGATGTCAGTTCCTTGGGATGCAGCTGCACTGGATTCAAACTTTTGCACCTCAGAATATGAAACACAAAATCCAAGTTGATGCAAGTTATCCATTAGGAACTTCGACCCGAATTGGTGGTGCATTTGAATACCAAGACCTAACTGGAGTGGTGCTATGAGGGCCCTTGGTCGTGTTGCTTGGATAATTGCTTGTCCGATTGATGCGATCTTGACTGGCGCGTCCGTTTCAGTGAAAAGGAAATGTAGTATCGTCTGCAGACTCATAGGAACATAATCTGTGTTCTTGTCACAGGAAGATATATCTTCTGGTGAGGGGTAAACATCTTTCATAGCATCCATGGACTTGATATCACTCCTAATCAACTTCGTTGCAGTTTCAATGATACTTCTTTTTTCAGCCTCTGTATCCTGATTCTTCGGTCGCTGATAGAAGTTACTAAGTATATGAGATGCAGAAGCTTTAAACGTAACAATATTTGGTTTCCCGTTGAGTTCGGTGATTATGACGTCAGAACCAAAATGTTTAATCAACCTTGTCTTCATATGTGTTGCGCTGTATGCGTCTTCCCCGCAAAAGACTTTCATGTGTTCAACAAAGACTGGAATGGTAATCTGGTCATCAGCGTGCTCGTTTAAGAACTTCAGTACTTGCTGGAATCCTAGCTCATGCAGTGGAATCTGCTTCTTGGTGCGGAAATTGACGCTGCATTGCTGGTGGTAGACTGCATCTGCAGCAGGAAGATCACGGACAAATTCAAGGCGCGCTTTTACTTCCTGTGGCCATTGGTCATTCATGCGATCATCGAATATTTGATTCAAACTTTCCTGAAACCCCATTGTACGCACAGGATAAACATCAATCCCTCTTTTTCTATCAGATATTTTAGCAGGCTTTCCACACAAAATGCAAATGTCACAGAATCGAGATTGGTCATCTACATAAGAGGAGCGTAAGGAACGACAGCTGTAGGTACCATCTACACACAAGGCTTCCGACTTAGCATCTCGTTTTATGATGTTCGGGTTGCAGTATAAACGCCTGCATTCTGCGTGAACAAGGTCACCGTCAGAAGCACTAATATTGCTATCACCACGTACCTTACTAGCTTTGTTGACGCCCTGACTGCCTTTTTCTCGAAGGGTAACGGTAGATTCCCCATCTTTAAAAGGCGCTTTGCAAATAACACAGCTGCTCATATTTCCTACAATAGAAAACAGCATTATCAGCTTTTGTATGTTTGTGACGTAAAATGATGCCTTACATTCCACCAAAACAGAAATAAAAGATATAGAAAAAAAGGGAAAATAAAGTAAACTTAAAAAAATCATCAAAATAATCAAATAAGTAAAATATGAAATAAATTAATGAAAAATAATATTTAAATTAAAATGTTCATATTTTTTGTTATTTATTTCATTATATCTATACACACACATCTAAAATCTAAACATACCATACCTTTGTTGACAATGTTATCCATACAGATTACAGAAGTCGTGTATTTGCTTGTGCGAAGAATGCTTTCAAACATTATCTATGAAGTCGCATTAGAAAAAAAATGAAATAAAACACAAGTAAAAACAAAATACAAAAGCTAAAACAATAAAACTCATTGTAGAGATTGTTTATTTCATACAAGTGAATAAAAGAAGTTGCACTACGGTTTTGTGTGTGACTGATTTCGTGGGTACTCCAAGTCGAACTTGCCCAGACTGATTATCAGTCGAACAAGTTACGATATATTTCAAAACATCTCAGTTCAGGCTTATGATACAAGTACATTATATTGGAAAATGTGTATACCAATGTGTACATATCTGAAATTGGAACTACTTCACGTGAACAAGTATGTGACACATATTAGTGTAAGAACAATATTGGATTGTATATTTTTCTTCATCATCATCACTCTTTATTCCTCAATCATGAGAGTATACAAATTAAGAAAAGAATAAGAAAATTATGCAATACAAAAGTGGTTAATACATATTTCGTTTTACGCTCTTTTGGTCATTGTTCTTTGGGGAAGGGTATATTCACCCTTACATTGAAACTGAAAACGTTACATGAGGTCTGCGGCATTGAAATATATCTGTGCCGATTTCCATAGGAAGTAAGCACTGTCTTGTGCAAATTCACAGCACACAGTTTTGTCATCAAAATCAGGACTGTCTAAGGTTCCTTTAAACAGAGTAATAACGAGTTCTTCCTCTGTCATTTGAGACATTAGCACATATGGTTGAACACCATAGTAGTTTATTACTTTGTCCATAAAGGTATCTCTTAAGGGGAATGTCACATTGCAGTCCGTAACGAAATGCCGAATGACGTCATGGAAGGGTTTCCCGCACTTGCTGCATATTTTACCTTGTTCTGTTGGTGGGCAGGTTATCATTTTGCAAATATATAATATTATTTTCTTGTCTGTGTTTTCTGCCTTTAACATATCATAAGGCTTACTATATGTCAAATGTACGAGTTTAAAACGATTAAAATCTCGATCGCAGTTCATTCTTGCTTTTAGTAGTGTGTTTTCGCGTATTTCTATCGCTGCGTTTACAATGTATTTCCACTTGCGTCGTGGTGAGAAATTCCCATCCACTGCGTATTGGTTTATATATGATGTTAACTTATATTTTTGGAGAATGTCAATTATATCTGGCACGAATCCACCCTGTTTCTTGGACCTTTCGTTGCGTTCTAAAAATTTTAAAAGTCTACGAATGAAAATTTGCTTGGTTATACTATTTGGCGGGTTACTGATGAGACAGTGTACAAAGTTAAGTTTCCTCTTTTTAATTTCACTATTAATTCTATTAATGCCTAGAATAGTTTCACACATATCCGACCTAGAAGATTTTCTGACATTAAGAATCAGTTTGGCAGCGTAATGCTGGAATATATCTAATTGTTCTTTGTCTTTCACTGTTAGGTTATTCCACATTTCCGATCCATATAGGACAGCTGGTAGTATTACTTTCTTATAAATGCTTACGGATGTTAGTGGTTTAGTGTGTGCACAGTCTGATCCCATGCGAGTAATTGCATGCAACATGTTCCGACCTTTTTTGCAGGCTTTTTCCACAGCATTTGAACATTTCCGGTCAGCTGATACATCAATTCGTAGGTGAACCTCTGAATTCACAATTTTGATGGTATCGGCGTTCAATGTCCACGGGATGTTTTTTATACACGACTTAAAGGAAATAATAGAGCATTTCGAGGAACTGAATGTAAAATTCCATCTTTTCGTATTCGCCAGCTATGTTCAATAGACACTGAAGAGCTCTTGGACTAGTACTTATAAGTGCGATATCATCAGCAAGGGATGGGTTAGCACACTTAATCGATAAGATTTTAGCGCCAGCTTCCGATGTTTCCAGTTGACTAAGTAAGTCATTTATGTGTATTAAATACAAAAAAGTTGATATAACCCCCCCCCCCCCCCTTGTCGCACTGACCTATTCACGTTGAACCACCTTGATTGAACATTGTTATGGACGACAGCACTAAGAATTCCTTGATAAGAGTTACACAGCATCTTGAAAAGATTTCCCGTTACACCAAGCTCATACAACTTATGAAATATACCTTTATGCTGCACGGTATCAAATGCTTTGTATGTGTCTAAAAAGGCAACATAGACATTACTTTTCTGTTCCAGGTTTTCATTTATACATTCTCGAAGGTTAAATGATGCCGTCATGCAGCTATTTCCTTTTTGGAACCCTTGTTGCTGTTTGTTAGGGAATTCGATATTCTCCGTTTCCATCCAGCGAATAATGCGATCACGAATAACCTTTTCCATCAGTTTGTATAGTACAGGAAGTAACGAAATTGGGCGGTAGTTATTCGGGTCGTTCTTCTTTTTGTGTCCACCTTTAAATATCGGAACTATAAGTCCCATTTTCCATGTTTTCGGTATTCTCCCAGATAAACGAATGCAATTGAACAGTTCACATATTTTGTCTAACAGCCGTTTCCCGCCATATCTAATATGTTCATTTGTAATGTTATCTATACCGGGTGATTTGTTGAGCTTTAACTGTCGTACACACATGTTGATCTCGTCAAACGTAAACGGGGAGTCTAATTCGTCGACGTATATATACCGAAGTTGGAAGTCCATTTTTCTTTTTAAATCATCCCCGTACAGTTTTTCAAAGAGGTCTGCAAAAATGTTTGCAATTCCAATAGGGTCCCTACAGATAGTATCACCAAGTGTTAGTGCCGTACATATGTACATACCTTGGTACTGGTCGCGGTCGTGATACAGTTGGTGTGACACCGGCAATGATCCCCATTCCGTGGAAAGTATTGTGACCATCCAATGTTCGGAGGTTATGGTCGACGTTATCCGCAATGTACTGAATGGTGTGCTCCTGTGTGATTCCGTGGATGTCAGTTCCTTGGGATGCAGCTGCACTGGATTCAAACTTTTGCACCTCAGAATATGAAACACAAAATCCAAGTTGATGCAAGTTATCCATTAGGAACTTCGACCCGAATTGGTGGTGCATTTGAATACCAAGACCTAACTGGAGTGGTGCTATGAGGGCCCTTGGTCGTGTTGCTTGGATAATTGCTTGTCCGATTGATGCGATCTTGACTGGCGCGTCCGTTTCAGTGAAAAGGAAATGTAGTATCGTCTGCAGACTCATAGGAACATAATCTGTGTTCTTGTCACAGGAAGATATATCTTCTGGTGAGGGGTAAACATCTTTCATAGCATCCATGGACTTGATATCACTCCTAATCAACTTCGTTGCAGTTTCAATGATACTTCTTTTTTCAGCCTCTGTATCCTGATTCTTCGGTCGCTGATAGAAGTTACTAAGTATATGAGATGCAGAAGCTTTAAACGTAACAATATTTGGTTTCCCGTTGAGTTCGGTGATTATGACGTCAGAACCAAAATGTTTAATCAACCTTGTCTTCATATGTGTTGCGCTGTATGCGTCTTCCCCGCAAAAGACTTTCATGTGTTCAACAAAGACTGGAATGGTAATCTGGTCATCAGCGTGCTCGTTTAAGAACTTCAGTACTTGCTGGAATCCTAGCTCATGCAGTGGAATCTGCTTCTTGGTGCGGAAATTGACGCTGCATTGCTGGTGGTAGACTGCATCTGCAGCAGGAAGATCACGGACAAATTCAAGGCGCGCTTTTACTTCCTGTGGCCATTGGTCATTCATGCGATCATCGAATATTTGATTCAAACTTTCCTGAAACCCCATTGTACGCACAGGATAAACATCAATCCCTCTTTTTCTATCAGATATTTTAGCAGGCTTTCCACACAAAATGCAAATGTCACAGAATCGAGATTGGTCATCTACATTAGAGGAGCGTAAGGAACGACAGCTGTAGGTACCATCTACACACAAGGCTTCCGACTTAGCATCTCGTTTTATGATGTTCGGGTTGCAGTATAAACGCCTGCATTCTGCGTGAACAAGGTCACCGGCAGAAGCACTAATATTGCTATCACCACGTACCTTACTAGCTTTGTTGACGCCCTGACTGCCTTTTTCTCGAAGGGTAACGGTAGATTCCCCATCTTTAAAAGGCGCTTTGCAAATAACACAGCTGCTCATATTTCCTACAATAGAAAACAGCATTATCAGCTTTTGTATGTTTGTGACGTAAAATGATGCCTTACATTCCACCAAAACAGAAATAAAAGATATAGAAAAAAAAGGGAAAATAAAGTAAACTTAAAAAAATCATCAAAATAATCAAATAAGTAAAATATGAAATAAATTAATGAAAAATAATATTTAAATTAAAATGTTCATATTTTTTGTTATTTATTTCATTATATCTATACACACACATCTAAAATCTAAACATACCATACCTTTGTTGACAATGTTATCCATACAGATTACAGAAGTCGTGTATTTGCTTGTGCGAAGAATGCTTTCAAACATTATCCATGAAGTCGCATTAAAAAAAAAATGAAATAAAACACAAGTAAAAACAAAATACAAAAGCTAAAACAATAAAACTCATTGTAGAGATTGTTTATTTCATACAAGTGAATAAAAGAAGTTGCACTACGGTTTTGTGTGTGACTGATTTCGTGGGTACTCCAAGTCGAACTTGCCCAGACTGATTATCAGTCGAACAAGTTACGATATATTTCAAAACATCTCAGTTCAGGCTTATGATACAAGTACATTATATTGGAAAATGTGTATACCAATGTGTACATATCTGAAATTGGAACTACTTCACGTGAACAAGTATGTGACACATATTAGTGTAAGAACAATATTGGATTGTATATTTTTCTTATTACAACTACTTTGCATATTAGCCAGCATAATTACAATAACTGCCTTCAAATAACAAACATAAAACTATAATACACAATAATCATCAACTATAATGAAATAATTTGCCTTTAAATTACCATCGCTATAACTAACGTCATAAACTAACCAAATCGACATATTTACGGCGACTATAGGTTTCCATAGTTTTTTACCGCGTACAAACTGGTATAGTATATTTGACAGTGATTTAGAAAAAAGTGTAATTGAAATACAATTTAAACTAGACCCAATGTTGATGTATTTACTTATTAGACAATGCCATCACTTTGATTCGAAAAATTGAATAAGATACTCAAAATTAACGTACGTTACTTGGCCCAGGTTCGGCTATCGGAGCAGACAACACATCCGTTCCAGGCTAAAATATGTACACAACATTAAAAATCTTCTTTTAATTTGATTTTACAAGTAAATACCGTTTGAAGTAAGTAAGGTGGTCTCAGATTTATCACAACTTACCATACTGATAACAGCTTTTCGTATGTTTCTTCAATAAATCGATAGCCGACAAGATGTAAACAAACCGTGTTTGCCAACAGAAATAATCTCCCTTTGCATGTACGGCGACTCATATGGATCGTACGTAATCAGTGCATTTTAAGAGGTCTTTGATCACGTTTTTTTTCTACTTTCCCCTAATTAGATTTTTCTAGACTTTTACTATGTTTTATTTAGACATATTTTGATTAATATTCAACAAGAATAGTTTCTGTTGCATTTAGTTGGAGGTGAAACCGTATATTGACTGGACTATAATAGTGACCTCTCCTGAATATAAGAACAAAAATAACATTCTGTAGAAATCCTTACAAAGACTGTAAATACATTATACTGATCAGAAAGAGTCGCAACACTGAATTCAGAATGCGAAAAAAGAATTGTTGTCTTATGGCAAACGGAGTTAGTGCCTTTGATACTCACCACACAGTCCGTTGATAGTGGGCTACTATGAAACATTGTTTAACTGTTAACTATTGTCTTTAAATTCATCCTATATAGATATATTGCTATTAGCACTTTCAGAAAGAGTAAATGTTAGATGACGAAAGCAGCTCAATGGCGGGAGTAATATATGAGTCATTAATGACTTTCAGTTTTCATTTCAACTGAGACTTACATGCCACTATCATAAAATTTACAATTAAAACACATTATATTATATAAGTGCATTATTGAGTCAACATTCAGTTGAATAATGGCTTTGAGATCTAGGTTTGAGTCCCAATTTTTCCATTAAAGGTCGCATTTATTAAATATTTATTAGCATTCAGTCTATTGTGTATGTGAAAGGGTTTTCCCAACATGCTGATATACACAAAAAAGAGTGATTTTTATTTTCAATTACGCGATATTTTACACAACCTTTGTTACTTGGTAATACTTTTTCAAACGGCGCGTAGCCAGTCACATACTTCAACTTTTATGAATATTTTTAAGCTCATCTGGCGTATGCAAGCAGACAAATTTTGTGGAAAATGACATTGACTTATATTCATTTGATGGCAAATATAAAAAGTGAGTGATGCAGGCCCATTGGGTCTCATGTCATATTTTCTTCAGGAGCACTCAATGAATCATTTTCAGATCTCACAGCTAGGTTTCCCATTGAACTTTGAGTATGAAAGTTTGTTCTTGAGAAGAACTGGATGAAATGGGATTTTATAAATGGTTTGCCATGAATGACTAGTTGTGCTCCAATGGCTTTAGGACTGATCAGAATTAACAAAATGGCTACTATGCAATGATCTTGGATGGATGAAAGTTTTATATTGTTATTTCTTTATCAGATTTCAGGTTCCTCTTTGATCCATATGGAGATCTTAAAAGAGGTCGCAGTTTTAATATTAGTGTCTAGATCATTCCACAACCTTAACGTGGAAGGTATAAAAGAATTGAGTGTAGATTGTAAACGAAAATTAGGAATAATTTTCAGCGTTTCTCATGTTGTATTGATTAATGAAGATACTAATGGGGGAAGAAGGCCTGTTAGATATGAGTTAATCATATTGTTGTGAATTTTATAGAAAAGCTGAAGTTTGCGGCGAGTGCATCATTTAGATAAGACTTCCCAGTCAGTTTAAAAATAAAGAGATGCTCTGCTAGCAAATGATGGCAGACCTGTGACAAAACGCGCCGCTTCAAGCTGTAGTTTTTTCTAGTTTATCAGCATCCGCAATCTTCACAACAATATTTGAGTAAAGCCAATATAAAAGTAAGATAAATTCTATGTAAAGTTTTGCGATTCAAAGCATATTTTAACTTACCAAGTATTCCAATATGCTTCGTGACATTTTTACAAATAATATCAATATGATGAGTCCATTCAAAACCAGCATCTAGGAAAATACCTAAATGTTTTTGATGCTCAATAAAATCAATATCAACATTGTTAAGTTCCGTACTTGTATTTGAAATAAGAAGTGCTTCCGTTTATATTGAAACATTACAAGCCAATTTTCTGCCCAGTATTGAATTGTTTCAAGATCTCTGTTAGTGGTAGTTTCCAGTTCGATTTGGGGAGTGGGATGAGACAGAAAGGGAAGTATTATCAGCAAATAGGCGGGAAAGACTGTCAAGAGTATCCGTTATATCATTTATATACAAAAGAGAAAGACGTGGACCTATGACAGAACCCTGTAGTACACCAGCATTTGTTGTTTTAATACGAGAAGTAACAATATTAATAAAGACTTGTTGGGGACGATTATCAACGTAATCGGATAGCCAGTTTAAGAGGGTTCCAGTGATTCCATAGCTTTGTAATTTATGGACCAGACCTGCATGCCAAACACGATCAAATGCTTTTGAGATGTCACAAAAACAAGACAGGTGTGTTTACGGTTTTCTAAATGTTTACATACATTATGATAAATTTCAATTAGTTGATGTACTGTTGAATGACCTGGCTGGAATCCAGATTGGTATTTATATATTAATGAATTGTCTGTTAAATAATTGTGTAGAAATTTAGTGACAACTTTTTCAAATACCTTCCCTATAGTGCTTAATAAGGCTATTGGTCTATAATTACTGGAACATTGTTTATCGTTTTTCTTGAAAATGGGCAAGGTCCATGCTTTTTTCCAGGAATTAAAATATATTCCTTGATCAAGAAACCTCCTGAACATAAGAAATAACGGAAATGACACAGAAAGAGCAGTATTATTTTGTGACTAATTTTATCCCACGGCTTTACCCGTATTTAAGGACTTTAGGATGTCAACAATATCAGATTGGGTGAAAAATGTATTATCAGTACGACTTTGAGTTCTTATATCAACGTAGGGCAAAGGGTATGCCATCTATGGTAGAAATAGACACAAAATAATCATTTAAAATGTTAGTCTTTCGTTCATCGTCTGCTACTATGCTATTAGAGATGGGGTCTATGAGTGGCGGTATAATGTCAGATACATCAGCACTCTTAATTAATCTACGAACTAGTTTCCAGAAATTCTTTTGATTAGTCATTGCATAATTATCTTGTAGCCCGTAAATATCGGTATAAAATGTTCTCTTGTCCGCTGACTACACCACTCTATACATATGTATGCTCTGTTCAAGCTTTTATTAGATAATGTTGATAGTAAATGTTGTCAAGGCGCTTATGGCTCTATTCAAGCCTATGTATTCTTATGTAAAGTCAATGTTCATTTACATAAAGTAACTATACAAGAGCTGTCTATCCTCCGTTTAGTTATCAATCTTGTACATGATAATGACAGAGTATTTATACCAACTAAATACGACCGAAATGCTTTACACATGATGATATAACGTCTTTGTATTTCATATCACTTACGTATCAATGATATGTTATTATCAATGTCTATGAGTCGTAAGGCTTCAAGTCAAAATAATCAATGAAACAATGAAACATGTTTTCATGACGACTTTCTGAAGTTTGAATCGACTAGTGGCACCACTTTTATCCGCGACCTCAGCCAGCGCTTTAAGGTATTGTGTATGAACATTCTAAACCAACAAGCTTCAGCTTTCGATCACACATTTTTTCATTAAATGAAAAACACCCTTTTTTGTAAAGATCAGTAATGACAACACTACAGTATATAAAGTTGACTTTTTATTAATTTATTTAACAGGTTGAACGTCCGCTATTACGGCCTTTTGACTTTTCAACATTTCAGGAGACGCGATCAATTTGACAATCAGGTTGTAAGCATATAAAACAAAGTCTGTACTCAACGTACACAAGTTAATAAATAATAATTCATTAATGTAGGTGTTCCATGCATGTTCATTATAAAGTCCAAACTTGTAGTAAAGAGGAGACGCTTACGAATAAACATATGAACGAACGGAAGAAATTGGAAAAGTCAATAAAAAATAACGGAATAACGCATTTTCTCTCATATCCCGCTATATTGGATAGCGTTTTCCCATGTAAGATAGCTATGTAAGAAAATTCTATCTTACATGGGCAAACACGTGCGCGGAGTAATCTTTGTTCAGGGGAGACAACTCTTACAGCGTCCGAAAATCCCTTGTACATAAAATGACCGACAACCATGTACCCGATACCTTGCAGGTTTATGTCACGGGTCATAAAAACACATAGTCGCTGAATAATTACAGGACACTGAATGATTACAGGACACTGAACGACAGGCAGAAGTACATGATTTCCAATATGTTGTCAAACACAAAAAGCTCCGAATTAATTCCATCAAACCGAACACCATCCTCTTTTCGAGGATGTTTACTTACACATACTATATAATCACACAGAGATCATTTTTTTTTTTTTTATTTATTTCATCTGCGAATAATATATTCATCCTGTAATATACCGAAAAATGGTTTGAAATTTGAAAGCAAACTTAAAGTTTGCAAAATATGAGTATGATCGTTCAGAATATCCAGTTCGTTTTCTATAAAAACCTTGGATTAAAAAAAAAAAAATGAAGATAATGGCCGACCGACTGTCCTTTTCCCAAAGTTTTGGAAAGATATGAGAGAGAAAGACTCTTTCATTATGTGTGTATGTAGGATAGGGATATTCCACCCTCGGGGTTACAAAATATGGTAAAACCCTCGGGTTTCATCATATTATGTGACCCTCGGGTGGAATATCTCGGCAGAGCCTCGGGTTTCATCATATTTTGTGACCCTCGGGTGGAATATCCCTATCCTACATACACGCATATGAAAGAGTCTTATATTATTTATGTAAATAGTTATATATTTAGATACAATATGTAATGATAAAATACGACATAATTCATAAAGTTGTAGTATCCATTACATCAATTTCCAGTCTCTGACATAATAGTCGTGCATAAGCGCACATTTTTTCTATTATCTAGTTTCCTGCTTCCCTCCTATTTTCAAATGTCCTCCTCAAGTTCCCTTTGAAGTCCACTTTTTTTGTATACTTGCTCTGTATATAACGGAGTAAAACCCCAGATCTGTTCAGGGAAACGTACCACGATCAGCAAGGAGGAAAACGAGTATGTTACCATAGCGACACCCGAACATCGCCCGATGATGCAATAATGCATTGTAGAGGAAGAAGACGGTGATGATACCACGAAGTTAGATAGAAGTCCATGGTAACACATTTCTATTGTGTGGATATATCGGCATGTGTCTTGTTTAAATCTTCAGCCAAGTCATGAATCATGCAGTGCAAAGTGTTGTTCACTTTTTGACAGTGTCGATTTCACGTTAATCTAAATTTGTTTCGATATCCACACAAAGTAATTTTAACTGATATACCAGCCAGCTTATTATGTTGATATCGCCGTGTTTTTCTCACATCAAAGCTTTTGCTGAAAGCAAACGGCGACAAAACGACGACAATCATTGTGTTCATATATATATTATATATAATAATGTTTATTCAAATGCCTCTATCACTTAAGTCACGGTTAATTCTCACCATAGTTGCATAAACAAAATGTGTTGAAAATCTTACATTTTCTCACACCAAGGCGTTTGCTGATAGCAATCAGCGACACGACTACAACAAACATTGTGTTCATTAACATAATTTCAACGACAGGCCATATATCTCCGATGTTGCTTGAACATCTTCTATATCACACATGCAGACTTTCAATATTTTTGTTTATCTATTTATTTATTTATTTATATGTTCGGTTTTTAATTCTAAGCTGTGAACATCGGTAGCAGTAGGTCTCTAAGTTTTCCTCATATTGTAATACTGCAGGCAGCTTGCTTTCAACACCTGAAAATGTGTATAAAATGATATCTGAGACCTCTTTGTTTTGATCTAAAACCCGTACTGGAATAGACCATCTTTATACTTGCGTAGACCGTATTTTGATCACAGAGTTTTGGTCCCATTTCGTTCATATTTGGGCAAATACAAATACCGATGTTGAGTTGATGTGGCTATTTCTGTGAGACACGTAATATTATGCAGTTGCTAATCGTATTTGTCTATACAAGTTGAGGTTTCCTGACCCATATACATTTTATGTGTATAAAAAATATGAAAAATATATGTAATGTGTATCATGAAATGTAACATGATTTGATGTATTTCATATCAGTCAATTTGATTCTGTATTGTGCTATTTTATTCACTTAAAAGAATTGATTTAAAACAAATAATCTATAGTATCTAGTGTAATACGTAAATCTAACATTTTATCTTTACAAATACATAACTTTTATAATTTTTAGATGAAAAGAACAATGTAAATAGAAAGTATTTGTCATAAAAGTTAGCGAGATCAATTTGAATATTGAGATTTCTACTATACTGTTTGTTTTGAAAAGATTAATTAGTAACTTTTGGGGAAAAATGGTAATCAAACACTTCAACGCTAATTAACTAATTGATATATATATTCCATAATACCATCTTCGTTCAGGAAAAGGTAGAAAAACAGTCTCAAATCCCTCTATTATACGTTTCTGAATTTACCTGACATAGTTGACATTCAAGACTTGGTTAATAGGAGATTTAATTATGTTGGCGTGCTAGTATTGCATTTAGTACATTGTATATCATTACATTGG
Organism: Ylistrum balloti; assembly: GCF_031769215.1. Lineage (NCBI taxonomy): Eukaryota > Metazoa > Mollusca > Bivalvia > Pectinida > Pectinidae > Ylistrum > Ylistrum balloti. The sequence continues at coordinate 337,937 of NW_026782142.1, read as the reverse complement.
ACTGCAAAAACATCACGAATTTGCTGCTTGAAATTTAAGAACGTGGTTTGATGTTATAACAACCAATCAAATGGATTACCAAAAAAAACAAAAACTTATTGACTGCTATCTAAAAAAATTAATCATAAACCTTAATGACAAATAAAATGTACGAGTTCAATGAATTCGATATTTGCTCTGTACTATGTATTTGAAATGGAGAGAAGCATTGCGACAGTAGAGAAAAATGTCTTCTTAAAAATGCTATGGTTAATCAATTTCTAATCATTGTCCTTTGAGTAATGGTCTATTTTAACGGTAACGGTAGATGTTGTAGATTCCTTCCCATCCGAATCCTTGATCAAGAATTTTCAGTTGTTAATCTTAAAATTCTAATTGCTACAGTACTAATCAAGTGTTCTGTTCAAATGTATTTTCAAATTCTGGATCTTCTTGCAGTTTTATTCTTTTAAACAAATCCAGGAGTGTAATACATATGCCCCTGACCAAATCGGATGATTTCTTCGTATATTGACTGTAGTAATGTATGAAATCATATAGGACATAGAGTCAGACGATGAGACATTAACAAAGTAAACTAAGTAATTGATATAGATCTAAAAAAAGTTGTCGGCATTTTATTAGATCTAAGAAAGTTTTCAAAATGGCGTCCAACGTTAAATGTTTAAGAAACACTAAAAACAAAAAAAAAATCATTGGAATGACATTCTGTATCGATCTGTAAAAGAAATTTTCAAAAGGAATAAGGAATGATAAACAAAAAAGAAATAAAATAAATTTGTGTCCTTTGACCTAACAGCGAGCTCTTTTATTTGAAAAAAAAATATTAGCATGTAACGGACAAAAGTAAGATATGGAAAATATCTACAAATAATGTAAATGCACGAACTCTGTACAATCAACGGTTTTCGAGATATGTTTATAACGTATGGCGTCATCCATATTGGATTTTTGACGCACTTAAAAGAAGAGGCATTGACACCTTTAGAAACGTACCTATCATTTATTGAATATACTATAAAAGTATCTCTTAGAATTAAAAAAAAATTGGAGTCCACAAATTTCGGAATAATAATAAGTAGAAAGACAACAATTACAATCACACCAGAAGATGAAAGTCATCTGATTGAATTTATTTGGAATATTCAGCTATTTCTGAGTAAAAATAGTTTCATGTCTGATAGTTAATTTTATGTTAAGAGGGACAGTAGATCGGCATTAAGTAAGGAAGGCATCACTGACGTTTTGATACACCGATCTAACACACTACTCGATTATGTAGTTTACATTATATTCAGATGCGATGATGGTAGCTAAGGAAACTGGAAAATAAGAAGACAGTGTCAATTTTAGATCACTGAAAGATGTGGATCATTAAATTTCACTCAATTTCTTATCATTGTGAAAAGAACTTTTTACCAAACTTTTGTAACATTTGCAATAACGATTTTTCTTCTAATGTAAAATTAAAATATTGCAAGATAAAAATGGTTTAAACAGTTCATTGTATTCAGAAAATAATCACACTTTATTAAGGAAGAATCTATTTCTTAGGTTTTACAAGTCCTACTTTTCAGTTTGTTTCGACAAATATTTACCGTGAGGAAAAATATCTGCATACTTCCATGAAGATATTTCTAGCTTAACACAGCAACCATATTTCATGACATATAACACACTCCAATAGCGTTTCACCTGCTGTTGTCAGCTATAACGTGTTCACATAAGTACTGGATTGTCTACAGGCTGAAAAAGAATACCGCACCCACATGGTCAAGGATTTTAGGGCGGATCGGAGTGACCTGCAATTAGTCTCATCAATGCGGGCTAGACTTTACCACAAAAAATAGGAAACTGTAACGAGCACCCCTAGTAGCGTGAGTGCTACGTATACTCTCAATCTATACCGAGCTGCCTGCTCCAGAGATGACTGGGAACCCTCGGCTACCTGACCGAACAGCTGAACAATTTATAACAATAAAGAAATAACAAGCACAGGTTCGGACAGTACCTCTGCCCTCACAATCAGGGCGTCGTACCTGCAACGCGTATCGCGTTCTGCGATAGAGCAGCACGACATCGACCTCGTACCCTGAACCACTCAAAGGCAGACAGTCTCCTCGACACAAACAGCAACTGACACAACCTCTGTCCAAGAAAAAGGCACCAGCCAAGGAACGACGCCTTATCCTGGACTACTCACAGTCCACAGTCACTTCTCTCTCTCTCTCTCTCCCTCTCCCCCTCCCCCCCCCCCCTCTCTCTCTCTCTCTCTCTCTCTCTCTCTCTCTCTCTCTCTCTCTCTCTCTCTGTCTTCTCAATATTCTGTAAAATATTCAACAGACATTCCCATCCAGAATATTATTGTTAGTCAGTCTTGTGAAACTCAAGTGCCTGGACATTCGAAAAAAAACCCAAATTATTTACGAATCAATAAAAAATATTCTTATATAATCATATTTATTAAAAGTATAACGACAAATGATTGGCTATCACTTTAAATCCTCTTCTCATTAGTAATCAAATATACTGAAAGGATAAAGAAACGCTGGCTAATATTTATTAAGATATTTTGAAAACGCATTATCCAAATAAAGTGAAACTTTGTGGATTGAGTAATTAGGTCATATTACACCTTGTCATGTATCGAAAATTTAATCACGGTACAGTGCGCAGCTCTGGTAAATGGAGGAAGGAAAAAACAAGAATCTCGTGCACCGTGTTGTTCTGGTCTCATGCAGCGTTGGTCAAGTCACTCTTCGTTAGTCTTTATACAGACAAACTGCTTCCGTAAAATTAATTGAGAATTTGATTCGTTTTAAGAATGGGACGACTCACAGAAGTTCAGAGGGGTCAGGCCATTCAGATGCTGATGCAAGGACAGCTGCAAAATCAGGTTGCTAGGCACTTTGGTGTTAATGTTTCCACCATAGAACGTCTTCAAGAAACTGGGCGATTGGCCGGTCGACCACTGAGGCAGTGGAGACAAGTTTTCTTCACGGACGAGTCTCAATTCTGTCTTTATCGATCTGACGGCCGTCAACCTGTCTACCGACGTCGTTTTTACGGACGCTTGCGTTGTAGAAAGGGATAGGTTTGGGGGCGGTTCAGTAATGGTGTGGGGAGGAATCTCACACGGGTTCAAATCACAATTGGTTGTTATTGATGGCAATTTAACGGCAGCTAAGTATAGAGATGAGATCCTCTGACCCCATATTATCCCTTTCTTACAGCAGCATAATCTAACCCTCTAGCAGGATAGTGCTAGGCCCCACGTAGCAAGGATTTGCCAAGTCTTTCTGGCCAATAACAACATTCAACCACTAGATTGGCCGCCATATAGCCCTGATTTGTCCCCGATCGAGCATCTTTGGGACCAGTTGGATAGACAGGCTCGAAAGCGCCAGCCACCCCCTGCTACTCGAGAGCAGTTGACCAGAGCTCTGATTGAAGAGTGGGACAACATCCCCATAAGAGGGATTAACGCTCTCATGAGCTCTATGACCAGAAGAATAAGGGCCGTGACCACAGCAAACGGCGGACACACAAGATATTGATGACGCAGTTCAATTTCAATTTCAAAATCCTATGGGTCCATTCAATTTAATCGTTAGTACCTCTAAACCAATTGTCAGATGCAAAACACAGACTTTGGAAATTTTTAAGCTTTAATTTATCTGTAAGTATACAAAATTTCGTTCTAAATGAAGCCCGATATCTAACTTAATTTCTGGTTTAAAGTTCACCCTGAGTTTCTTTATCCTTTTAGTATATAATCAAAAGAAATAACAAACGTTTACCTAACGTTACTTAAAGAGGAATAACTCTAATGAAAATCATCACTAAATATACACATGTATCGTGTATTATCTTAGCACTCCTAACCTTCAGGATTCATAAATGCACATTGACATGTTTATAAGAGCGAGGATGAAACACACACACACGCACACACATTCAACTCAAATACAAACTCATATCATTTATGAGCACTTACTTTTATGTTAAGTTAACAGTCTTGAAAACTTGTATCTGTAATAGGAGCGAGTTGGTGTGGCTTGTATGAAGTGTTAAATACGGTCTCTGTCACTCAGCTGACGGGTTGGTGTGGCTTGTATATAGTGATAAATACAGTCTCTGTCACTCAGCTGACGGGTTGGTGTGGCTTGTATATAGTGTTAAATACAGTCTCTGTCACTCAGCTGACTGGTTGGTGTGGCTTGTATATAGTGTTAAGTACAGTCTCTGTCACTCAGCTGACTGGTTGGTGTGGCTTGTATATAGTGTTAAGTACAGTCTCTGTCACTCAGCTGACGGGTTGGTGTGGCTTGTATATAGTGTTAAGTACAGTCTCTGTCACTCACTCAGCTCTGTCACTCAGCGGTTGGTGTGGCTTGTATATAGTGTTAAGTACAGTCTCTGTCACTCAGCTGACTGGTTGGTGTGGCTTGTATATAGTGTTAAGTACAGTCTCTGTCACTCAGCTGACTGGTTGGTGTGGCTTGTATATAGTGTTAAGTACAGTCTCTGTCACTCAGCTCTGGTGTGGCTTGTATATAGTGTTAAGTACAGTCTCTGTCACTCAGCGGACGGGTTGGTGTGGCTTGTATATAGTGTTAAGTACAGTCTCTGTCACTCAGCGGACGGGTTGGTGTGGCTTGTATATAGTGTTAAGTACAGTCTCTGTCACTCAGCTGACTGGTTGGTGTGGCTTGTATATAGTGTTAAGTACAGTCTCTGTCACTCAGCGGACGGGTTGGTGTGGCTTGTATATAGTGTTAAGTACAGTCTCTGTCACTCAGCGGACGGGTTGGTGTGGCTTGTATATAGTGTTAAGTACAGTCTCTGTCACTCAGCGGACGGGTTGGTGTGGCTTGTATATAGTGTTAAGTACAGTCTCTGTCACTCAGCTGACGGGTTGGTGTGGCTTGTATATAGTGTTAAGTACAGTCTCTGTCACTCAGCTGACTGGTTGGTGTGGCTTGTATATAGTGTTAAGTACAGTCTCTGTCACTCAGCTGACTGGTTGGTGTGGCTTGTATATAGTGTTAAGTACAGTCTCTGTCACTCAGCTGACGGGTTGGTGTGGCTTGTATATAGTGTTAAGTACAGTCTCTGTCACTCAGCTGATAGATCATTTGGCAGAGTTGGTCGATTATCACGATCATCAGAGACCCAGGTTTTGATTCTTGTCAGGGCACTCGACATGAATGTGAATTTTCCCAGTTCTTTCCCATATCTATCAAACAGCCTCATCGACCAATCACAACAATTGCCGAGTTTGAATTATATTCATAGAATATATAACTAACTCCACTGTGTCCAACTCATTTAGATCTTTCATTAGGCCACGGACAGACAAACAGACAATCTCATCGAAAAATCACAATAATTGTAGAGTTTTAATTTTATTCATAACATATATAACTAACCCCACTGCCTAAATCTTTCATTAGACCACAGTTTTACAAATAATCAAATAGTTGACAAAATCCCAGATAGATATTAATTGAACATCAATATGTTAACATTCAAGAATCAACAGTGTATGATTAGGATACCAATCAAACAATGTACTGTTTTATTGCAAAGTATGAACATTGCTGTCAGTAAAATATAACATATGGCATTGGCGTAACGCTTATGCTATTTCTTTTGTACTTATTGTAATACAGATTAAAACCAAATTGACATATTCATGTGTCGAGCATTATGTCTACACGTATGCTATTGTAACCAGATAAACAGTTTTCATTTTATGACCCCTTATACCAAATATTTTTCCGAAATCATTTGTTGTGCATAAATCAACAAATGCACACATATTGAACCCATTAATATATGTCACATATATGTTATAACTGTTGTTTGTGAACACGACATCTATACAAAATATTCTTCAATTAACAATACTTCTATATGGAGTTAGTCTTGAACATACGTGTAGTGTAGGAGAGCGATGACGCTACTTATACAAACAAGGGAGACAATCACGTACAATATGTATAATTTATTTACACCTACACATTACACATTTATATACATAATGTATCATTCTTCACATCCACTGACACACACACACATCTAAATGATGACTTCCACACAGATGAATATTTACAATGCAAATATCAATGTCACTATGGAAACCACGGCCGTCCGAAGAATCAATGTGGTGCGGTCAAGTCCTTAAGTCCTCCTAGTCGTGGAGTATGTCTTCCCGTTACTGAGCTCATATAGTATACATGTATCATGAAAAGCACCTCACTATGACGTATCTCCGCACAATGACGTCACGGAAACCTGGTTGTACCCGCGGTCCATATTACCAGCGATGGCAAAGACAACACAAGTCGTTCTGCTCCATGACAAGTTATGATGACCACTGAAGCCGCAGCTCTTGGGTCCCTAAGTCTCCGACTCCTACTTGCTTCCGTGCACTTAGGGTAGGAAGTCTGGCGAGATAAAACCGTGGAGCCAGTATGGTCTCACAAAACCACTGCCTGTCTTATCCACATCATATGGCCGTTCGTGGACGAGTCAAAGGCCCATCGTTGAAACCAGACATCTGTAAAATACAGATGTCATAAAGACATAGAAATACCTAATGTTTTAAACACCTTCCAAACAACAATCACAAAATGACACACCAAACACAACTATCATTCTCTATGATAACAGATATGTATGTAATACATGTACTATTAACCGCATATGTGTAAGTATATGACATTATAACATGGTTATATAAGCGTAACAAAAGTCAAGTATGTATGCCAAAAGAAAATTAGTGTAGTTTACATGAAAGAGAACGTAATACTTTGGTTGTAATGACTTAACACTGATCAACTTCATTCTATACATATACAAGTTAAACTGACCAGTATTTCTTATACATGATAGCAAAATTAACCTTGTTATCGACTTAGGAGAAAGCTATTTACCATTCAAAAGTACAAACAAACTATGGCAATCGCATATATGAGAAGGTAGAAATAGTATTGTTCTTACGAAAAAAAAAAACGTAAACATGTCACGCATGATTAGCGCGCACCTGTACCCTACTAGCCTAAACAATGCACGCACACTCTATACGATGTAATAATACTAAAACCCAGAAAAATAAGGAAAAATACAGGTATAGATTCAAAGATAAGAAAACTCAAGAAAGAGTCAATACTTACCCCGTTTCTTGGGTAGTTTCTGCGTAAACAATGTCTGGATTTCGGCCAGTAAAGATTGACACGTCTTATCGTAGTGACTGTTCGATTTCTCACCTGCGCGTGCCTAACGTCCCGGGTATTGGATACGGCCAAAAGAATTATCCGGAAAACATATTAAATACTTACGGACGAAATATGAATCGTGACAAAATCCCCCTTTTCCAAGAAAGTATTTTACACTTTTCAAATCAGACGAGACATATTTCGGGCAAATAGAAAAGTATTCTCCTGGCTTTTCCTAGACTCGACTGCAATAGTCGGCACCAATGTTGTCCTTTCCTTTGATTGCAGAAATTCTGAAGCGATATGGCTGAAGAAGTAATGCCCACCTCATCAAACGTCCATTTGCGATCTTAGCACGTTGGAGATAAACAAGGGGCTGGTGATCAGTCTCGAGTACAAACTCCTTCCCGTACAAATACTGTTCAAACTTCTGTACAGCCCACACGATGGCGAGATATTCCTTCTCAACTACCGCGTAAGCTCGTTCGCGTGCTAGCAACTTCCTGTTTGCATAGGCAATCGGCATTTTCTGGTCTTCTTCCATCTGCAGAAGAATAGCGCCTAACCCCGAATCGGACGCATCTGTCCTTAGTATGAACTGCTTGTGCAGATCTGGCAGCTTCAAAATGGGTTTCGAAGTCAAAGCCTTCTTTAGAGTCAAGAATGCCTTCTCCTGCGGATCTCCCCACTCTAACTTGTTGGGTAGTCCTTTCTTCGTCAACTCTGTCAGTGGGACGGCAATAGCAGCAAAGTTTGCGATAAACTTCCGGTAAAAGCCAACTAATCCCAAGAATGATCTCAGCTGCGTCTTTGTTCCAGGTCTGGGAGCGTCTTCTATCGCTCTTATCTTCTGCGGTTGTGGCTGCAAACGCTCATCACCAACGACATGTCCTAAACAGTCCAGTGATCGGAATCCCATGAAGCACTTCGAAGGTCGCGCAGTCAAACCCGCCTTTCGCAATCTCTCAAAAAGTTCCTTCAGGACAATCAAATGCTCTTCAAATGTCCGGGTGTATATCAGGATATCGTCCACAAAACTGTCGGTGTTCTGTAATCCTTTCAAAACCTTCCTCATGAGCCTACAAAATGAAGCCGGAGCATTTACCAATCCAAATGGCATAACCCGAAATTGGAAAAGTCCTACAGGTGTAATAAAGGCCGTCTTCTCCTTAGCTGACTCAGCCATTGGCACCTGCCAATAACCTTTTGTCAAATCCAACTTCGAAAAGTAGTGGTATCCTGCCAGTCTGGAAAACATGTCTTCCGTGCTCGGCATAGGCTCAGAATCAAACACTGTGACGCGGTTGAGCTGCCGGAAATCTATACAAAACCGGTTAGTCCCGTCCTTTTTTTTTCACGATCACCACTGGAGCAGCGTAAGGGGAGGAGGATGGTTCTATTACACCAATCTCGAGCATCTTGTCGATCTCTTCCTTTATCGTCTCCTTCGTGCTGAATGGTATCGGGTATGGTCGGACTTTTACAGGATCCTTGGTAGTGGTAAGTATGTCATGTTCGACAACACTTGTGCGTCCTGGGACATCGGTAAGTATATCCTCAAAATCTTCCAATAACCGCTTCACATCAACCTCCTGGTTTGAAGGTAAATCACTGTTGATTACGACATCACCCACAGTCTCTTTCCTTTCCTGTCTCGGAAACGCTTCTACCACAGTGTGTCTCATCTCCGCTGGGGTATCGCCATCTTCTTCAACGACAACAGCTCCTATACAGGCAACTCCCTCTTGAGCATCACCACCTGGTTCCTTCTTTCTTTTGCGTCTCGCCTTCTCTGAAGTGTCCCTGTCTACATATCTCTTCAGAAGGTTGACATGTAAAGTCTTGACTTTGCCGTCTTGCATTCTCACCTGATAGTCCATACTACCTTTCTTGCCTTCCACAATGAATGGTCCCCGCCATTGCATCAGTAGCTTATTCGCCTTTGTGGGAAGTAAAACTTAGACCTTGTCACCCTTCTTCATGTCCCGCAACTTGGCCTTCCTGTTGTAGTACTTCCGTTGTTGTACTTTCGACATCTTCAGGCTGTCACTGGCAATCCGACAAGTCTCATTCAGTCTTTCCCTGAGGTCGACGACATACTGATATGTTGTCTTAACTTCTTCGTCGTCATCCAAATCCTTTGTCCATAACTCCCTGAGGATCATCATAGGTCCTCTGATGGTCCTGCCATAGAGAAGCTCAAATGGCGAAAAACCCATACTTTCCTGAGGGACTTCGCGGTAAGCGAACAGAAGTGCATTTATATATTTATCCCAGTCTCTAGGCCTCTCCGCGCACATCCAGCGTAGCATCTGCTTGAGCGTTCCGTTAAACCTTTCCACTAGGCCATTACACATAGGATGATATGGTGTGGTTGTTAAGCGTCGAAAGGATAATAGCCTACTGACTTCCTCCATCACAGCTGACGTAAATTGGGCGCCCTGGTCCGTCAACATTTCAGATGGAATCCCGACCCTGCTGAATATATCCACAAGGGCTTCAGCCACCCTCTCTGCTTCTATCCCTGGTAATGGTACAGCTTCCGGATACCTCGTCGCGTAGTCTACGACTGTCAAGATGTATCTGTTCTTTCGTTGTGTTGGAGGGTCAAGTGGTCCCACTAGGTCCACGGCGACTCGCTTGAACGGTGTGTCAATTAGCGGCATGGAACCCAACGGTGCTTTTGGTACCCGGCCCTTTGGAAACGTCCTCTGGCAAATGTCACATGACCTGCAGAATCTTGTTACATCAGCCTGAAGTCCTGGCCAGAAAAACTCCGTCAATACTCTCTGTACCGTCCGCCTTATACCGAGATGTCCAGCTAAAATGGACTCGTGTGCCATCTTCATCACTCTAACCCTCAGCTTATCTGGAACGACAACTTGTTTGAACTCCTTACCTCCCGCAAACTTCTCACTCTTAAACCTTCTATACAAAATCCCTTTCCGCTCATAATACGACGACAAGATTCCTGGCTTCTTCTCAAAGACATCCCCCTTTTCTGCGAACGTCCTAACCTTCTCTAGTGAAGGATCGTTTTGCTGTTGTCTCTTAAGCTCTTCTACACTTACTTCGTCGTCAAGTGGAGCAGGTACCTTCATAGGTCTGTAGGTTTCCTCATTACCTCGCCTTTGTGCCCTGGTTTCAACTGCTTGCATGACATGCCTTTCCACCCTCCAGTCTGGATCTGGATCACTAGGTTTGGGACAAACAGGACTACACCAGTGGACGATAGGTGTCACGTGCAGTGTTCAAAGTTTACCTGGAGGCTACTCACTTGTATACAGGTGTGTATGCTATATATATAGAATATATAGTATAACAATCACTGAAATAGCCCTAGTTCCATGTTGCACAATCAGTTCATCATTTTTTCTAGAGTCCGTCGATGGAGTATAATATAAGCTTACAACACTACCATTATGCTGTAACTAACACGTTCGTTAGCTGCCGATAGAGCACACGTCAAGCCATGTAAGCCGCTATCATTGTTGACTCGATGATGCACTTTGAAAAAATCTCATTATAGCATTATAGACAGTATACAAATACGTTTGGAGTTAATAAATGTGTGAATTTTCCTTAAATATATTGACGAATAGATGATGAACGAGAATTTGTTTATTCATTTATCTTTGTTCAAAAAAACCAACTGTACGTGTAAGGCAATTGTATTTGAAAAAACTTTTTACAGACATGAGTTCGCGAGTTACAGCGGCTATTACCTTAGATTTCAACATCGGGAAATGGAGAATTCTGCTTATGAATAATAAAATATAACCATTATAAAGCGATACACGCACCTATAACGTAAAATTTGTTGTTTTTGTACTTATTTTCGGCGTTGGAACATTGTTTATCTTCACTATTGTGCACTGTTTATTATGAATGCTATATTTATCATCACGGTTGTTATTCTTACAGTAACACATGCACCGTCATATTTTTACACTTAGAATGAATGCCCCCAATTTGGCCCACCTTGCAGTCAACAACAAACACACGTTGTCGATAGTAAATTCAAGCGAATAACACAACTATTTTCATTCAACATTTATCAGATAATACTTTTAGTAGTGTTGTTCATAACATATTCGCGTGTCAAACACTGAATATTGGATTATAATCAATGACAGGCGGATACGTTATAATTATAGGGCTAACGTTAAGCTAACCAGTCAAGCAGCAGCTTCGCAAATTCCGAATACGTATTCAGTCCAAGACCGTCCTTCATCTTTCGCCATCTATCGATCTCCTGTCTAATATAAATTCTTGTCTGTCCTCTTTTCTGGTCTGACACCTTCCTCTTACGCTTTCAGGCACTTTATATAAGGTAACTTTTAGGTCTTCGCCGCCTTTTCGTATTTGCGTCCGCCATATTGCTTCTTTCTAGGCGTATACGCATGTGCAACATCAGGATTACGAGCGGTAATGTATAAATCAGATCAAGGTCGCGCTGTTTCCATTCTTTATTTTTTAGATATAAAAAAATGATTGCAGTAACTTTTGATTTGAGTAATTAACAGAAAGTCTTAGTTTTGTAACATACTATTGGAAAATAGAACGCTTTATATCGTTTTCTCATAGTGTATTTTTAACATTATAGTCGCTTATAGTCGCTTTAACATTGGGATGCTTCAAGTCATCTACAGCAATCTTGATTACCTCCCTTGGATTGTCTTCGATAACAATGACAAAAGAAACTTCAAATTCTGGCATACATGTTTTCGTACAATACACATAGCATACTCTTACATGAAAACAGATTAAGTGACAGAAGCAGATATTCATTTGTTGTATTGCCATTATATCTCAATGACAACGAAATTTGTTAACAAATATATAGAAGTACATTTCGTTTTGGGATATATTCTCACTGGGACTAGACACGAATTCTTTACCCCGCTAAACCCCATCAATTGTAAAATATCATCTTTAGTAAAATTCGCCGCATAACAATAAAGCAGGCTTTATAGGACAGGTGAAACAAATATCTGTTTGCATCTTAATTCTGTATCTTTGTAAGGATAACGTAAGGTGGCCGATGTTATGTGACGGTATTTTTTATCCTGTGAGAATTACATCAGGTGCTGATGTTATGTGACGGATCTTTTGATCCTGTGAGTATAACGTAAGGTGGTCGATGTTGTGTGACGAATCGTTTGATCCTGTGGGGATAACGTCAGGTGGCCGTGGTGTGTGACAGATCTTTTAATCCTGTGGGAATAACGTAAGGTGGTCGATGTTGTGTGACGAATCTTGATCCTGTGGGAATTACGTCAGGTGGCCGATGTTGTGTGACTATTTTTTTTATCCCGTGAGGATTACGTCAGAGGACCGATGTTGTTTGACGGATCTTTTCATCCTGTGGGGATTACGTCGGAGGACCGATGTTGTGTGAAGAATCTTTTAATCCTGAGGCGATTACGTCAGATGACCGATGTTGTGTGACGGATCTTTTGATCCTTTGAGGATTACATAAGGCGGCCGTTGTTGTGTGATGGATCTTTTGATCCTTTGAGGATTACATAAGGCGGCCGTTGTTGTGTGACGGATCTTTTGATCCTTTGAGGATTACATAAGGCGGCCGTTGTTGTGTGATGGATCTTTTGATCCTTTGAGGATTACATAAGGTGGCCGATGTTGTGTGACGGATCTTTTGATCCTTTGAGGATTACATAAGGTGGTCGATGTTGTGTGACGGATCGCTTGATCCTTTGAGGATTACGTGAGGTGGTCGATGTTGTGTGACGGATCTTTTCATCCTGTGGGGATTACATAAGGTGACCGATGTTGTGTGACGGATCTTTTCATCCTGTGGGGATTACATAAGGTGACCGATGTTGTGTGACGGATCTTTTTATCCTGTGGGGATTACATAAGGTGACCGATGTTGTGTGACGGATCTTTTTATCCTGTGGGGATTACATAAGGTGACCGATGTTATGTGACTGATCTTTTCATCCGGTGGGGATTACATAAGGTGACCGATGTTATGTGACTGATCTTTTCATCCGGTGGGGATTACATAAGGTGACCGATGTTATGTGACGGATCTTTTCATCCTGTGGGGATTACATAAGGTGACCGATGTTATGTGACTGATCTTTTCATCCGGTGGGGATTACATAAGGTGACCGATGTTATGTGACTGATCTTTTCATCCTGTGGGGATTACATAAGGTGACCGATGTTATGTGACGGATCTTTTCATCCTGTGGGGATTACATAAGGTGACCGATGTTATGTGACTGATCTTTTCATCCGGTGGGGATTACATAAGGTGACCGATGTTATGTGACTGATCTTTTCATCCTGTGGGGATTACATAAGGTGACCGATGTTATGTGACGGATCTTTTCATCCTGTGGGGATTACATAAGGTGACCGATGTTTTGTGACTGATCTTTTAATCCTGTGTGAATTACGTAAGGTGGTCGATGTTGTGTGACGGATCGCTTGATCCTTTGAGGGTTACGTGAGGTGGTCGATGTTGTGTGACGAATCTTGATCCTGTCGGGATTACGTTAGGTGTTCGATTTTTTATGACTAATTTGTTTATCCTGTTAGGACAGGGCAAGGTGGCCGATGTTGTTCGATGGAACTTTTCATCCTGTGAGGATTACGTAATGTGACCGATGTTGTTTGACGGATCTTTCAATCCTGCGGGAATTACGTAAGGTGGCCGATGTTGTGTTACGGATCTATTCATCCTGTGGGGATTACGTAAGGTAGCCGATGTTGTTGGACGGACCTTTTGATCCTGTGAGGATTACATCAGATGACCGATGTTATATGACGGATCTTTTGATCATGTAGGCAATACGTAAGTTGACCGATGTTGTGTGACGGATCGTTTGATCCTGTGAGGATTACGTAAGGTGGCCGATATTGTGTGTCGGATCTTTTGATCCTGTGAGAATGATGGTGTACTGCAAAATATCAGGACGAAAGAAACCATAACAAAACACTTTGTTGATTATCGTTTTCTGTAAAAGAATAAATAAAGGTAAAGATATGATCATCGGTTTGACTGGTTGTTACACTTCTGTGTTCCATTTATCGGTCACTAATGGGTTGTCGATGATGATGTTGATATTGTTCTAATAGCCGATATATTAATGTCCACTATCCTGTGTGAAAAAGGAATTTATCAGACAAACAACTGTTCATTTGTAGATATGTTTTCTGGAACTGACACAATTGTTAGTTATTATTTTATAACTGTCTGCGGAAAGTGCGAAGAATATGGGTTCGAATAAAAAACGAGAAATAAATTGAACAATTGTCGTTTAGCATATGAAATAATCAAAACCATGTATAAGCATTAAACTTCTTTTTCCGATTTTACAAATTTATGTAAAAATCAAATCCTGAAAGATATTTAAAGTTATCAGCTTTCAAACCTTTTTTTAAAAACATTTTTATATCATTATTTCAGTTGTTTTATCGATACTAATTACCATCGTACTGAATCTGACATGGAGAAAATAAAATTAATTTGGTCAACGCATAATAATTCCCATTCAAAATAGTTCCTGGCGTATTTTAATTAAACAGTGGAAAATATAATGCTATTAGTTTTTATTTTCATATTGTCGAAAATATGTGTTCGCTTTCACTTAATTAACCACCCTGTGCTGTATACAAATTTCTGTATTAAACGTCTTAAATTCCTTCACCTGCAGATCCGGCATTTTATCATTCAATTCTATATGCTAATGCAATAAAACATTCTCCACTTGAATTAGAGTTACCATACATCTGGAAAATACAAGTCAACCGGACCAAAGTACTTCGTATTAACTTGATATATGTTTTCTTCGTATACCTGTGAAATTTCAGATCAAAGAATGTGACTTTTGTATATCACTGTGCTTTTTAAGAGGGGAGTAATTGTGCGGGAAGGTCTTGCAAATCGAGGGTGGTTTCTCCAATGCTTTCTTTTCGTGGGACAAAGGAAAGTCCAAGAATAGGATCAGTGGCATTAGAATAGACTAAAATTGGGGTTCTTCAGATTAAGGGATTCTCTTCAGTATGTTCTAAAAAGGGATTGGAAAGAGTAAGCCAAAACGGATTCCTCTCTTGCAATAGTTGATATTTTCTTTTCTTTCTTACTTCGTTCTTTCTTTTCTTGTTTTATTTTCCGTTCCTGGTATCCCTTTTGAGACCATAGCTGTTGCAAGGACGTTAAACACCGTAAAAACAAACATCAATATGCCAATTTAGCTCTATGGAAATGATCGGTGACTAATGGCTGACACATTGATTTTTTTTATTCAAGTGCAATTTATTATCCTGGAAAAAATTAAACCGATTCACGTCTTCTCATCATATAAATGTTAATCAAATCTTAGGTCAGAAATCCAATCCAGCTTTGAGAGTATAAGTGGAAACTGCTTAAATCTTGACAACTTCTTAGTCAAGGGCTAGTACTCACGAAAGGAAAAAACCCGATCAAATTAACCTGATTATGGCTGGATTTTATCGTAATACAGCCACATACTAAATATATCCATTCATCAAAGACCAAATGAGCAGAAACCAAGTTATGCAGAATTACGGCCGAGGTCAAGGTTTCATACATTTCGGCAATGATAAACGAATATTGAAATAGCTTTCTTCCATAACAATAGAGTTTCATGTAAAACGAATAAAATCACAAGTTAGGTGGAAGTATCGTTACGACATCACAATTAACTCTAAGACAGACTAATCAGAAAATTAACAAAGTGTTGCCTAGTACAATCACGTTAAATGGTGATAATTGACTGTTTTCATTAAACAAGGATTCGAACTCGGGATCTACGACACCAAATCGGCTTGTCCAGAAATTCTGTTTTAAAGAATCATTACACACCAATTAAATCCCCAAAAAAGTTTATTAAAACAAGTTATATAAACTTCATTTATTTTAAATTCCTCGTCCTCGTCTAAGTCCAAGATTGAAGAGCTCAACTTTTTAACGTGGGACAACACGTTGTATTTGCTTGTCCAACAGGTTCTATACAAAAAAGACAAATCAACACACAAAAGTTTGTATGTTAATTGTTTAATAATCAACTTTGCGTCATTATACAGGTTTTTGCATCAGCAATGACGTCAGCAATCACCTGTACATCTGGACCCTGTGTTTCAAAGCATAGTCAGCTTACCTACAACTTAATACAAAATAAAAGCTAAGAATATCACGAAAAAGAACATTTGAAGCTTACCTCAGAACCAGAAACCTATTTTCTGTAATATTTAGGATTGGTATTTCATTTGCTATGTAAATAGGCAGAGCAATTATCTTGAAAACTTGCTTACATATTATTTCAAGCTCAGCATGCTATGATTTAGGCCTGGACGTTTTTTAACATATGCACACAATCATATCACAGCTTTCTTAGTCCATTCCAAGTCATTGTTTCTTCAGAATATGTTAAGGCTGTATGCTGCTTATAATAGAGACAATACTGAAGTTGTCTCCCGTGAAATCGGTATGAATATTAATTCAAAGCTTTCGTTAGCTTTAGTCAGTTTTTGTTCCATGATTTTAAAAAATCCGAAGCTATACGACCATCATCTCTGAAATTTATTTGCCACGTGCTTTGTGTAGACAAATCTCTTGGAATAAAGTTAATAATTATCATAGTAAAGTAGCATACAGCCTTAACAAAAACTTTTTATACAAAGCGGAGCACAAATCGTTCATATATTATAAACACAAATTCGTTCTTCACTGTTTCATTTTATCAATTATTGTGGTACTTTTCGCAAAACTCAATTGCAAAATACAAAGCATTTAGCATCACAAATCTTTTTTTAAAAAATCGTTCAAATATTTTTCCTAATTGTTGTTCTTTGTTAATGGTGAGGAGAGTTCCTCTGAAACGTCGTGCCTTGGATATTGCTTTTGCTCCTAGAATCTCACTACAGTTAAATATAATATTAACATTTGTACGTGTAGTTTAGTCAGAAAAGGAAATTAAGATGCTTACTAAATTGTACTTTTGGACGATAAATGTTTAACTGTCTTTACTGCCTGGTAGATACGATGTCATTCGGATATCACTAACTTTCGATTAAAAAACAAGTAATACATCTCTTTTCATACAAAAAATTGATATCCTGAAACAATGTCTTCCAAAACATTTTACAGATTCATAGTTTCTATACTTTAAATTCTAATTTAAATTAAGTAGGGTCAAATCTTCATACTGAAGGAAACCTATTTGACCTGTGTCATACATTGTTATGATCTTCTATAGCATTCATCTATACACTCTAAAACACTTTACTAGTGTCTGAACTACCCCCACCCCATCCCACCCCACCATTGCAAAGAATTTTATTTAAAATTGTTATAATGTGATTAAAAATCGATTTACTTAAAAAGAAAATTAATTTCCTTTTCAAGTCGAAATTTTGCTTTTATAAATCCGCATGTTTTGACACAATAACATATCAACGATGTATATCTTTCATTTGGTAACTAACCCGCACAAAATTTGTCTTTAGTATAACAATTTATGTAAATTTCAAAATATAATTTGCCATTAAGCAAAGTTGGCAGGTACCATGTCAACTTCAACGCTTTACTCGCTTAAATATACATAATGTGTATGTTCTACTTTATACACGCTGTTCTTGATTATTCGAATTTAAACATACACTTTCGAGTACAAAAGAACTTGATTTCGAAAACACAATAAGTACCAGTTGGATTTTAGAATCCTTCCAATGCCAGTCAAACTCTGTTCAAACCGGAGATACGACGTCATCAGATGTATGTCAGCATACAACATATTGTGACGTCACAGTATAAAATAGAAAAATATCACATATGACTAATGTGTTTAGTAAATAAATGAAGAAAACAATGAGCATGCATTAATCTAAATATTTACACTTGCGTTGCATTCTTTTTAGATGAAGTAAGCCCAACCCAATGTTAATATTTTTTTTTATATTTACGTACGCTTGCGCATAGATATCAAATAAAATGTAAGAACTACTTGTCCAAGTTGCGAACGCTACAAAACGAGATTATAGTTTATGTCGTTCGGAAAAGTAAAGAAAAATGTCTATCCTTACAAAAATAACTTAAAAATTTATGGCATTAAATGAATCGTCGTTGCGATCTTACAATCGATCCTGTTCAGATACACAACAGAAAAGTATGTCCATCTCACTCTCCGAGATCGCGGCTGGTAAAAATGTTGAAAAACCTGTGGCTGAAGCACGTGTTATTTGTAATGTCCCAACCGAATGTCAGAAAATACACAACCTAACCTCAGTATGAATTATTCTGCTGCAGCCTCCCAGTCAAACATGTCATCAAGGTTTCTATCTAACTCATCCTTCCATGGATGCACGTTCACATTCAACAACACGCACTAGTATTATCCACGTGGAGAAAATGGCGTGTCATGTTCATCGTTTTCCCGCACTTTCAATCAGCTGATAGGGTGGCCTCATCACGTATTAATAGATATATACCTGCGCGGTGTTAAATAATGAATTTGTGTACTATGATAGAGGAATATTGTGTAAATGATTAACTATTGATTCTTGAAACTAAAAGAAGATGTCTAAATATTTAAATAAATATCATAAAACATGTTGATTGTACTCTTATCTTTGAGAACTATTTTGTTTACTGTACTTGTCAACGGCAGCGCCACCTAGTGTTTTTGGATTTACTTGGCTGTTCTATAAAGCGGGCGGCTGTTCGAACAATATGTATAAGGTGTTTTTTTTTTTTTTTTTATTTTTTTTTAATTTCAAAGTGACCAAGTGTAAATATAAGGATTGTTTCTTATTTTCTGTAGCTGTATCGACTTGTATTATCATTGGGGTAAGTACATATTTAACTTGGTGTGCGTTACAGCTACAGAAAATAAGAAACAATCCTTAAATAGTGGGCAATCTTATTATAACGTTCTCTCTATTCTGAAACAAAACATAGAAAAAAATCGTTGACTTAATATGTGGTTCACTCCAGTATGCACAATGAACAGTTTTCTGTCGGAAGATTTTCCTGTGGTTTTAGTAAAAGAATCCTTGGCAGCACACTGACATCAATCAAAACTAGCTAGCATTGTTAAGATGGCGTTACAACAATTACCCGGTAAAAAATAGAAATAACTCGCCTGATTTTTGTTTAGGCGGGCGCTGTGACCATTTAGTCTGTCTCCTCTGATAAATACCCTAACACTGATTAGGGTAAGTTGGACCAATCGCTGTGCTAGATATCCGCCATTTTACGATCTACCGGAAATAAGTTTGGTCCGATATCCTTTGCGCGAAGAATTTGTTTTGAAAGGTGGAATCCCATTTTCATTTAGCACACTTTGAATTCTGCAATAACGTCTTGAATATTTCAAATGATTGCATCTGCTGGCGTTTCTAGATCAATACTCGATGAAGCAGAGAAAGCTGTTACGCCGATTTGATATAATTGCATGTTTACCAAAACTTGTGACTATTTGAATCGCCGTCATCAAAGCTTACAATTCTGTAATGAATCACAGACACGGCCGAGCCGACTACAGACATCACAAATCATCATTTGGACATCGCAAAGCATTTATGTCAGGTACAGTGTAGATACTGGAATTTCAAATGGCGATTACCTCCCTTGAAATAATATACATTCCAAGGTATTGTTCCCTTTTTTCTAGACACCATAATACGGTGAAAATAAAACCGGGGTTGTAAATTGTGTAATACGTGTATATATGGTTATCTGATTTGGTATAAGAGAACTTTGATATCGAGAATGCATTGTGATTACGGAAAAATCGGAGTGAAAAATACCCCTCAAAGAATCAACGTTCCCCTTAAATATCAAAGCAATGTCGTAAAATGTGAAGATTCTTACATACTACATATCTTACTTATATTTACTACTGTTTTTGAGTCGAACAAAATATCGAAGATAAGACAGACAGACATCATCGCGAATAAGGAAGGCAAACATGTGAAGATATGACCTTCTTCGTATAATGTCAAACGTACTCACACGTTTACCAAGAAATTTCCAATATACTTTCTCAGTAGTATTACACAGCTTGAACCGGTGCCGTCTTGTATTTGATTGCGCCATGTACACTTCATCACTGATAAAAATGGATAATGTTTTGGAAGTATTGTCTGGATCTCAACCTGAGTCACAAGTATCACTGTTAATTGCCGAAACATCTCTGTTTCCTACTTGAACACACTTTAAAAACTTTTCGTTGACGAAGTCTTTATTACCATCGTTTTCGATGTCTTGCCGTTTCTGTAGTCCGTATTGCTTCGCAATAATCCTTGAATTATGTGGCTGTTCTTCTCGTAATCGAATGAGTCATCTCGCACATGACCACGTGACTTCCATTTTACAGCTCCCTGACGTATACGTTTTCCTCCCCTAACATATGGGCAGATGGTAAATATAAGGGATCGCAAATCAGCCTGAAAATACAAACACACATTACCAGCGTTGGGTTATCATAACAAGCAATACTTATATAGTTCCCTACATTTAGAAATTCCATATCATGATTGCAGGAGGCGACTGATGTGGAAGCACCTGCAAAATCATCTGTTTTCACAAAAATCAGACTTATTGTGTCACACAGATATTGTAAAAAAATGGCGAGCAATTCTTATTCGTGATTTCTGTCTGAACGATTTTATTGTTATAGAAAATTAAATAAGTCATAGTAATTTTGTCTATAAAAGGCGCTATATCAGGCCGGCGCGTGTGGAACGAGAAGGTATAGGAAGGGTGGTGTGTGGTGTGTGTGTGGGGGGGGGGGGTAATTCAGACACTAGTAAACTTTTTATTTAAACATATCTGGGATGATTAGTTATATTATGTTTTCAAACACATTATATGAATATTTAGTAAAAGGTCATGAATGAATCGTTATGTTCGTGTAAGAGGGACGTGACTTCTGACACGATTTAATTTCTGACACTTTGAAGTTTAATAGTTGGCTTTTTGTTCATGCCTTCACGTACTCATGACGTAATTATGACGTTTTATCTTGGAACGTGTCGGTTAAATCATAAATAATTTGCCATTTGACACCAATCTAACGAGTAAAAACTTGTCCGAATGATTTCATTGTTTAACATAGTGTATTTGATAGTAGCGATATTTACAAAGATCTACTCTTGAAATAACATCTGTCTTTAATCAAGATTTGATTGACAAGACCATGAGTGTGGCTAGCCATGTCTGAGGTTGAAGTGTTGAACTTCGACGCCAACAGAGACTACGTTTTATCATTCATTGATTCGCTTATCTGTACATGTAAATCTATGGTAAAAATAAACTTTATGATTTCAGACTATCTGTAGATGGATGGTTGGCATGTTGGTATCGAGTCTGCAATCAGTGTATACTTAAGTAAGTAAATGTGTTCACGCTCCAAGTAATAAGATACGGTTCATCTAAGCGGAAACCCTCTCTGGGTATGTCTAAACTCACTTTCGGCAATAAAATACAAAAATATGATACTGATTATTTTTGTCTCTTAGCGAACACATAACTAAAAAAAACGTGCTAAAACAGTTGTTTATTAAAACATGTAACCACGGTCATAACGGTAAAGACATGAGGTCAACTTTAAGAGGCTGTCTTGTGTTGGATCAAACTTTAGTGGTCATTGTGTAAAGGTTTATGTAATAGAAAGGTAGTCACTGGTCGTTGTATCATGAGAAGACTGTATATCATGATACTGATTACGGTAACGGCAGGAGGCCAGGAAGCGGTCTCTAGTGGAATCACACTTGTGGTCGTTGTGTTAAGGTTTACTCAAATGTACTCACTGGTCAGACAGGACTTCAACTTTAGCCATTTGGATAATGATGTCGAGATTCAGTCGATATTGGGGACGATTAAAATATTTCAAAGATGATAGCCTTAATTTACTCTCGAGATAATTCTTTTTGGTCTATATAAATTGATGTGCCACAAGGAGATGGTAATGTTTTAATACTAGGTTAGCATCAGGCGAAACGTTGTTAAATATGTTTTTACAAATTGTGAAATTATATTATTAAACAATTGCATTCAAAACTGAAATGTCATATAATCTGTATTATTAGGTAGGAAGTGCCAGGTGAGCTAGCAAGGGTAATTCAATCTGAATATAACAATCGGTTTTGTTATACAATATCTGGTTGCTAAGGTCCGTTTACATTTTTAGTAGAATAGACGTTGTGTTTTGTTCTTTGTTTTAATCAGACTTAATGGATGTTATTTTGTTTAATTATGTACAATAAAAACCTGACTAAAATAGCACCAATGAAATACAAATAAAATCTAAGAATAGAATAATGAGGAAGTTTGTTCTTCATCAGGCCATGTGCCTATAATACCTAACGTCATAGGAGGTAACATGCCTCACGACTGCGTGTGTTTACTATGAGAGATTCACTATTGCCATGGAGTCACAAAGACCACGCTACAAAAAACAAAACAAAAAAAATTTCTACCTCGACAAGAAAAAAATTAATGAAGAAATTTGTAAATCTATTACATTTATAATGTCTGATCAAACAAAATTATGTTTAAGCATCAAAAATAAGAAAGAAAACAAATAAATAAGTTATGAATAACAGGCCTGTATAGTAAGCTGATAGGTGGTCGCACATGGCCAGAGCTTCGTCTCTTTTACAAAACCATCGCTTCGAATCAGACGCATACGCCCCAGTATCACATTGAGAAGTTCTCGTGTACTTTCGCATGCGCTCAGCAAAGTTGATATGTTTATATTCTATAGGTGAAATAAGATTGCACGTTTATTTCCCTATTTACGAATTTCAGTGACAATTTCGCTGTAATTTCATGCTTTGTGTCAAATTAAGCCTTCAGTTACATACATTTACATCAATATATTTAAAATACCTGTTCGAATACTTTTAAAGATTCCAAAAAGGTGATACGTTTTTGAAAAATTCTGAAAACATTGACTTCTTCAATGTATAAATTCCAAAACGAAGTACTATACATCTGAAAAGTGGGGATAGGGTATCTTTGCTTACTACATCGCTAGAAACGAACCACAATTATCATGTTAGGAAAAGAATACCTCGAGCGCAGTCTAGCGGAGAAAAATTGTACTTAGGTAAATAATCCATTCTACTGAGGTGATGTCATGTGTTTACATCTGCTGATGTAAGTCGTCCTCACTTACCCTATAATTATTGTTCATAAAGCCATATATGATGGGATTGACGAAACTATTGGACATGGCGATCCAGTGGGCGAGGGAAAACAGGATCGTGAGTGTTGGTAAAATCCGGGAATCCTCCTCCATCCCCGGATTAAAATCCAGAACGAGAATAAACAGATGGAGAGGAAGCCAACACAGGCCAAAAAACGTCACAATGGTCACCAACATCTTCACAATCTACACAAACAAAGAATAATTAAATGTAAACAAAATGACATTTTTTAAATAACAATAAAAAGATACACCATAATTATATACAAGATGTTATAAAACAGATTTTAATTTTTCTGTTTATTTTTCCGCAAGAATCAACCTTGCTGTGTCCGATTACATCGTGTACGGAGAAAAGCGGTGAAACCTACAGTGACAGGTGACTTATAAACATTCACGTCCAATCGCGGATTCGAACCCAGTTCGCCTGGGCGAAATACAGGTTCGTTACCTACTACACCACACGACCATGCATGTTTTATAAATTATAAACTATATTTAGGTATAGATTCTTAGCCGAATCAATATATCTAGAAAATGAAACATGTGAAAAAGTATATTCGTAAATGCTTTATATATATATAAGCAACCGTAAAGACTAATACCAGCAATTATACTGATGTACCACGTGTTAAGCCTCTTTTCACCTAAAAAACAAGGATAAAAAAACCCAGATCACGGTAAAATATCTTCATTTCTCAGTCAATGTTTCATATCTCCACTCAGTCATGATCCGAATAAAGAACAAAAGGTAAAAGCCATGACACGTAACAATAATACCACATGAGTTAGAGTAACTTCAAATAAACGAGCTCACATTGATGAAATACAAAATCTAGCATTATGCGACAAGGCTTCCATACTTTTTTTCCGGCTGTGCGCTTTCACTTGGATCATTACATACATGATGACGAAGATGTAACTTGAAAACACAATAAATACATTGAACGTAAGCTAAAAAAAAAAAAAAAAAAACGGTCACTGTTCAATGATACCACTAAAACGTGTTCTGCATGACCTGAAATTGAAAACATACTTCATGATCCAAGATTAAGAAATACTGCAGATTAAACATGATAGAGAGAACATATTGTTACCACATTCTGTATCCTATGGTACCCTCGGCAATTATAATATTTCGTTGTCGGGGATACAGCGATAAATTTGAGTACACCAACTTGAATGCACACACTTCACGCCTATATATATGCGACGCATTTCCGCCGGATTGTATCTAACACGTGGTCTTACCCCGAAAATGAATAGTGAAATGTGATTTCCAAAATACATATACTAACGTGACAATCAATATTTGTTTCGGTGTGTAAAGTAATGATACTTGCGTGTAAACATGTATATTTATAATTCGTCAAAGCGTCTATCGGTATGTATCAGTCTTTATTACCATAGCACTACACAGTATCATAAACCACTCAACAATATACTTAACGCTAACAGAATATCCTCTCTCTCTCTTGTATGTAAACGTGTCGTTTTGTCTTGTCATTATGTATTTTGTCAAACTTTATGGAGGAAAGGGCTTAATATAAGTTTGACAACTTGTGCCCAATCCCATTGAAATTGTTCAAAGAAATATATTTAAATCAATCTACACAGTACATGTCTGCTCGCAAGTGAGTGCAGCACGAAACTCTTGAAGGCAAATAAAGGAAATCACTTACTGCGTTAATAGCATCAACAAATATTCCTTGCACAGCGTCAATACATGGTGTTTGTTAACATGATCAAACATATAATGGTGTTTAAGTGATATTTATTTTATTTATTTATTTTTGTTACTTCCCTCATTAATATTTTTTATATTGTTTATTTTAAAAATTATGTTTTTTGAAATGAAATTTCCACTGATATAAATTTTACATGTCTTATATTAGACTCATAAAAATCTAATTTATTTACTGTTTTAATCTCTTGTGCTGTCCGAACCATATACATTAAAATTGTAGAATGTCTGTCTCCTGCCAGCAACATATGTTTTCTTTGAACGTTACGTTCGATAATGGCGCATCAAAGGTAATGGTGGGTTAAAGCGGTAGAATTTCGGGAGTAAGCATACTTGACACCTTTATAAATTGTACCGTAAATACCGTTTCAATGAGAATATACTTTCTGTAACCCAAATATTGTACAAAGCAATAAAACATGTAGTAATCACAACAATTAAAACAATTTTTGAACGTTTAAAATTGTATCAACAAGCAGAAAGATTCACCAAATCGCAAAATGGAGCGGTGTCTTTCTGATAACAAACTCCGGTTTTGTGTTTTTCACTCTGACAACATTTTTTTTTCTAAATCCTGTATCAGCCGTTACAAATGCCCAACCCATAATAACAAATTATCAAATTGATTATATATTCCTCTTTTTCCGAGTTTTGGCGTGTGAGGTTACCAGGAAGATAAATGTCTGTGCTATTATCTGTTATTTTTCATAGGACTTCAGCATGATCGGCCAAACAGCTAAATACATTTGTAGGCTGCAAACATTTGATACATATAATTTCAAATGTATTTTATAACACATTTATGTTTCATATTGGTCTTTATAGAAGTATACGCACCGTTAAAATGTTGTAAAATGTCATTCTCTTTCATTACGATTAGCCGATGTGACTTGAAATGCAGATTTGTATTGTCTTTTGACTTACATCGAAATAAGTTACATACAAAATGTATATACATAATTGTGAAGAAATATACAGATACACGTACATGTATGTGGTTTTGGAATACCATGTTGATTTTCTAGGTAACATCACCTGTTATATTCAATTTTCTTATCGTTTATCTACCGCAAGGGCAAGCACGTCGATCTCAAGTACAAATAACGGCATGCATACTTTCCAAACTGACCAGCAGACAAGTAAAATGACCTTCGAAATGGAAACCCAGAAACCATATTTTGGACACTCGACATAGCACAGGCTTGACCGCCAACATACTTGAGCCCTTCCCTGGGATTGTTTCGTCTGACTAACTTGAAATTTGGTAACGTCCCAAAGCTCGTGATGTTGTAGATCGATATACCATTGATCAATGAACAGACTATATTGTTACGTTTTCCCGAGGTTTTGAAGGCGAATCGCTGCTTGTGAATTATAAATGACATGAGATTAACGAGATGATTGCACAGGAAACAATTTGTTTTATTTCTTTAATATGACGAATATTACAATTTAGTGTCACTACATTGCCCTTCATCAGTGTTCATCCTTCATCCTTCACTGGTGTTACCTTCATCCGTTATCAATGTTACTTTCATCCTTCATTGGTGTTACCTTCATCCTTTATCAATTTTACCTTCATCCTTCACTGGTGTTATCTTCATCCTTTATCAATGTTACCTTAACCCTTCACATGTGTTACCTTAATCCTTTATCAGTGTTACGTTCATCCTTCAGGGGTGTTACCTTCATATTTTATCAATGTTGCCTTTATGTTTCACAGGTGTTACCTTCATCCTTTATCACTGTTAGGTTCATCCTTCACGGGTGTTACCTTCATATTTTATCAATGTTACCTTCATTCTTCACTGGTGTTACCTTCATCCTTCACTGGTGTTACCTTCATACTTCACTGGTGTTACCTACATCCTTTATCAGTGTTAACTTAATCCTTCACTGGTGCTACCTTCATCCGTTATCAATGTTACCTTCATCCTTCATTGGTGTTACCTTCATCCTTTATCAATTTTACCTTCATCCTTCACTGGTGTTATCTTCATCCTTTATCAATGTTACCTTAACCCTTCACATGTGTTACCTTAATCCTTTATCAGTGTTACGTTCATCCTTCAGGGGTGTTACCTTCATATTTAATCAATGTTGCCTTTATGTTTCACAGGTGTTACCTTCATCCTTTATCACTGTTAGGTTCATCCTTCACGGGTGTTACCTTCATATTTTATCAATGTTACCTTCATTCTTCACTGGTGTTACCTTCATCTTTCACTGGTGTTACCTTCATACTTCACTGGTGTTACCTACATCCTTTATCAGTGTTAACTTAATCCTTCACTGGTGCTACCTTCATCCTACACTGGTGTTATCTTCATTCTTTCTCAGTGTTACCTTTATCCTTCACTGGTGTTACCTTCATTCTTTATCAGTGTTACCTTAATCCTTCACATGTGTTACCTTAATCCTTTATCAGTGTTACGTTCATCCTTCACGGGTGTTACCTTCATATTTTATCAATGTTACCTTCATCCTTCACATATGTTACCTTCCTCCTTTATCAGTGTTACCTTAATCCTTCACAGGTGTTACCTTAATCTTTCACAGCTGTTACCTTCATCCTTCACGGGTGTTACCTTCCTCCTTTATCAGTGTTACCTATATCCTTCTCTGGTGTTATCTTCATCCTTTATCAGTGTTACCTTCATCCTTCACAGGTGTTACCTTCATCCTTCACTGGTGTTACCTTCATACTTCACTGGTGTTACCTACATCCTTTATCAGTGTTAACTTAATCCTTCACTGGTGCTACCTTCATCCGTTATCAATGTTACCTTCATCCTTCACTGGTGTTACCTTCATCCTTTATCAATTTTACCTTCATCCTTCACTGGTGTTATCTTCATCCTTTATCAATGTTACCTTAACCCTTCACATGTGTTACCTTAATCCTTTATCAGTGTTACGTTCATCCTTCAGGGGTGTTACCTTCATATTTAATCAATGTTGCCTTTATGTTTCACAGGTGTTACCTTCATCCTTTATCACTGTTAGGTTCATCCTTCACGGGTGTTACCTTCATATTTTATCAATGTTACCTTCATTCTTCACTGGTGTTACCTTCATCTTTCACTGGTGTTACCTTCATACTTCACTGGTGTTACCTACATCCTTTATCAGTGTTAACTTAATCCTTCACTGGTGCTACCTTCATCCTACACTGGTGTTATCTTCATTCTTTCTCAGTGTTACCTTTATCCTTCACTGGTGTTACCTTCATTCTTTATCAGTGTTACCTTAATCCTTCACATGTGTTACCTTAATCCTTTATCAGTGTTACGTTCATCCTTCACGGGTGTTACCTTCAAATTTTATCAATGTTACCTTTATCCTTCACATATGTTACCTTCCTCCTTTATCAGTGTTACCTTAATCCTTCACAGGTGTTACCTTAATCTTTCACAGCTGTTACCTTCATCCTTCACGGGTGTTACCTTCCTCCTTTATCAGTGTTACCTATATCCTTCTCTGGTGTTATCTTCATCCTTTATCAGTGTTACCTTCATCCTTCACAGGTGTTACCTTAATCCTTTATCAGTGTTACGTTCATCTTTCACGGGTGTTACCTTCATCATTGATCAATGTTACCTTCATCCTTCACTGGTGTTATCTTCATATTTTATCAGTGTAACCGTTATCCTTCACTGGTGTTACCTTCATCCTTTATCAGAGTTACCTTCATCCTTCACTGGTGTTATCTTCATCCTTTATCAATGTTACCTTAACCCTTCACATGTGTTACCTTAATTCTTTATCAGTGTTACGTTCATCCTTCAGGGGTGTTACCTTCATATTTTATCAATGTTGCCTTTATGTTTCACAGGTGTAACCTTCATCCTTTATCACTGTTAGGTTCATCCTTCACGGGTGTTACCTTCATATTTTATCAATGTTACCTTCATCCTTCACGGGTGTTACCTTCATCATTGATCAATGTTACCTTCATCCTTCACTGGTGTTACCTTCATATTTTATCAGTGTAACCGTTATCCTTCACTGGTGTTACCTTCATCCTTTATCAGTGTTACCTTCATCCTTCACTGGTGTTATCTTCATCCTTTATCAATGTTACCTTCATCCTTCACTGGTGCTACCTTCATCCTACACTGGTGTTATCTTCATCCTTTCTCAGTGTTAACTTTATCCTTCACTGGTGTTATCTTCCTTCTTTATCAATGTTACCTTTATCCTTCTCTAGTGTTATCTTCCTCCTTCACTGGTGTTACGTTCATCATTATCAATGTTACCTTACTCCTTCACTGGTGTTATCTTCATCCTTTATCAGTGTTACCTTTATCCTTCACAGGGGTTATCTTCATCGTTTATTAATGTTTCCTTCATCCTTCTCGGGTGTTACCTTCCTTCTTTATCAATGTTACCTTTATCCTTCACTAGTGTTATCTTCCTCCTTCACTGGTGTTACGTTCATCATAATCAGTGTTACTTTACTCCTTCACTGGTGTTATCTTCATCCTTTATCAGTGTTACCTTTATCCTTCACAGGTATTATCTTCATCGTTTATTAATGTTACCTTCATACTTCTCGGGTGTTACCTTCATCCTTCACTGGTGTTACCATCATCTTTTATCAGTGTTACCTTCATCCTTTATCAGTGTTACCTACATCCTTCACTGGTGTTACCTTCATTATTTATCAATGTTACCTTCATTCTTCAATGGTGTTACCTTCATCATTTATCAATATTACCTTAATCCTTCACAGGTGTTACCTTAATCCTGCACAGGTGTTACCTTCATCCTTCACGGGAGTTACCTTCATCCTTTATCAGTGTTACATTCATCCTTCATTGGTGTTACCTTCATCCTTTATCAGTGTTACCTTCATCCTTCACTGGTGTTACCTTCATCTTTTACTGATGCTACCTTCATCCTTTACTGTTGTTATCTTCCTCCATTTTCAGTGTTACCTTCACTCTTTACTGGTGTTACCTTCATCCTTCACTGGCGCTACCTTCATCCTTCACTGGTGTTATCTTCCTTCTTTATCAATGTCACATTTATCCTTGATTGGTGTTATCTTCCTCCTTCACTGGTGTTACATTCATCCTGATCAGTGTTACCTTACTCCTTCAATGGTGTTACCTTCATCCTTTATCAGTGTTACCTTCATCCTTCACTGGTGTTACCCTCATCCTTCACTGGTGTTACCTTCATCTTTCACTGGAGTTACCTTCATCTTTTATCAGTGTTACATTCATCCTTGACTTGTGTTACCTTCATCCTTTATCAGTGTTACCTTCATCCTTCACTGGTAATACCCTTATCCTTCACTGGTAGTACCTTCATCTTTCACTGGTGTTACCTTCATCCTTTATCAGTGTTATCTTCATCCTTCACTGTGGTTACCTTCATACTTTATCAGTGTTACCTTCATCCTTCACTGGTGTTATCTTCATCCTTTATCAATGTTACCTTCATCCTTCACTGGTGCTACCTTCATCCTTCACTGGTGTTATCTTTATCCTTTATCAGTGCTACCTTCATCCTTCACTGATGTTATCTTCCTTTACTGGTGCTACCTTCATCCTTCACTGGTGTTATCTTCATCCTTTATCAGCGTTTCCTTCATCGTTCACTGGTGTTATCTTCCTTCTTTATCAATGTCACATTCATCCTTCACTGGTGTTATCTTCCTCCTTCACTGGTGTTACATTCATCCTTATCAGTGTTACCTTACTCCTTCAATGGTGTTACATTCATCCCTCAAGGGTGTTACCTTCATCCTTTATCAGTGTTACCTTCATCCTTCCCTGGTGTTACCTTCATCCTTCACGGGTGTTACCTTCATCTTTTATTAGTGTTACCTTAATCCTTCACATGTGTTACCTTAATCCTTTATCAGTGTTACGTTCATCCTTCACGGGTGTTACCTTCATATTTTATCAATGTTACCTTTATCCTTACTGGTGTTACCTTCCTCTTTTATCAGTGTTACCTTCATCCTTTATCAGTGTTACCTTCATCCTTCACATGTGCTACCTTAATCCTTTATCAGTGTTACGTTCATCCTTCACGGGTGTTACCTTCATATTTTATCAATGTTACCTTTATCCTTCACTTATATTACCTTCCTCCTTTATCAGTGTTACCTTAATCCTTCGGAGGTGTTACCTTCATCCTTCACGGTTGTTACCTTCATACTTTATCAGTGTTACCTTCATTCTTCACAGGTGTTACCTTAATCCTTTCTCAGTGTTACCTTCATCCTTCACTGGTGGTACCTTCATCCTTTATCAATGCTACCTTCATCCTTCACTTGTGTTATCTTCCTTCTTTATCAATGTTACCTTTATCCTTCACTGGTGTAATCTTCCTCCTTCACTGGTGTTACGTTCATCATTATCAGTGTTACCTTCATCCCTCACTGGTGTTACCTTTATCCTTTATCAGTGTTACCTTTATCCTTCACTGGTGTTACCTTCATCCTTCACTGGCGTTACTTTCCTCCTTTATCAGTGTTACCTTTACCCTTCACAGGTGTTATCTTCATCGTTTATTAATGTTACCTTCATCCTTCTCGGGTGTTACCTTCATCCTTCACTGGTGTTACCTTCATCTTTAATCAGTGTTACATTCATCCTTTATCAGTGTTACCTACATCCTTCACTGGTGTTACCTTCATTATTTATCAATGTTACCTTCATCCTTCAATGGTGTTACCTTCATCATTTATCAATGTTACCTTTATCATTCACTGATGTTACCTTCTTCCTTTATCAGTGTTACCTTAATCCTTCACAGGTGTTACCTTAATCCTGTACAGGTGTTACTTTCATCCTTCATGGGAGTTACTTTCATCCTTTATCAGTGTTACATTCATCCTTCACTGGTGTTACCTTCATCCTTTATCAGTGTTACCTTCATCCTTCACTGGTGTTACATTTATCCTTTACTGGCGCTACCTTCATTCATCACTGGTGTTATCTTCCTTCTTTATCAATGTCACATTTATCCTTGACTGGTGTTATCTTCCTTCTTCACTGGTGTTACATTCATCCTGATCAGTGTTACCTTACTCCTTCAATGGTGTTACCTTCATCCTTTATCAGTGTTATCTTCAGCCTTCACTGGTGTTACACTCATCCTTCACTGGTGTTACCTTCATCTTTCACTGGAGTTACCTTCATCCTTCACGGGTGTTATCTTCATCCTTTATCAGTGTTACCTTCATCCTTCACTGGTGTTACCTTCATCCTTCACGGGTGTTATCTTCATCCTTTATCAGTGTTACCTTCATCCTTCACTGGTGTTTCCCTTATCCTTCACCGGTGGTACCTTCATCTTTCACTGGTGTTACCGTCATCCTTTATTAGTGTTATCTTCATCCTTCACTGTGGTTACCTTCATACTTTATCAGTGTTACCTTCATCCTTCACTGGTGTTATCTTCATCCTTTATCAGTGTTACCTTCATCCTTCACTGGTGTTACCTTCATCCTTCACGGGTGTTATCTTCATCCTTTATCAGTGTTAACTTCATCCTTCACTGGTGTTACCCTTATCCTTCACTGGTGGTACCTTCATCTTTCACTGGTGTTACCTTCATCCTTTATCAGTGTTATCTTCATCCTTCACAGGTTTTATCTTTA
The DNA here is from genome assembly GCF_031769215.1 of Ylistrum balloti. NCBI lineage: Eukaryota > Metazoa > Mollusca > Bivalvia > Pectinida > Pectinidae > Ylistrum > Ylistrum balloti. Next base: position 305,141 of record NW_026782142.1, on the reverse strand, counting down.
TCCTTTATCAATGTTACCTTCATCCTTCACTGGTTTTATCTTCATCCTTTATCAATGTTACCTTCATCCTTCACTGGTGCTACCTTCATCCTTCACTGGTGTTATCTTTATCCTTTATCAGTGCTACCTTCATCCTTCACTGGTGTTATCTTTATCCTTTATCAGTGCTACCTTTATGCTGCACTGGTGTTATCTTCCTCCTTTATCAATGTTACCTTTATCCTTCACTGGTGTTATCTTCCTCCTTCACTGGTGTTACCTTCATCCTTATCATTGTTACCTTCATCCTTCACTGGTGTTATAATCATAATTGATCAATGTTACCTTTATCATTCACTGATGTTTCCTTCCTCCTTTATCAGTGTTACCTTAATCCTTCACAGGTGTTACCTTAATTCTGCACAGGTGTTACCTTCATCCTTCACGGGTGTTACGTTCCTCCTTTATTAGTGTTACCTTTATCTCTCATGGTGTTATCTTCATCGTTTATCAATGTTACCTTCATCCTTCACTGGTGTTACCTTCATCCTTCACTGGCCTTACCTTCCTCCTTGATCAGTGTTACCTTTATCCTTCACAGGTATTACCTTCATCTTTTATCAATGTTACATTCATCCTTCTCTGGTGTTACCTTCATCCTTCACTGGTGCTACCTTCATCTTTAATCAGTGTTACCTTCATCCTTAATCAATGTTACCTACATCCTTCACTGGTGTTATCTTCATCATTTATCAATGTTACCTTCATCCTTCAATCGTGTTACCTTCATCATTGATCAATGTTACCTTTATCATTCACTGATGTTTCCTTCCTCCTTTATCAGTGTTACCTTAATCCTTCACAATTGTTACCTTAATCCTGCAGAGGTGTTACTTTCATCCTTCACGGGTGTTACCTTCATCCTTCACTGGTGTTACCTTCATCTTTTACCGGTGCTACCTTCATCCTACACTGGTGTTACCTTCCTCCTTTTTCAGTGTTACCTTTATCCCTCATGGTGTAATCTTCATCGTTTATCAATGTTACCTTCATCCTTCTCGGGTGTTACCTTCATCCTTCACTGGTGTTATCTTCATCTTTTATTAGTGTTAACTTCATCCTTCACTGGTGTTACCTTAATCCTTCAATGGTGTTACCTTCATCCTTTACTGGTGCTACCTTTATCCTTCATTGGTTTTACCTTCATCCTTCACTGGTGTTATCTTCATCCTTTATCAGTGTTACCTTCATCCTTCACTGGTGTTATCTTCCTTCTTTATCGATGTTGCCTTTATCCTTCACTGGTGTTATCTTCCTCCTTCGCTGGTGTTACATTCATCCTTATCAGTGTTACTTTACTCCGTCAATAGTGTTACATTCATCCTTCAAGGGTGTTACCTTCATCTATTTTCAGTGTTACCTTCATCCTTCACTGGTGTTACCTTCATCCTTTATCAGTGTAACCGTTATCCTTCACTGCTGTTACCTTCATCCTTTATCAGTGTTACCTTCATCCTTCACTGGTGCTACCTTCATCCTACACTAGTGTTATCTTCATCCTTTCTCAGTGTTACCTTCATCCTTCACTTGTGTTATCTTCCTTCTTTATCAATGTTACCTTTATCCTTCACTGGTGTAATCTTCCTCCTTCACTGGTGTTACGTTCATCCTACACTGGTGTTATCTTCATCCTTTCTCAGTGTAACCGTTATCCGTCACTGCTGCTACCTTCATCCTTTATCAGTGTTACCTTCATCCTACACCGGTGCTACCTTCATCCTTCACTGGTGTTATTTTCCTCCATTATCAGTGTTACCTTTATCCTTCACTGGTGTTACCTTCATCCTTCACTGGTGTTATTTTCCTCCATTATCAGTGTTACCTTTATCCTTCACTGGTGTCATCCTTCACTGGTGTTATTTTCCTCCATTATCAGTGTTACCTTTATCCTTCACTGGTGTTACCTTCATCCTTTACTGGTGTTATCTTCCTTCTTTATCAATGTTGCCTTTATCCTTCACTGGTGTTATCTTCCTCCTTCACTGGCCTTACCTTCCTCCTTGATCAGTGTTACCTTTATCCTTCACAGGTATTACCTTCATCTTTTATCAATGTTACATTCATCCTTCTCTGGTGTTACCTTCATCCTTCACTGGTGCTACCTTCATCTTTAATCAGTGTTACCTTCATCCTTAATCAATGTTACCTACATCCTTCACTGGTGTTATCTTCATCATTTATCAATGTTACCTTCATCCTTCAATCGTGTTACCTTCATCATTGATCAATGTTACCTTTATCATTCACTGATGTTTCCTTCCTCCTTTATCAGTGTTACCTTAATCCTTCACAAGTGTTACCTTAATCCTGCAGAGGTGTTACTTTCATCCTTCACGGGTGTTACCTTCATCCTTCACTGGTGTTACCTTCATCTTTTACCGGTGCTACCTTCATCCTACACTGGTGTTACCTTCCTCCTTTTTCAGTGTTACCTTTATCCCTCATGGTGTAATCTTCATCGTTTATCAATGTTACCTTCATCCTTCTCGGGTGTTACCTTCATCCTTCACTGGTGTTACCTTAATCCTTTAATGGTGTTACCTTCATCCTTTACTGGTGCTACCTTTATCCTTCATTGGTTTTACCTTCATCCTTCACTGGTGTTATCTTCATCCTTTATCAGTGTTACCTTCATCCTTCACTGGTGTTATCTTCCTTCTTTATCGATGTTGCCTTTATCCTTCACTGGTGTTATCTTCCTCCTTCGCTGGTGTTACCTTTATCCTTCACTCCGTCAATAGTGTTACTTCATCCTTCAAGGGTGTTACCTTCATCTATTTTCAGTGTTACATTCATCCTTCACTGGTGTTACCTTCATCCTTTATCAGTGTTACCGTTATCCTTCACTGCTGTTTCCTTCATCCTTTATCAGTGTTACCTTCATCCTTCACTGGTGTTACCTTCATCCTTCTTCATCCTTTTCAGTGTTACCTTCATCCTTCACTGGTGTTACCTTCATCCTTTACTGGTGTTACCTTCATTCTTTACCGGTGTTACCTCCATCCTTTATCAATGTTACCTTCATCCTTCTCGGGTGTTACCTTCATACTTTATCACTGTTACCTTTATCCTTTATTATTCACTGGTGTTATCTTCCTCGTTCACTGATGTTACATTCATCCTTATCAGTGTTACCTTACTCCTTCAATGGTGTTACCTTCATCCTTTATCAGTGTAACCGTTATCCTTCACTGCTGCTACCTTCATCCTTTATCAGTGTTACCTTCATCCTACACTGGTGTTATCTTCATCCTTTCTCAGTGTAACCGTTATCCGTCACTGCTGCTACCTTCATCCTTTATCAGTGTTACCTTCATCCTACACCGGTGCTACCTTCATCCTTCACTGGTGTTATTTTCCTCCATTATCAGTGTTACCTTTATCCTTCACTGGTGTTACCTTCATCCTTCACTGGTGTTATTTTCCTCCATTATCAGTGTTACCTTTATCCTTCACTGGTGTTACCTTCATCCTTCACTGGTGTTATTTTCCTCCATTATCAGTGTTACCTTTATCCTTCACTGGTGTTACCTTCATCCTTTACTGGTGTTATCTTCCTTCTTTATCAATGTTGCCTTTATCCTTCACTGGTGTTATCTTCCTCCTTCACTGGCCTTACCTTCCTCCTTGATCAGTGTTACCTTTATCCTTCACAGGTATTACCTTCATCTTTTATCAATGTTACATTCATCCTTCTCTGGTGTTACCTTCATCCTTCACTGGTGCTACCTTCATCTTTAATCAGTGTTACCTTCATCCTTAATCAATGTTACCTACATCCTTCACTGGTGTTATCTTCATCATTTATCAATGTTACCTTCATCCTTCAATCGTGTTACCTTCATCATTGATCAATGTTACCTTTATCATTCACTGATGTTTCCTTCCTCCTTTATCAGTGTTACCTTAATCCTTCACAAGTGTTACCTTAATCCTGCAGAGGTGTTACTTTCATCCTTCACGGGTGTTACCTTCATCCTTCACTGGTGTTACCTTCATCTTTTACCGGTGCTACCTTCATCCTACACTGGTGTTACCTTCCTCCTTTTTCAGTGTTACCTTTATCCCTCATGGTGTAATCTTCATCGTTTATCAATGTTACCTTCATCCTTCTCGGGTGTTACCTTCATCCTTTACTGGTGCTACCTTTATCCTTCATTGGTTTTACCTTCATCCTTCACTGGTGTTATCTTCATCCTTTATCAGTGTTACCTTCATCCTTCAATGGTGTTATCTTCCTTCTTTATCGATGTTGCCTTTATCCTTCACTGGTGTTATCTTCCTCCTTCGCTGGTGTTACATTCATCCTTATCAGTGCTACTTTACTCCGTCAATAGTGTTACATTCATCCTTCAAGGGTGTTACCTTCATCTATTTTCAGTGTTACCTTCATCCTTCACTGGTGTTACCTTCATCCTTTATCAGTGTAACCGTTATCCTTCACTGCTGTTACCTTCATCCTTTATCAGTGTTACCTTCATCCTTCACTGGTGCTACCTTCATCCTACACTAGTGTTATCTTCCTTCTTTATCGATGTTGCCTTTATTATTCACTGGTGTTATCTTCCTCGTTCACTGATGTTACATTCATCCTTTATCAGTGTTACCTTCATCCTACACTGGTGTTATCTTCATCCTTTCTCAGTGTAACCGTTATCCGTCACTGCTGCTACCTTCATCCTTTATCAGTGTTACCTTCATCCTACACCGGCGCTACCTTCATCCTTCACTGGTGTTATTTTCCTCCATTATCAGTGTTACCTTTATCCTTCACTGGTGTTACCTTCATCCTTCACTGGTGTTATTTTCCTCCATTATCAGTGTTACCTTTATCCTTCACTGGTGTTACCTTTATCCTTCACTGGTGTTATTTTCCTCCATTATCAGTGTTACCTTTATCCTTCACTGGTGTTACCTTCATCCTTTACTGGTGTTATCTTCCTTCTTTATCAATGTTGCCTTTATCCTTCACTGGTGTTATCTTCCTCCTTCAATGGTGTTACATTCATCCTTATCAGTGTTACCGTACTCATTCAATAGTGTTACATTCATCCTTTATCAGTGTTACCTTCATCCTTCACTGGTGTTACCTTCATCCTTCAAGGGTGTTACCTTCATCCTTCACGGGTGTTTCCTTAATATTTAATCAATGTTACCTTTATCCTTCAGTGGTGTTACCTTCATCCATATCAGAGTTACATTCATCCTTAAGTGGTGATACATTTATCCTTTATCAGTGTTTCCGTCTTCCCTCACTGGTTTTACCTTCATCCTTCACCCGTGATACTTGCATTCTTCACTGGTGTTACCTTCATCCTTTATCAGTGTTACGTTCATCCTTCTCGTGTGTTAACTTCATCCTTCACTGGTGTTTCCTTCATCTTTTATCAGTGTTACCTTCATCCTTTATCAGTGTTACCTTCATTCTTCACTGGTGTTTCCTTCATTTTTGATCAATGTTACCTGCATCCTTCAATGGTGTTACCTTCATCATTTATCAGTGTTACCTTTAACCTTCACATGTGTTTCCTTAATACTGCACAGGTGTTACCTTCATCCTTCACGGGTGTTACTTTCATCCTTTATCAGTGTTCCTTCATACTTCACTGGTGTTATCTTCCTCCTTTATCATTGTTACCTTCATTCTTCACTGGTGTTACCTTCATCCTTTACTGCTGCTTCCTTCATCCTTTAATGGTGTTACCTTCATCCTTTATCATTTTTACCTTCATCCTTCATTGGTGCTACCTTCATCCTTCACTGGTGTTATCTGCCTTCTTTGTCAATGTTACCTTTATCCTTGACAGGTGTTTCCTTAATACTGCACAGGTGTTACCTTCATCCTTCACTGATGTTACATTCATCCTGATCAATGTTACATTACTCCTTCAATGGTGTTACCTTCATCCTTTATCAGTGTTTCCTTCATCCTTCACTGCTGTTACCCTCATCCTTCACTGCTGTTACCTTCATCTTTCACTGGTGTTACCTTCATCTTTCATCAGTCTTACCTTCATCCTTCACTGGTGTTATCTTCCTCCTTGATCAATGTTACCCTCATCCTTCAGTGGTGTTACCTTCATCCTTATCAGAGTTACATTCATCCTTCAGTTGTGATACATTCATGCTTTATCAGTGTTTCCGTCATCCCTCAGTGGTTTTACCTTCATCCTTCACCAGTGATACTTTCATCCTTCACTGGAGTTTCCTTCATCCTTTACTGGTGTTCCTTTCATCCTTCACTGGTGTTACATTCATCCTGATCAGTGTTACCTTACTCATTCAATGGTGTTACCTTCATCCTTGATCAATGTTACCTTCCTCCTTCACTGGTGTTACCTTCATCCTTCAATGGTGTTACCTTCATCCTTCAATGGTGTTACCTTCATCCTTAACGGGTGTTACCTTCATCCTTTATCAGTGTTACCCTCATCCTTCACTGCTGTTACCTTCATCCTTCAGAGGTGCTACCTTCATCCTTCACCCGTTTTATCTTCCTCCTTGATCAATGTTACCTTTATCCTTCACTGGTGTTATCTTCCTCCTTCACTGTAGTTACCTTCATCCTGAACAGTGTTACCTTCATCCTTCACTGGTGTTACCTTCATCCTTTATCAGTGTTGCGTTCGCCCTTCTCGGGTGTTGCCTTCATATTTTCTCAGTGTTACTTGTATCCTTCATAGTTTTTACCTTCACCCTTTATCAATGTTACCTTTATCCTTCTCTGATGATACCTTCCTCCTTTATCAGTGTTACCTTCATCCTTCACTGGTGTTACCTTCATCCTTCACTGGTGTTACCTTCATCCTTCACTCGTGTTACCTTAATCCTTCACTGATGTTATTTTCATACTTCACTGGTGTTACCTACATCCTTTATCAGTGTTACCTTCATCCTTCACTGTTGTTTCCTTCATCCTTTATCAGTGTTACCTTCATCCTTCACTGGTGTTACCTTAATCGTTCACTGGTATTACCTTCATCCTTTATTAGTGTTACCTTAATCCTTTATCAATGTTACGTTCATCCTTCACGGGTGTTACCTTCATCCTTTATCTGTGTTACATTCATCCTTCTCTGGTGTTATCTGCTTCTATCATTGGTGTTGCCTTCATTCTTTATCAGTGTGACATTCATCCTTCACTGGTGTTAACTTCATCCTTTATCAATGTTACCTTCATCCTTCACTAGTGCTACCTTCATCCTTCACTGGTGTTACCTTCATCCTTTATCAGTGTTGCGTTCGCCCTTCACGGGTGTTGCCTTCATATTTTATCAATGTTACCTTTATCCTTCTCTGATGATACCTTCCTCCTTTATCAGTGTTACCTTCATCCTTAACTAATGTTACCTTCATCCTTCAGTGGTGTTACCTTCATCCTTCATCAGTGTTACCGTCATCCTTCACTGGTGTTACCTTCATCCTTCACGGGTGTTATCTTCATCCTTTTTCAGTGTTACCTTCATCCTTCACAGGTGTTACCTTCATCCTTTATCAATATTACCTTCATCCTTCACTGGTGTTATCTTCCTTCTTGACCAATGTTTCATTTATCCTTGACTTGTGTTATCCTCCTCCTTCACTGTTGTTACATTCATCCTGATCAGTGTTACCTAACACCTTCAATGGTGTTACCTTCATCCTTTATCAGTGTTACCTTCATCCTTCACTGGTGTTACCTTCATCCTTCACGGGTGTTACTTTCATCCTTTATCAGTGTTATATTCATCCTTTATCAATGTTATCACTGGTGTTATCTTTATCCTTAATCAGTCTTACCTTCATCCTTCACAGATGTTACCTTCATCATTCATTGGTGTTACCTTCATCCATTATCAATGTTACCTTCATCCTTCACTGGTGTTACCTTTATCCTTCACGGGTGTTACCTTCATCCTTTATCAATATTACCTTCATCCTTCTCTGGTGTTACCCTCATCTTACACTGGTGTTACCTCCATATTTTATCAGTGTTACCTTCATCTTTCACTGGTGTTACCTTTATCCTTCATCAATGTTACCTTCATCCTTCAATGGTGTTACCTTCATCATTGATCAACGTTACCTTTACCATTGACTGATGTTACCTACCTCCTTTATCAGTGTTACCTTTATCCTTCACAGGTGTTACCTGCATCTTTTATCAATGTTACCCTTTTTCCTTCTCTGGTGTTACCTTCATCTTTAATCAGTGTTACCTTCATCCTTAATCAATGTTACCTTCATCATTCGCCGATGTTACCTTCCTCTTTGATCAGTGTTACCTTCATCCTTCACAGGTGTTACCATAATCCTGCACAAGTGTTACCTTCATCCTTCACGGGTGTTACCTTCATCCTTTATCAGTGTTATCTCCATCCTTCACTGGTGTTACCTTCATCCTTTATCAGTGTTACCTTCATCCTTCACTGTTTATCTTCATCCATTATCAGTGTTACCTTTATCCTTCAATGGTGTTATCTTCCTTCTTTATCAATGTTTCATTTATGCTTGACTGGTGTTATCTTCTTCCTTCATTGGTGTTGCCTTCATCCTTCATCAGTGTTACCTTCATCCTTCATTGGTGTTACCTTCATCCTTTATCAATGTTACCTTCATCCTTCACCGGTGTTACCTTCATGATTCACGGGTGTTACCGTCATCTTTTATCAGTGTTACCTTAATCTTTTACTGGCGTTACCTTCCTCCATTATCAGTGTTATCTTTATCCTTCAAAGGTGTTACCTTCATCGTTAATCAATGTTACCTTCATCCTTCACTGGTGTTATCTTCATGCTTCACTGGTGCTACCTTCATCCTTCACTGGTGTTATCTTCATCCTTTATCAGTGTTACCTTCATCCTTCCCTGGTGTTATCTTCTTCCTTCATTGGTGTTATATTTATCCTTTATCAGTGTTACCTTCATCCTGCACTGGTGTTACCTTCATCTGTCACTGGTGCTACCTTCATCCTTCACTGGTGTTATCTTCATGCTTTATCAATGTTACCTTCATCCTTCACTGGTGTTATCTTCATCCTTTATCAATGTTACCTTCATCCTTCACCGGTGTTATCTTCATCCTTTATCAATGTTACCTTCATCCTTCACTGGTGTTATCTTTATTCTTTATCAGTGTTACCTTCATCCTTCACAGGTGTTACCTTCATCCTTTATCAGTGTTACGTTCGTCCTTCACGGGTGTTGCCTTCATCCTTTATCAATGTTACCTGCATCCTTCACTGATGTTACCTTCATTCTTCCCTGGTGTTACCTTCATCCTTTATCAGTGTTACCTTCATCCTTCACTCGTGTTACCTTCATCCTTCACGGGTGTTACCTTCATCCTTCATCAGTGTTACCTTCATCCTTCACAGGTGTTACCTTCATCCTTTATCAATATTACCTTCATCCTTCTCTGTTGTTACCTCCATCTTACACTGGTGTTACCTCCATCTTTTATCAGTGTTACCTTCATTCTTCACTGGTGTTACCTTCATCCTTTATCAATGTTACCTTCCTCCTTCACTGGTGTTACCTTCATCATTTATCAGTGTTACCTTCATCCTTCACTGGTGTTACCTTCATCCTTCACGGGTGTTACCTTCATCCTTTATCAGTGTTACCTTCATCCTTCAGTGGTGCTGACTTCATCCTTCACCCGTTTTATCTTCCTCCTTGATCAATGTTACCTTGATCCTTCACTGGTGTTATCTTCCTTCTTCACTGTAGTTACCTTCATCCTGATCAATGTTACCTTCATTCTTCACTGGTGTTACCTTCATCCTACACTGGTGTTACCTTCCTCCTTCATCAGTGTAACCGCTATCCTTCACGGGTGTTACCTTCATCCTTTATCAGTGTTACCTTCATCCTTCACTGGTGTTACCTTCATCCTTCAGTGGTGCTGACTTCATCCTTCACCCGTTTTATCTTCCTCCTTCATCAGTGTAACCGCTATCCTTCACGGGTGTTACCTTCATCCTTTATCAGTGTTACCTTCGTCCTTCACGGGTGTTACCTTCATCCTTTATCAATGTTACCTTTATCCTTCTCTGATTTTACCTTCCTCCTTTATCATTGTTACCTTAATCCTTCACATGTGTTACCTTAATCCTTCACGGTTGTTTCCTTCATCCTTTATCAATGTTACCTGCATCCTTTTAAAGTATATACTTTCTATAAAAAATACAGAAGAATATAGAAATCCAATATCTGTAGCAATTCATTTAGATATAGATATTTAAATCAAAATTTACAAACGTTTTTCTACCATCTAGAATTGCCATATTCAAGTTTTATTAGCCGAACAGTGTAAAATAGAACTGTCACCTATGGGCTAACTGACACTGTGCAAAATATCCCTTTTAAGCTTTTCAAATATATACTTTAAGTACATGTAATTTCATGTAGTATTCTACCAATTTTAACAAACAAGGATGAGAAATGAAAGAAAAAACATTCTATTCTTCCAGCAATTTTCGAGGGATTTTGGCACCCGTCTTTACTTACTTAGTATTCTGATTATTTGACAGAGCATTTAAATTAACTAAAGCAGCAACAAAACAATTAGTTAAATCAGACATTAAGAATAGCTGTCATACAATCATGCACCTTCTTTAATTTCCTTAAAAATATTGAATTCAATCATAAAAAATCTTCAATTATATCTTAATTTTAAAATCAAATGGAAGAAAATGAAAGAGAAAAAACATCAAATATGACATTGTCAAGACAATACACAGATATCTATCCTAAATTTTTTGTTAGTATCATTTTAGAGCGAAATAACATTACAAATAAGGACATGCCAATTGCATATAGTTTATATTGCGTAGCAATGTCCAAATAATTGGAGATAAACACTGGTAGCCATTATCTGATACCACAGGTCATTGAGTCCTACAACCTGGTGTTTAAAAGCAACACCTATGGTGACCATCATAAGTACTGTCACAGACAGGAAACCCAAGAATTTACAAAGATCATGCATCTCAAGATTCTGGACATACCAATATCGTCTATCGACTAGGGGAAGTCAAAACATCTTATGGTTAGCGTAAAGTGTGCGGTTTTTCATCTTCTTACTCGAACAAACGCTTTAAAAGCATCTGAGTGACCCGGTTTTTGCAGCTGGAGCCATATTCATTAAGCGGTCAGAACGATTCTTTCAAACATGCATCTATGTACTGAAAGAATATGGTTTAACTAATGATGGTGACTATTTCAAATACAGATTTTGCATTTTATTGTAATTGTCCATTATATCCGACAACAAACCATTAGGCATGTCCACATTTCATAAACCCGGGTTTAACAGGCAAAATAAAATGGCATTCAACGTGAGGCTACGTATCCTGTACCCAAAATGGAACGCTACCCAATATTTTATCTTGCAATACGGAAGGACACAACGTTGTCCGACGGAAATAGCCCTAGACTAAAAGTTAAAAACAGGTTGCTCTTGGTGTGGGAATAACTAACATGTTTAAGTGAGGATTTGATTTTGTGTTCGAGTGTCCCTCACGGTGTAAAGTTACACCAGAGACATCTCTGCTTACGCTTTCATTGAATATGGTGTTAAGTAACCACACCTTACGGTGTTAGGTAACAATCCTAAATGTGATTTCTTGTAAAGGCTTAACATGTAAAGTAACACTTTAAGACAGTCCCGCGCGGCCGTAAGGTAACATCTCTTGGTGACGATTTGGTGTAACGTCGCCCAGTGCTGTGTAAGATAACACTTCTCGGTGACGATTTGGTGTAACGTCGCCCATTGCTGTGTAAGATAACACTTCTCGGTGACGATTTGGTGTAACGTCGCCCAGTGCTGTGTAAGATAACACTTCTCGGTGACGATTTGGTGTAACGTCGCCCATTGCTGTGTAAGATAACACTTCTCGGTGACGATTTGGTGTAACGTCGCCCAGTGCTGTGTAAGATAACACTTCTCGGTGACGATTTGGTGTAACGTCGCCCAGTGCTGTGTAAGATAACACTTCTCGGTGACGAATTGGTGTAACGTCGCCCAGTGCTGTGTAAGATAACACTTCTCGGTGACGATTCGGTGTAACGTCGCCCAGTGCTGTGTAAGATAACACTTCTCGGTGACGATTTGGTGTAACGTCGCCCCACACGGTGTAAGGTGACAGGTTTTAGTACTGATTTGGTGTAAAAGTCATTCCCTTACTGTGTAAAGTAACATTTTTAAGTGAAAATTTGGTGTAATGCCGCACCCGTGTGGTGTAAGATAACATTAAAGCTATCGATTTGGTGTAAAGTCATTCCCTTACAATGTAAGGAAAGTGACTCTCTTACGGTGTAAAGTAACACTTTTCAGCGAGAATTTGGTGTAATACTGCACCTGTGCGGTGTAAGATAACAAAGGTATCGATTTGGTGTAAAGTCACCCCTTACGGTGTAAAGTAACACTTTTAGGTGAGATTCTGGTGTAAAGTCACCCCTTACGGTGTAAAGTAACACTTTTAGGTGAGATTCTGGTGTAAAGTCACTCTCTTACGGTGTAAAGTAACACTTTTCGGTGAGATTCTGGTGTAAAGTCACTCTCTTACGGTGTAAAGTAACACTTTTCGGTGAGATTCTGGTGTAAAGTCACTCTCTTACGGTGTAAAGTAACACTTTTCGGTGGAAGTCTGGTGTAAAGTCACTCTCTTACGGTGTAAAGTAACACTTTTCGGTGAGATTCTGGTGTAAAGTCACTCTCTTACGGTGTAAAGTAACACTTTTCGGTGGAAGTCTGGTGTAAAGTCACCCCTTACGGTGTAAGATAACGCATTTACACCGATTTAGGATAGAAGTTACACCAATTGTCGGTATACTATACATTTTTCTTTGTCGGGATTAACTTTACACCAGGAATGGTGTAACCATAAATTTTACACCAAAATAGAAATGAATTTACTCGTAAAAAACACCATATATGGATGAACGTAACACTAAAAGTTAAATTGCCCATAGGCACTTCCGATACATTTGTGTTTAAGGAAGCTTGAACCCTAACTAGTAAGTTGTATTTCTGCTCCGTATAGTTTCGTTGACGTGACGGAATTACGGGGAAAACGCAATACCATTAATGATGCATATAAGTATTGTTATGGTATTTACGGTCATTATAAATGACAGAACTATTGCAGGCAAACATCACACTATACACTTACGACTGTAAATAACGTTACAGCACAGTTCGGTGCTTAAATGCCGCTTATAACTTTGTTTAAAATGAAGTAAATTGCTCATTACCGACAGTAATTTCATGTACGTAATCCGACATTTTGACTGTAAACCAATAATGACGTCAAAATGGTCAAGCACTGGGTGTTCTCCCGTACAAAGGTACAACGTAAATTGATTTCGTCGATTGGTTTTCTGTCGTTGATGTATTGATGTCAAAAGTCATCCCGTTGTTTATAAATAGCTCACGAATATTTGTTATTTGCAGGTACCTATAAATAGTTGTTCTATAGATATACATGTATACTAGGTGTTCTATATAACCAGGACCAGACTTAAAATAGTCTCTCTACAAACCTAGACAGTTATGGTACATGCTTACAATACATAAATAAGTATAGGCATTTTATGAACCTCTGGACCGCAAAGCGGTATTTGGAGATGGTCAAAAAAGTGTGATATTTAGAAGAGAGATAAGATGTAAAAATAAATTGTGACAGACATTACTGGAAATCCTATGGTTACACGTTATAAATTTTCAAATATCCATCATATCCATATAATGTACTATATGTACGTAACAATGACAGAAAAACCTACAAACAATAAAGAAATTAAACCTACCTGAAGCTCCAGTAAATAATCGTTACTATAGCTTGTTTCCTTGGCCTTCAAAATATTTCAAAGATATTTTACAATAAAGTTAAAGTTCCTATTACACATAACAGATCTGATACGTGAAATACATTCAGCAAAAGTAATTAGTTGCAATCTTTTGTTTCTTCAAAAAGTCACGTAACAAGGAGACATGGTAAATTAGGAGAGAAGAAACGATATGCCTAAAGGTAAATTTTTGTGTATCAGATCGTTTAAGTGCACAGATAATGTATGGTTACAGCGAAACCACATTATTGTAAGTACGTAACCTGAAGTAGTATATTGCTGCTTCACAGCTGTGTTAACTGTAAATTAGTGTCGTAAATTGTTCACATATTCACAAACACGTGTTCTTGTCTTTTACAAGAACCAAATCAAATTAAAGAGAGATGACTCCTCATTGCTGTCAGACCCATGTTAAAGTATGTGTGTATTCCATAAACCGAACATTTAATGTAGGAGGTAGAGTCGTTCCTTCCTTCGTTCCTTCCTTCCTTGCTAATATTAGTATATCATTTGTGAAGATTGAATCACCAAGCTGGTTCACCTCTGATTTACATAATCTGCTACAATGGTAGCACTTTTATTTCCCTGTGATGGTCTCTGAACCCAGCCTTTGATTATTAAAAAGGATTTAATTCTCGTGTACTTTTATTTTGTAGATGAGATGCACTCGTGCATGAATCACTACATGTTTATCATCAATAACAGATTATCAATATTCTTAAATGGACATGAAAAATTAATGAGCACACTCTTATTTTTCGTGTTGCAGACATTTCTCGCGTATTAAAATAAGAACTTGTTAATTTATATCCATTTTTGAGACTCTCTATAACATTACAACCAACACACAATTTCATAACTATTGAAACTTTTGTTCATAATGAATTGTTCTATCGTTAGCAATACGATTTCACAAAAAATATGAATGACACCGCCAACAATATAAACTTCACAGTAACACATACATTATTTGCGCACATCATGTGATTAAGAGAGCGTCAGAATAGGATAACATGTGTTATGCAATACTAGATTATTAGAAGGGTGCTGAAATATTTGTTTGTAGGCCTCAATGTCTATTAATAAAATAAAGACGACTGATGATATTGCCGACGATTGGTAGGGGGGGTTATCTGCCGATGGCATGTATTACTGTCACACACATGGTGCCAGAAGTTCACACAATAATATAGCATCGGCACCCTTGAACTCCGACAGACGCATAGCGAAATACACACTAGTTACTGCTTGTTAACGCCGTTTGTTATTTTATGGTTCGCTTGAGGAGCCTACAATTGTCTCTGTGATGTATCACATGATGTTTTACTGCACCTACGTCGAAGAATGGTTTGGCTACATTCATTTCACTTAGATATAAAAGGGATATTGGCGCTCAAATGGCACCACTAGGAATGCCTTGATATTCAATTTGGATAAAAGATCAGCTTTTTTTCTACGTATCCCGCCATATCGCTTGAATAACTCATCCGTTTGATTCTATCAGAGACAATATGTGGTTTGCTGATTTTGTTTGTTTGTGTAGAGATCTGAGTGTCATGCTGTCTCTTGTGTCAAAGAACTGACGGTCTAATTTACGATCCCCTAAGAACAACTCATATTCAGAAATATCAGTTCAAAAGGTACAAATACCAAAACCGGAAGTGGAAGACAGAAAACTGAACCATACTACGTATACATGTATAACGAAGAGTGAGTACTGTTGTTTTAAAGAAACATGGCGTCATTGATTAAATAATTACTTTTTACGCGTGAAAAGGAATGTGTTATTTCATTTACATTTGCGTGACAATGCCACGATATATGCGATTTAATTTTCAAATTACGCTAATAAGGGCAGTGTTCCTACTGTCCTGAAAATGTATATTGAATAGATGCGATATGTACATTGTACCGTATGTCTACACACACTTTGGCCTCCCATCTCCAACACATAAAGATGTCTGGAATGTCCCTGTAAAACAAATCTGGACCTACCTGAACTACAAATGAACATACTTTTCGTTAAGATTGGACACACAGACTTGTGAGTTCTTGGGTTCTCATTAGAGCTGGCATAGGATATACTAAGATCAGTACAGAACCAGAAAGTTGACGACTCACGTGAATTGGCAGTTAAGATGGATGTATATAGGTACAGGAAATCGTTTTTTTTTTCTGACAAATCAAAATAGACCAAAGGGGAGACTAGTCTAATGAAAATGACGCCTAACTTATCGTGTATATGAAAGGGCATAAGGGGCAACAGAATTCGGATGAGATCAATAGGGCTTGAGATGGGGCATGCGACTCTGAAAATATGTGAAATCGTACAAGAAAAGGAACCAAGAAAGAACATAAAATGCACCGTAACAGAGAATTATATAAACGGTGGCGAAATGGGAGTTTTAAAAGAGGAAGCCGGTTTGAAGGGTAAATCACTATGATCCGGCTTTAAAGGGCGTGAAAGGATTGAACTCTCTCTGGATTTGAAAAGTTAAATAAAATAAAAATAATCATAAAAAATCGCAAAAGGTTTATTAGTTTAAAAAAATCAAAGTGAAAAGATATCAGAATGAGAATGGCGAAGTGTACAGGAGGAAGGGAGGGAGGAAAGTAAGACACAGAAAGTTAGCAAACATGTCAGGGTTATGGGAGGAAGATAATAGGATTGTTTTCAGATACTTTTGAACTGTAGCCAAAGCACTGGTCTGTAGCAGTGTAGTAGCCAATATCTTATTGTTTACCTGTACATTTATTCATATTTCGCGTTATGTGGGAAGTTGGTGTCGAATTATAAAGGATTAAAAAAGAAAATTCTTCCTCACAGAAAATCACTTTCACCATGACTCACCTCTTTACACGAAAAAAAACCAACTTGAGAATGAAATGCTACATTGTACATGTAGCTTCGAGATAATGAAACCTAATGACACGAGTTTGTCTTAATGTATCTAATTCATTTATTTCTATTCTCATGAATGGAATATTATAACTAAATATGCTATATTCTATTGACAAGAATGCTGTTGATATTATAACTGACAAACACATATATATGTATGACGAAGTGTTTTTTTTATAACAATATACCTGGAAAAATCACAAAATGGCTACATGATTCTTTATACCTAAGAAATACGAACTAGAGCTTTACATGTCGAAACATCCATCATTATGTAAATCAAGATATCATGAACTTTTATCATAAAAATGATGATACCATTGATATATCAGAATTCAACACATCTGTATCTTCACATCGAGATATCTTGATGTTTTTTCAGTCAGTTCAAGTAATAACAGTGCCGTTGATTATATCTTTATAATTGAATGTGTTAAAAATTAAGACAAAAAACTGTCGCTAGCATCCAGATTCAGGTAATGTTGCAAAGCGTAAGGCTATCGTTAGTCACGTCGAGATACTGAGAATATTACAAATCATCAGGACTTCTTTTTTAAATCGAGATATCGCGAATGTTGCAAATTATGACTATATCTTTGTTTAAAATATCGAGATACAGAGAGTGTTGTAATTCGCGACGATATCATTACCTAAATCGAAATATCGAGGAGACTAAAAATCCTGACTATACAATCGATTGCGTATTTGTGTTTTAGATTGTTATAAATCATGTGCATATCTTTGCTTACACGAACACACCGAGGAGGTTTATGTTAATTGTTTATGCAAAATCATGTTATTTTTGGTAACGTCGAGATAACGTGGAAACTGGAGCACGAAGTTCATATAGAGATACCAAAATCATTCTGACTCATTTATTCTCTTCTTTTTCTATGATATGATATAACTTAATTGATACTACAAAAACACACTCTAAATTTCGAATAAAGTGTTAGATTTGACACAGTAACGTATCATAATAATTTTGAACTCTTTACTGAGGACACATATCTAGTAGAACACGAAGAAGATAAATGAGTTTTGATCATTTCAGATTTGCAATTTCACTACAGTTTATGAAAATGTTAATAATTATTAAGAATTATTTCAACAGTCGAAACTCGTTGGACAAGGAATTAATTTAATTTCGCCTCAGAACATTGGCGTCCGGGGTTGAAGCATCAATCTTTTATTACAATGCAACTCTAGATAGTAAAACTCCGATTGTTTTCAAGTGATAGAGTTTCAATGGAAAACCATCAAACATTGACAAGAATCAACGCTGTAGCGTGTACGTAGAAGTTTACGAGATTTACATTGACTGAAACAATATATCGGCCAGCCAAAAGTCGCTTATGTCTATATAACGAAATGATTGAACGGTCTTTGTTTTGGAAAGATCTCACTGGGATAGAAAATTCAGTTGGAAGAGGGAACGCTACATTTCCGACTTACTTGGTTTTTCATCTTTGACCTTAATATGATTATGTCAGATAGACTGCAACACTCTCTAGAAACTCAACATCTTGTAAAAATGGACATGATATATATGAACTTTAACTCTCTGGGAAGGAATTAAAAGCCATTCATCTTGTTAAACCGCTTCGCTGTTTGACAAAGAAGCAATTTGATTGTTGCTAGACGCGCGACTGCAATTTTGGAGAAAGCCAATTTTTAAAAACAATCATCTTGTTTCAATGACGTTACACAATCATCTATCTTTCATACGTGATAAATGATGTATGTATTCCCACACAGCAAAAAGTTTCAATTTTGACTGTTCAAGTTAAATACACCATATCGCCGTAGTAAAGACATTGGGTAGAGTACCGATATCAGGAAACACATTTTCACAAACACAGTTTGCATTCACCACTTTCGCGAAAGAAACTACCAGAGTCCTCATCTCATGTCGGATAAAAGTGTACACATTAGAAATCGTCGATAATAATATCTACCGATAAGTATTACGTCTATACATATAGATACATTTGAATTATTACCAACAAGAAACAAAAACCGATTATAATCCCCCCCCTCTGAAAATAAGAAGTATATATAATTAGCCAAGGAAAAATGTTTCCTTTATATGTTGTCATTGACATCCTTTCATAGTGATAGCAAGAATCTCTAGCTAATTGCGTGGACGAAAGTTTTTAGGATTTTTTTTATCTGTAATTGACAGTGTATATAAAGATAACAATTAAATACGATTAACGTTTCCTGGAACTAGAAAAAAAGAATAAATAAAATGAAATATAAAGTCATCGTTTCACAATAATTTTCTTGCGAAACGATTTATATCAGCTAACACAAATGCCCCATGTTTGTCCGGATGCAAGCGCATGTGGGGTCTCTCCTGATAGCGGGGTAGTAGGTTTTATCTCGGGTAGATTACCACTTACCTTGTCAAGTCCGTTCGGGAGATCGAGCCCTCGACACCGAGAAAAAAGGCAAGTACGTTACCAGTGGCCGATCAACTACCATATAAAGATTACTGTAACTACATAAAGATACCGCTTCTAGATAAAGAAAAGTAGATATACAAGAACCGGAAACAGAATACCGAATCCTGATAAAGAATATCAGAACCAGATAAAGAATATCAGAACCAGATAAGGAATACAGAACCAGCTAAAGAATATCAGAATCAGATAAAGAATACCAGAACCAGATAAAGAATATCAGAACCAGATAAAGAATACAGAGCCTGATAAAGAATACCAGAACCAGATAAGGAATACAGAACCAGCTAAAGAATATCAGAATCAGATAAAGAATACCAGAACCAGATAAAGAATACAGAACCAGATAAAGAATACAGAGCCTGATAAAGAATATCAGAACCAGATAAAGAATAGAAACACGTATCGTTGCTCTGTTCAAGGAACTCTCATGTTCGATATTGGAAATTATAAAATATTCAGATAATATGCTTTTCGTGACAAATTCAGCCTCTCAATTTAATGCACACTATAAACTTTTTGCCCATGTAATACACATTTTACTCAACAAAAAGCGCCAGGGATTCTTCGATCTGGTAGATCTAGCACCGTAATTAATACATTAATTACAAAGCTCTGTTATATTTAGACAATTGATCCTTAATTAAGGCAAAGTAGGATGGACACTGTCCGTGGTAAGATATATGGTATCATCAGATATTCATCTCCGGCCGATCCCTCTCCGATATCACGTACAGTGTATTGGTAATTCTACACAGGAAGACAGGCAAACCTTGTCAGAGTGATTTAACAGCGCCGGACGTTGACTGTCGGTATAATTCAGGATGACAAACTAATAGGACGATCGGGCCTGTAAATATGTACTTTCATGACATCTGTGGCTGGCAGACCGTGTCTTACTTGGCTAGGATCCCACACCACGCGATTCCGAGTGCACGTGCATTGGGAAGAAAAGTATTCGGATTAAGCATGAAAGAAGAAGATAGATGTTCAGGGAAAGTATACTGAAATAGGTAAACTCGGCTGTTGTATGTTTCATGTCAGATGTCATGTTATGCGAACGACCGACCGCTAAATGCTATTATTTTGTTCTCTTTGATGTTTGGTGGAACATATCGCCTCTGCAGCTCTAGATAATATACAGCGCATTCGGCCTGTGCACAAAAAAGACGAATCTATAATATAAGATATATTTGTCTTAAAAAACAACAAACAATTTTTGTTTCAATTTAAATTTGAATTTATGTACATAAACTGCCAACTACGCGGATGATTTTTAGAAACGTTAATTCAGCAAGATGTTGACATTCCATTCAAAAGGCAGTTCTCAGCATTCAGTATTCTCAGTATTCAGCAAAATCCGTACTTTTTGTTTCTTCTGAATTACAATATGAACTTAAATATGTTTACTATACAAGAGCTGATCCACAGTCTAAAGGAAATATCGAATCATTGACGTTGGTTTCGAATGTATGATAAGATTGTTGTAGCTCTGAACAATATTTGCAAAATCATAGAAAGCAAAGTTATATTTAGTAACCTGCACTACATTGAAGTGAAAACGTTTCATTGCTTCAATGTTCGGCCAGATGGAGAACCTTTCTAAAACACGACATGATGACGCCAGAGTGACGTAATATTTGTATAAATTATGGATCTTTACCGCATCAAAATTTATCCGTTTGTGTACGTGATATCGTAGTCATAAACAAATTAAAATCAACAATCAATAGTTTCTAAATAAACTCTACTTTGTTAAAAGATATTTGGTCTTTTCCTTCATGCTGTAATTCATTATTTGGTACAGAATTAAAATAATTTATGTTTACCTCGCTGATAATGATTTGTGTGATGGGTTTATCACCCCTTACACAGCCCATGCCAGTTATAGACAATGTTGAATTACATATACAATACACAGACTCAGACCTGAGTCATTCAGGTGTTTTTTCAGCAAGTGGAAATAATTTGTCCAAGTGTGAAACAATATCTGACAACATACACGTATCTCATCCTTAAAAACATTCTCTGTGGATTTCATGTTAGCCATTCGTCCTTGATTCTCAGACGTGAATATCGTAGGACTAAGCTTCTGTGATGTATTTGTGTAACGCAGCTTAAGATTGCAAAATGCGAATTTAATCAAGCTTTTTTTGATAACCTTACCGGTTGAAACGTTTCGTAATTCATTTTTTTAAAATAGTAATCAAACTTAACATTTTGGTTTTAGGTATTTCTGGTCTTTGAATAATATTTCTACAGATAGCGTTTGAAAATTGTAATGCTTTGTTGGAATTCTGAAGTTGATCTATAGTATTTTATACTGTATAAGACAGTTTAATCATAAGCTTGTTTGTTATAAGGTTTCGTATTCTCATAACAGTAAAGGAATAAGAATAGTTAAGAAATACAAATTGGAAAGGAAAAAGAAAGAAAAACACTTTTTCAAGTTTCAAATCCTCAAAATTCACACTGGTTGCCCAAGACGATCATATTGTGTATCAACAGTATGTGAGTAGGTATGGATTTTTCAGACCCAAAAAGGCTAATTTCAAGATAAATAGGGATAACTGAATCGTCTGTCTTCCTTTTAAAGTTTTATTTTTGTCCATCAGAATTCGAACTTCTGCATACAAGAACTACGATTTATACATGTTCATTTCCCAAGAAAACCGGAGTATGGCCCGTGTTATTACAAACTGTTTGATTGTACAGTATTTTGCTCTAATTTATTTATTACTTAACTCTATAACATACTCGCTTTTATACAACCTTTTGCATATCACTTCCCAGTTATGTTTCGTTCTCAGTCAGCCTACAAGTTGTCTGCTCTTTTCTACAAGTAACGGACATGTTACAATTTTCATTTGTATATTCAATGACGTAAAGACTGCTCACCATGTCACATGATCTGTACATCAAAGGAATCCCGATAATGTGTCTATCGTTTGTCTGACCAAATAATGTAATTTTTGGAAGAAAATAAAAGGTCTTTTACTGGCATGACTTTGTCTGTAGCTTCAAAACGACAGATTATCAAACCATTTACCGAAACAATCTTCTAATGAAAGCCAACGTATGGTTATATATTTAAAAGGGAGTTGGTTTCTCCACATGAACGTCTACGGTTTGACAACCTGTAGAATGTCTCATGTCTGTGAGAAATTCCGGATTTGATTGAATTTCCGATATGATGTAGAATAGTTTATGTTAAACCTTAACACACGCCGCTTTGTCCGATATGACTGCCAGATGATCAATTTCATGTGGTCTAAATCATCCAACGGAGTTCGTTTCAATTGAAAAATTTACATTTTTTATTTACGAACTAATTGTCAAAATCACAAAATCTGAAATTATTATCTTGAAAGCTTTGTATATGTCAGTAAGTTCGATGCCAGACCTTAGTAGAAACTGATATACCAGAAATAACAAATTGATCAGAATTTGCCGTCACTTATACAATACTTTTGATGGTTGAGAAAAGGAATACACAAGAGACCCAATACATATATTAAGACACATTGTTATCACTATCATTCTTCTTTCCGCCATTTTCAATCGGTCTTCGATTCCTTTTTCACCTGGTTTCCGATTTTGCATATACAAGTTCCCTTTGTCAGAAAGATTGTAAAGATGGTAAACTTCCCAGAATTGGAGAATACTCTATCACTTATCCTTCCCTGTCTATTGAAGTTTACCGCAGCGCTGATACGAAACTAACTCGGCGAAATTACAATGTAATTCTGGTTAATTTAAACCTGAATAACGAGCATGTTTACGTACATGTAATTGAAACAAGTTGCAGAGGTCGTTTGTTACATAGCCAGCTCCACTGATCAATATCGATTCTAAATTCATATCTAAATAGAAATCTTTTTCTGTAGACACGAGGCGTACCGAGCGACCCCCAATCTGGTACCATACTCTTCCACCTAGATGTTGCCATGGTCACGTTAGTTTCGTAATTATTTGTCACACAATCTGCATTGTATCTGTAAATTGCTTTGATATCAATAAAAACACGGAGTTCAGTTTGTGTACTTGTTCACGACATATTTATCTACATCGACCTTCTAATCCTTCCTAATGAAAACAACAAAAGATGAACAATCCGTTCAAAGATACTTCAGGAGGTCTGAGAACAAGTATTTGGCTGATCTAGCATTATATGATATCACGATATTTTTTAAACTTCTGACGACTTATTTCCGGAAACTTTATGCGTTGTTTCCTTCTCACCCCATTCCCATATATCGTGTCTGTATATAGATGTGTAATTCGATTTCCGGATCGAACTTCCGGTAACTTCTTGAATTATCCTTCAAAATGTTCAATATGAACTATCACGTGAACTGCACATGACTTAGATAAATTGGAAATTTGTTCTTTTATTACAAATATCATAACATACATTTGAACATTAGATGAAATTTATCATAAATCGTTTTGAAATTTATGTACACAGTGAAGCCACATTACAGCCGTAGCAGCATTGGCAACCTCTCCAAGTAACATATATCTGTATTAAGTCATGACAAACTAAAACAAGGGTAAAAGGACAAAACAAAGGTCAGGTGAGTAACGACCTTTATCGCGTTATTTTCCGGATTCGCTGTTCACTAAAACATATAGTATCAAACATGTACACAAATAAGTAAACCACGTTATATAAGTAATTTTATAGAGTACTTTTTTCGTCACATTTCTATTATACCTCTTCTTCATAATTGTTGAAGCTGGCAGTTTTGGCGGCTAGTAACACTGTAGATGGTTCATTATTCCAGGATATATAAACATACAAATGTCATTGTGTAGTGTCAGTCTCTAAGCATCTCTCCCTAAATTTTTATAACATGTATAATTCTCTTATTGCAACAAATAGTAGTATTGTGCATATATCTTTAAGTAGAGAAAACAAATCACCGAGACTGTTATACCGAATAGAAAATCTATCGTAGCACATTGTCTGTTCTGCTATACCTGACTTGAAACATATTTTGAAAGCAATCGTTAAAAATATTGTCAAAAAGCCATGCAAACTTCAGATTAATGAGTATGGCAACTGTGTGTGGAAAATGTTTAAACTGTTTTGTTAATGTTGTACCGATGACCTGCTAACATTACTTGCGCTGCAACAATTTTATAAACTTCACATTGACCCACAGTTCGATATATATTTGTCTAGTCTAAGAAAGACCCCTATGAACTTGATGAAATTCTGATTTCCAAAACACTTTTACATGAACGCATCTTATACTTCTCCGCGGTGCCGACTTCAGCGGCTTCTAGTAGCGATCACTTATGATAGGAGTTGTCTGTGTCTTCAAAACTAATCCAACTAACAATTAAGTAGCTGTTATAAGAATTCCAACACTGAAAACTGCCCATTCTTTATACAATTTAAGTCCCCCTTAAAACGCCATGTCTAATATCCTTCTCGGTAAATCAGACGCTTGGTCACGGTGTGTGTGTAGCTGTTCAGATAGCAAGCCTCTGGTTAAGCGAAACTACTCATCCGAGTGATTAGCACTTATCAAGGATAAATCTTGATGTATTTCCAAACAAGTCGTCTTGAAGGGAAAACACGGGTTATTTGATAACCCGACGGGTAAAACGTGTGAGTCACTCACGATAGTCTAATTATCGGGTTGACCCGGGGAAATCGGGTGAATCACTTACGATAGTCTAATTATCGGGTTGACCCGGGGAAATCGGGTGAGTAACTTACGATAGTCTAATGATCGGGTTGACCCGGGGAAATCGGGTGAGTCACTTACGATAATCTAATTATCGGGTTGACCCGGGGAAATCGGGTGAGTCACTTACGATAGTCTAATTATCGGGTTGGCCCGGAGAAATCGGGTGAGTCACTTACGATAGTCTAATTATCGGGTTAACCCGGGGAAATCGGATGAGTTGGCAATACTGCTGTGGTATTCAGCTTTCCATCTGTTAGTGTCCCTCCCGTGAATGTCAACGGTTGAAACAGTTTCAAGAATCATCAAAATCAACTGAAGAGATCCAAGAAACAAATATATCAGTTTATGATATAATTTTGACAGAGCACCTTTTCCCTATATCAAATAATTGTTTTGTGATAAGATATTGCAATATAGGAAACGTTACCACTATTATGATTTATTGTCACACACGTCATACTTGATTGTTTCCGCGCTTGCAACTCTCGTTATCGTGTACTGCTGTACAGTATGCAGCTACATGTACATGTTTGTCCTGATAGTCTTTAGACATGAAAAGTTCCCAAATGTAACAGGAAATTTCATTTATTTTGCCGAAGTGGCTTTCCCCAAAACAGTGTCCGTCACGGCTAGGGATGTAGTTGAAATAATTGATGATTTTCAAAAAGTAACTCAATAAATTAATCAGATTATTAATCAAATAAATATTTTAAACGAAGGAATAAAGACAATTTTTTTAGAAAATAAACCAGTACAATAGCATTGAATGTTGCGTTTCCTTGTCAGGTTTTTCATGACATCAATGAAAACAAAACAGCAAGGCTTGACTTTAAGGGTTACATAGATATCTGCCTTCTCTGCTTGGTAAGGAACCGCAGAAGCTTAATCGATTAGAATATTGGAAAATGTACCCTACTTGCTCTGGATTGCATACAATGAGTATCCTGTATGTAGTTCTACTGTCACCAGCTACTACAAGGAGACTCCGTTACAAAATGACACTGTAAAGGGGCGATAACTCTAACAAACGAAACTCTGCTTTACAACAAACATTATCGTACCGTTTGGATTCCAAACAGTGTTTCATACCAATGCATTAGGTTTCATTTGTGTATGTAATATATTGAAAATTTAACAACAAATAAGCCTATACACCGTGTAAATCGCTAAACGTATAATGGCATTTATTTGTTTGACGGAGAGACGTAACCACTCCATGTCTACACCGCAAGGGATTTCTACAGCGAAGGCTAATGGGTGCATACAGGCTTTGATGGAAAGGAAATTGAAGTGATTTATTACTTATGTGTCAAGCAGATGCTGTCTGATAGTGTTAACCGACATTTTTAGTCTTGTCATGACGGGTTGTGTCGACTAACAACTGTATATAAAAGCTAAGCTGATTAATAACCCAAAGTACAGTTTGGAACATGTTTACCGAGCGCATACAAATATAAATCTTTTTCAACGCGATTCAAGTCGCCAGATACCGGAAGCACGGCATACAATCTCGAGACCAAGAAGCTGCAAAATTGTAAAAATCAACAAATAAGAACACATATAGAACTGGTTTCCGTTCTTTCTAGAATATTGAATTTCTCCGTAGTTTTTAAATCGGCCTACATGAAGTCTTTAGTTTCGGAGTCTCCAAAGTTCCTGTTGCTGCATTTTGTCTCGATATCTCGTCGGTTTTGTTTTATCAAGATGTTTCCTCCGTTTCTTTTGTTTTCAATCTTTTCGATCTTGAAAAAAATAATTTTATTGACTTTAGTCCACCAAATGACTTGACACTCTCGACAAAACGAAAACGAAAAAACCTATCAGAGGTAATGTTTTTCCTGAAATTTTACGAGATGGGGGCGCCATTATTTGAACAGTAAAACTGAAGACTAGCAAGGAGCTACCTTGCTGTTTAAAGAGCCAGACCCACTCCTCGACCGATATTATTTTATATATAAAAAGATATCATGATTTTCTATTTTTCTCAGGTAGCAAATGGTCTGACTAACCCTGTATTACCGCAATTTTAAAGTAAATTGCTACCAGCCTAACGTAATAAATAGTTTTTTAAAAAAAGAATTCGAAACGACTCGGTGATAATTCATAATTATGCGGGAAGTCCTGCCCTCTGACGCATGCGCAAAATTCTGCAAATACATCTGCCGTCTTCCAACATGGCAGAAAGCGTGCGAGGGAAGCGGGGAAGAAAACGTGTTTTGACGGACTCTGAGGCGAAAAGAAGGAAGATGGCGTGAGACCGTGATATATCAAAGGCAAAGATTTATATTGGCGAGCATACGGAAATATGGAATGCTGTGAAGGCCGAACTGAATTTAAAAACAAATATCACTCTAAAATCATATTCATTAATACTCTTATCATCGAATATTCGCTTTAGATAGATCCATTTCGCGATGTTCTATATGTTCGTTACCGTATCGTAGCCCCAATTTGAGGGACTCTTTGCAATTAATCGTAGTTTTTCTCGTAATCTGCACGTTTTTGTGTCATATCTAAGCATTGAAAGATGTTATCTTATATAGAGTATTGTTTGCATTTATCGGTAAAATCTCTTTACAAGCGATGTAACATGGACATACTGCTCACCTCTTCCTCCATTTTTTGTTTTGGTTCTGACCGCGTCTGAACGAATCACGTGGCTTTTCCTCATCAATATCCATATCCTGGTGTGGATTAATGAGACTAATTCCTGCACCGATATCTCCAGTACTCTTTCAATTTCAAGTTCGAAACTTTACGCAAATCTTTATTTATATATTATCTATTAGTATACAACATTTCCAGTCAATAAGACATGAAAAATATCTATAACGGAGTGGGTCTGGCTCTTTAAGTGCTTTTCAAGATCATATAATATGGGTAAGAATTAGCTAATGTAACCCTAAGTGTGACATTGCAAGAAAAAAATAAAAATATTCATAAGCCTACAAATTTTGTTTGAAGTATAACTGTAAATGGTGTCTTTCTATGTGTAACAAAAAATGATTTTGAAACTTACTTCAGTTAAGAACAAAGAGAATTAATGAATTTAGAGCATGTGACATAGACACTATTCCCAAACTGAGATTGATGGTTCTTTGACCTGTTTAAAGTTTAGTATTAGGTTTGTTTATCTCAAAACATTGTCCATCATCTCGACTTAAAAAACTGCATTTTCAAATTTATCCTGTATTTCAGAAATTCTATGAAAACGGGTTTCCTCTTATTGTTCTGTCAGTGTTACATGCAAATATTAAGAGATAAATATAATCAGAATTATGTTCTTGGTAAACAAGAAAAGTCTTTTTTTCATTGTGTTACTGTCGTATGAAGAAAATTCTATCAATATTTTTGCAACCTTCTAATTTCTGTAATAAAGTAGTTACACATATGCTGCATGTAACATGGACACAAAAAATCTAAATCATAAATCATGCCAGAAATGCTATTAAAACATATAAAAAGCCCCCCAGTACACTATCTGTTTGTAAATTATAATTATACTCCTATATATCTCAAATATAATATCGTTTAAGTAGTCGCATGTAACACTGACACTAAAAACGTGTATCTATTTATTTTCGGGTCAAGGATACGAACGTAAATCGTTCCCACCAAAAAATCGCTATCGTGAGGTCAAACCTGTTTCAAATACCAGATCTACTGTGATTGTTTGTTTGGTTCTTTTTTTTTTTTTTTTTGAAAAATACAAAGAAAAAAATCACACAACATTATCAAAGATCATATTTTCCTCCGAATGTGTGCGTAACACTTCGTTACGTGGTAGACGCTATTTTGTAAAACTGCACAGTCACGTGTTAACGTTACTGGGAGCGGGTCGAAATATCGCAAAAAACATTATCGTTACGCGATCTGTTACAGAAATACAACTTTTCCAAGGAGAGGGGGTATTTTAGGGTAGTTTGGACACGAAAATTAATTATGTTTTATTACCTGATATATTTTCCGAACTCCAGTTGATTGATGGAAATTACGACAACCATATCGTACCTTGTGTTGACACTTCGTAAATTTGCAAATGCCGTGTCGATGATGCGTTTCCAAAAAAATTTACTGAGGGAAACGTGCACATAACGTTTGTTGACGCGAAAAGTTACGTATATTGGTCTATTTTCAATCCTATTTTATGCCGCATTAATCAAATCCTGTACAAAACAAGCGTTTTTATCGATAGACTGATCATTTTGCAGTTGATTAACAACTTTTACAGCACCACAATTCTTCAGGCATTTAATAAATACGACTCGGAGATTCACTACTGCAGAAATGTCACCGTTTTTGCCTATAATTTATCCACTGGCGGCGTACAACTTGTGCTGCTTCCTTGTTATTTAATCAACTAGATCAATTTGTTTTTTTCATATGACGATAAAAATAAACCAACTTTAATATTGAAACAATGTTTATTCTCAATACTTGCATGATTTTGTTTGTTTTTTATTGATAAAGATAAACTACTTTGACACTAAAATTTCATTAGCGAATTCTTGCCCATATGCTACTGTATATACTTCAAATGAGTATAGAAACACATACATCTATAGAATATTTGAAAATAAGTATGCTAATGACCTCGGAGACACATACCGGCATACTAGTTGATTTAGAGACACCGAACTCTATACTAATTACTTTGGAGAACACACCTGTATAATAAGGAAATTTCGAGTCACATGCCTCTTTACTAATGAATTTTGAGACACTTACCTGTATACTAGTGGATTTTGAACACTGACTTCCACACTAATGATTTTCGAGATACCTCTACACTAATGATTTTCGAGATACCTCTACACTAATAATTTTCGAGATACCTCAACACTAATGATTTTCGAAATACCTTTACACTAATGATTTTCGAGATACCTCTACACTAATAGTTTTCGAGATACCTCTACACTAATGATTTTCGAGATACCTCTACACTAATAATTTTCGAGATACCTCTACACTAATAATTTTCGAGATACTTCTACACTAATAATTTTCGAGATACCTCTACACTAATGATTTTCGAGATACTTCTACACTAATAATTTTCGAGATACCTCCACACTAATAATTTTCGAGATACCTCCACACTAATGATTTTCGAGATACTTCTACACTAATATTTTTCGAGATACCTCTACACTAATAATTTTCGAGATACCTCTACATATACCTCTACACTAATAATTTTCGAGATACCTCTACACTAATAATTTTCGAGATACTTCTACACTAATAATTTTCGAGATACTTCTACACTAATAATTTTCGAGATACCTCCACACTAATGATTTTCGAGATACCTCTACACTAATAATTTTCGAGATACTTCTACACTAATAATTTTTCGAGATACCTCTACACTAATGATTTTCGAGATACTTCTACACTAATAATTTTCGAGATACCTCTACACTAATGATTTTCGAGATACCTCTACACTAATAATTTTCGAGATACCTCTACACTAATAATTTTCGAGATACTTCTACACTAATAATTTTCGAGATACCTCCACACTAATGATTTTCGAGATACCTCTACACTAATAATTTTCGAGATACTTCTACACTAATAATTTTCGAGATACCTCCACACTAATGATTTTAGAAATACCTCTACACTAATAATTTTCGAGATACCTCTACACTAATGATTTTCGAGATACTTCTACACTAATGATTTTCGAGATACCTCTACACTAATAATTTTCGAGATACCTCTACACTAATAATTTTCGAGATACCTCTACACTAATAATTTTCGAGATACCTCTACACTAATGATTTACACTAATGATTTTCGAGATACCTCCACACTAATTATTTTCGAGATACCTCTACACTAATGATTTTCGAGATACCTCCACACTTATGATTTTCGAGATACCTCTACACTAATAATTTTCGAGATACCTCCACACTAATGATTTTCCAGATACCTCTACACTAATGATTTTCCAGATACCTCTACACTAATAATTTTCCAGATACCTACACTAATGATTTTCGAGATACCTCTACACTAATAATTTTCGAGATACCTCCACACTAATGATTTTCGAGATACTTCTACACTAATATTTTTCGAGATACCTCTACACTAATAATTTTCGAGATACCTCTAATAATTTTCGAGATACCTCTACACTTATGATTTTCGAGATACCTCTACACTAATGATTTTCGAGATACCTCTACACTAATAATTTTCGAGATACCTCTACATATACCTCTACACTAATAATTTTCGAGATACCTCTACACTTATGATTTTCGAGATACCTCTACACTAATGATTTTCGAGATACCTCTACACTAATGAATTTCGAGATATTTTTACATTTATGATTTTCGAGATACCTCTACACTAATAATTTTCGAGATACTTCTACACTAATAATTTTTCGAGATACCTCTACACTAATGATTTTCGAGATACTTCTACACTAATGATTTTCGAGATACTTCTACACTAATATTTTTCGAGATACCTCTACACTAATAATTTTCGAGATACCTCTACATATACCTCTACACTAATAATTTTCGAGATACCTCTACACTTATGATTTTCGAGATACCTCTACACTAATGATTTTCGAGATACCTCCACACTAATATTCTACACTAATATTTTTCGAGATACCTCTACACTAATAATTTTCGAGATACCTCTACATATACCTCTACACTAATAATATACCTCTACACTAATAATTTTCGAGATACCTCTACACTTATGATTTTCGAGATACCTCTACACTAATGAATTTCGAGATATCTTTACATTTATGATTTTCGAGATATCTCTACACTAATGATTTTCGAGATACCTCTACACTAATGATTTTCGAGATACCTCTACACTAATGATTTTCGAGATACTTCTACACTAATAATTTTCGAGATACCTCCACACTAAGAATTTTCGAGATACTTCTACACTAATAATTTTCGAGATACTACACTAATAATTTTCGAGATACCTCTACACTTATGATTTTCGAGATACCTCTACACTAATGATTTTCGAGATACCTCCACACTAATGATTTTCGAGATACCTCTACACTAATAATTTTCGAGATACTTCTACACTAATAATTTTTCGAGATACCTCTACACTAATATTTTTTTTTCGAGATACCTCTACACTTATGATTTTCGAGATACCTCTACACTAATGATTTTCGAGATACCTCCACACTAATGATTTTCGAGATACCTCCACACTAATTATTTTCGAGATACCTCTACACTAATGATTTTCGAGATACCTCTACACTAATGATTTTCGAGATACCTCCACACTAATGATTTTCGAGATACCTCTACACTAATGATTTTCGAGATACCTCTACACTAATAATTTTCGAGATACCTCCACACTAATGATTTTCCAGATACCTCTACACTAATGATTTTCGAGATACCTCCACACTAATGATTTTCGAGATACCTCTACACTAATAATTTTCCAGATACCTCTACCTCCACACTTATGATTTTCGAGATATCTCCACACTAATGATTTTCGAGATACCTCTACACTAATGAATTTCGAGATATCTTTACATTTATGATTTTCGAGATATCTCTACACTAATGATTTTCGAGATACCTCTACACTAATGAATTTCGAGATATTTTTACATTTATGATTTTCGAGATACCTCTACACTAATGAATTTCGAGATATTTTTACATTTATGATTTTCGAGATACCTCTACACTAATGAATTTCGATATACCTTTTAATGATTTTCGAGATACCTTTAGAGTAATGACTTTTGAGACACCTACAATCTTATATTACATGGCTATCTATTAGAGAAGCATAAGTCAATGCTTTCAGAGACGGGATCTGACTCTTTCCACGCTAACTAAAGTGAATTGACCTGGTCAATTAAGATTGAAACTAATTACATTAAAAATCACTACTGTACAGCTAATGTAGCCCTTCAGTCACTATGTCATATAGCTCGAAATTCACAGATGTGAAAATCGTCACGAGAACTTCCTAAGAATGTATAAAAGACATCTCAGTGTATAGCACCTTTTAATACAAATTCAGAGTTAGATACAGTAGAGCCAAACAATGAATTAAGCTGCACCATACTGCTTTATCGTCAGTAATGCTACATCATACAGCTGTTTCGTCCTTCTAGGACTTGTCAGTGATGCTACATCATACGACTGTTTCGTCCTTCTAGGACTTGTCAGTGATGCTAAGGGCCTAAATTTTGAAGCCTAGGAGTCGACTGAGGAAACTCCAAAGTAATCGGATGAAAAGTAAAAACTAGATGAGGTGCACTAGCCCCTAAATGATTTCTTAATATTTATATACCTTTTTGATAAGTCGGGAGGGGGCGTTTGACATGTTGGGTGGGAGCGTTTGATAAGTCAGGTGGGGGCCTTTGATACGTCGGGATTGGGCGTTTGATAAGGGAGGGGGCGTTTAATAGGATGCAATAAATGATCTCGAACCTTCTTTGTTTTTTTTTTTGTTTTTTGTTTTTTTGTTTTTTTTTTGTTTTTTTGTTTTTTTGTTTTTTTTTTTTTTTTTTTGTTAGTTTGTTTTTTTTTCATAGTTATGAATAGTTTGCATTTAGAAAACTTAAAACCACATTAAACAAACACATACATAAAAGCTCGATAATACAAGCAATTTGATGGTATCAAATGTGAGTGTAATTGTAACATACAATTGAAGCACATATCACTAAGAGTGGATGTTTTAACACATAAAATACAAACTTGTTATGTAATTTGATGCATGCACTATCAAAATCATCGAGCTTCATTTAACCACAAAAAAATTGTTTGGCACGTACATTACACGTGCAGATCACGGCTCATTTATTTCGAATGTGTTACATACCTCCTTAATGTGCACGGAGGTATCTGTAGCTACAAACGTAATCATTATACGCTCCAGTAAAATATATGTACTCCATCACGTATTACACAGATAAAATATTCCACATTCCCGTTATATCATCAGCCAGCACATAGACATGTGGGAATGTATCAATATACTGACAAAACGGAAATTTTCGGGTCGCAGAAATTTCCACGGCTTTATCGCTAGCTTAACTCAAGCAGTGATGATATTTTGAAAGGTGAGGTCAACATATATGGGAATATAACATAAGCATCAGCCCCCACTTTGAATTAATGATATCAGCTGTCAGCAGCTGGAGCAGCCAGTTATACTGGGGTAAATATACATGTCTTACTTGAGCTCGGGCTCCTTGAGATAAATCTTTCAACCTGGTTTTACAACCATGATCTATGCACACGTCTGACATGATAATAAGTAAACTTGATGGGAGATTTGCAGTAATTTGAATTTAATACAGAATGTCTGACATAAGTGTAACTTCGTCTATGTAATTGTCTATAGATACTTAGCAAAATTGGTATGAACACTTTGTAATAATATCTTTATATGTTTCAGGAAGATAGCCTACTTGCACATGTAGGTGTCTGACGAGGTTATCATTTCTGGCCACATTTATTTATTATTAATTAGAATATCTAACTAATTTATATCCATTATTGTTATGTTTAATGATAAACGAAGTAAAGTGGAATGACGATAACATGTTATCAGAAAAACTGATTATCTAGTCATTGTTAAGTTTTTATAATACAAACTAAACTGTCAGTAGTTCTTTAGAGGTTAGATTTCTAGTGCAGAAAACACTACGTTATCTTATACCTACTGAATATGATTTTGAAACAAATACAAAGTACTTAATGTGCTTTGGTACTACACAAAATGGAAAATATAGCAGTATTTGGCACAAAAAACAACGAAGATTAAATCTTCATGATTATGGCAAATTATGCAATAAGCATGTTTAAATTGCTTACAAATATATTTTACCGGTTTTGAAATCACTTAAAATTTATTCAATAGACAGCACATATAAGTAGAAAGTTTTAGAGAAGTATTAAATATAGACTTAGATTGCAACTAAACAAAATAAACTTGACAAATTTTGATATGTTCTTTATTTTATGAAAATTTTGCATGTTTATTTCAATCAAAGTTATCGATATTTTTTATGCCAATATAACATATGTGGTACCAAAATAACGGACATTTTATGTTCTTTGGGCTGGTATATAAGTATTTTCATTTGAAATTCTCATGTAGCAAGTATTTGTCATTGTGTTAGGGTACCTTTGTCACTCAACCTGGTGTTCTACAAGGAAATCCAGTATGACTATAAGTAGCTATAATGACTAGTCATTTATGCGGTTGTAGGTTATTTTCATGTATCTATATATGGCGAAAAATAATAGAAATCTATGCGGGGGCCAAATGTTGACCCCACCTTTGGAAAATGC
Source organism: Ylistrum balloti (assembly GCF_031769215.1). Lineage (NCBI taxonomy): Eukaryota > Metazoa > Mollusca > Bivalvia > Pectinida > Pectinidae > Ylistrum > Ylistrum balloti. Next base: position 269,828 of record NW_026782142.1, on the reverse strand, counting down.
TGTTGCATAAAAATATTTCACCCTTAGGTTCAACACTAGAATATCTGTTCATGATACTTCCGTTAATTAATTTTCGCGCTGTTTAATTAGAAGTTAAATCCGCAAAAAATTCGACTCGCCAAATTTTGTGAATTGTACTTTAACAGTACACGCTAATTAAATGTATGTCGTTTATATTATATGTACAAGGACATATACATGTATAGTTATCTACCGAATGTAGGTAAGTTTACAGTAAATCACAAGGTTTGCGAAAATATCCGCAAGTTCACAGTCCAAACTGAAATTGGATATTACTTTACTGAGCAGACGTGCATTGTTTAAAGATACACGTACCCAGTCCGTAAACAACATATTTGAGGAGGCGTGCCCTATATATACAATGGAACTAACATGTTCTACTAATCATGAACCATCGGAGTGTTTGGAAGTCATTTATTCTTGTATGCATTCCAAATAAATGATTAAGTAATTAACTAGAATACCACGTTTCTTAGTGTAGAAGGCTCTGATTTTTATTCAGTCTGTAAGCTTTACCGCTTAGTAAGCATTTCAACATATAACACCATTTCATAAAGGCAACGTTCATAATAGGGACAATTTCCAGCCTCACAATGAATAGAGGTATTCGCGGTCTAGAGCACTTATGAATGTGAAAAGTATTAATTCATAGAATTTAAAAGGTGAAAAAACAGTAATACAAGAACATTCTGAATAATAGATGGATTTTTTGTTGAATATCATCCATATATTATGAAATTTCTTCTTACTCGTCTTGTAATGTTTCAAAAGCCAAGTAGAGTCCCGAATGATCCCTGGTATTCATCATTGCTAAATGATTAGTATAAGTCATCTTTTTGTCACTGTTAGTTCCGAAAGTAAGTTTTTTGCTAATTATACTTTATGGAAAATTTTTAGTTAAAAAGTGTTCAGTCTAATTGTAAAATATCACGATTTAATCAAAATTTGCATGTGGTGATGGGTGATTGAAATGCGAGGTCCTACTTTAGTGACAATTATATATAATCGGTAATGGTGGTTAATGAAGTTCTGTGAAAGTAGATAGACACGTAATTCAATATCATCAATCATGAATGAAGTAAAAATCTTGTGGCTTTGATCTTTCTTTTTTCAAGTCGTCTTGCTTTGGAGATAATATACAATACATGACAAGTACTTTGCGTTCTGCCTCCGCTGATAAGTCATTATTCAGGGCTGATGAATGCTTTGGAGTGTTTTTTACTCTCCGTTTAGCTTCGAATTTATTACGAAGATATGGGCGACGCCTAGAGGAGAAAAATACGATAATACAGATTATCTAGGTTCTCTTGATCACTTTCTGCCCTGCTGTAACAAAACAATAATTGTGACGAGATCTGTAAAGAAAAAATGGGTTACAGACCCTGTACATGCGAGGCTAGTCCTCCTGTTGCTGTAATACCGATTTGAAGTCTGATTTATCATGAGAACTGTTGTGCGAATATCGGTTACAAATCTCGTTGACGACGAGATCTATATGTAATATCACTTGCAAATCTCGCCTGTCTTGCTCAAATCAGTTACAAAATTCGTTATCGGCGAGATCAGTCAAGCCAATATTGGCTGTAAATTTGAGACAAAAATTGAGATGGAGTACTTATTTTCAGGTTAAGTATTTGTTTTCTGTTGTTTTATTTGTTTTGTTTTGTGTCGCATTTTCTTTTTCCAACAAATATTTCCGATGATGGTGGCTTGGCAGTTCATCAATTTCCTCGGGAGCGAGTCTGTACAGACTCTGTAGATTTTGCTGAAATAACATGTAGCCAATGGCGGGTTAATGTGTGAGTAAGTAGCCGACGGAATCCTTCTGATACCAGACATTAGCCTTTAGGCGACACAAGCGCTGTATAGCCATGACGTCGTCTGCAAACTCAAAGCAGATATACGTAAAAGCAATTTCCTCTTGCGAACAACATAAAAAATAGAAACACGTGCAGACATTGATCAATTTTGTTCACGAGAATAAGTCACCATTGCACCAGTAACGGTATCATGACAACTTCCGTGATATGATCAAGTATCGCCGCAGTCGAAGGACATCTGTTATTCAATAAAGGCCACAGGATCAGATGTTCTCCAAGCATGCGCATTAACACATAAGATGGCTAGAATGTCGGAAAGTGAACCGGAGGTTATAAACTCGTTAACAGATATGACGTGTATTATGCAAAAGAGAAGAAAATCAAATCAAAGTCCAATCTTTGAAATACCTAGGTAAAGATACCATTCTACTCTTGAGAGAGTTTACCATAGTGATCATGACCGGTGTTTTTTATGATGATTACTATTTAACAGCCTTCCTATATCGTACTGTCTCGGACTTCTACACCAGCCAGTTATAGCTACTCCATGCAGTCTTAACCAAAGTCTTATCTACTTCAATGCATTCCCCCATTTCTTTCCAGTATGATTCATTTCTGTCAATATATTCCAACCACAAGGCCAATGTAAATCTACGATGTACCTCAAACCACCCTCAGTGATACATTGATGTAACAATTTCTAGTGGTATCCAGTAGTCTCAACGCGTTCGTATGCTCCATCTATCAAATGTCTTTCCATTAGACCTGTCTATGTTGTTCCAAGGGGGCCCATCCGTCCATATAATGTTTTCAATAAGGTCCATCTATCAAATGTCTTTCCATTAGACCTGTCTATGTTGTTCCAAGGGGCCTATTTAGCCATATAATGTTTTCAATAAGGTCCATCTATCAAATGTCTTTCCATTAGACCTGTCTATGTTGTTCCAAGGGGCCCATCCGTCCATATAATGTTTTCAATAAGGTCAATCTATCAAATGTCTTTCCATTACACCTGTCTATGTTGTTCCAAGGGGCTCATCCGTCCATATAATGTTTTCAATAAGGGCCATCTATCAAATGTCTTTCCATTAGACCTGTCTATGTTGTTCCAAGGGGCCCATCCGTCCATATAATGTTTTCAATAAAGTCAATCTATCAAATGTCTTTCCATTAGACTTGTCTATGTTGTTCCAAGGGGCCCATCCGTCCATATAATGTTTTCAATAAGGTCCATCTATCAAATGTCTTTCCATTAGACCCGTCTATGTTGTTCCAAGGGGCCCATCCGTCCATATAATGTTTTCAATAAGGTCAATCTATCAAATGTCTTTCCATTAGACCTGTCTATGTTGTTCCAAGGGGCCCATTCGTCCATATAATGTTTTCAATAAGGTCCATCTATCAAATGTATTTCCATTAGACCTGTCTATGTTGTTCCAAGGGGCCCATCCGTCCATATAATGTTTTCAATAAGGTCAATCTATCAAATGTCTTTCCATTAGACCTGTCTATATTGTTCCAAGGGGCCCATCCGTCCATATAATGTTTTCAATAAGGTCAATCTATCAAATGTCTTTCCATTAGACCTGTCTATGTTGTTCCAAGGGGCCTATCCGTCCATATAATGTTTTCCATAAGGTCCATCTATCAAATGTCTTTCCATTAGACCTGTCTATGTTGTTCCAAGGGACCCATCCGTCCATATAATGTTTTCAATAAGGTCCATCTATCAAGTGTCTTTCCTTGTTATCCATCATTGTTACTCCTCTCTAGGATATACTAAATGTATCTATTCAAACAACATCTGCGCGTTTAATAATCAATACATGTGAATTACACATCGAATGTATCTTTTAAAAACCTTACTTTTCTAAATAAAATCTCCGAATGCCTGAGTTTGTTTATTCTCCAGCTAGGATGTTAACCCCGACCTAAACAAGTCTGTTGTAGACTGATTCTCACTTTTCACGTAAAAATCCTCCGAATCCCGGAATATAACTAACATCATCATGGCGAATCATCAGATGTTTTATATGATTCCTTTCTTCCGTGACAGAGGTCGCTATTTATTTCACTGCCTCCGCTAGGATTCGAACCCAGGACCTTGGCTTTTCTGCCTGAAGCTGCTTATGACATTTGAAAGGCGTAAGTCTAACACAGATAACCTAAGGCGCATTGTATTTTATAGATAACTTAGAAATGTTTAGTACATGAAATGCTGTATAGACAAGACTTTCACCGATTTAGGCGTTCAGGACATCGCAATCCACACGCACAAGGTTTCTAAATGGAGCTTCAAAGGCAGACTCTTTGCCTAGCCATAAAGTGTGTTTGAAAGAAGTGAACAAAGAAAGCAAGAACATTCTATTACTACAGGACCAAGTTACAGTGAATCCATAGATTAGTAAACTACCTATGACAAAGTATTGACATATTTCTGTACGGTAAAATTATATTTTGGATTCCAAACAAATCAAAGTTTTGTTATTTGCCCATGGATGATCTGAAACCAAGGTGGCGTTTACCTCAGACACAAATGGTGCGCATAAGCCTTTTCACTCAGAGCAAGACTGGAACTTTTCGTCTATTTTATGTATCTTTAAATAAGTTCAAACATATGTTTTCCAACTGGCAAACATAATTATCTGTAAAGTATTTTTGAGTATTAATTAAGTCGATGCCTGATGCTTTTAATTCATGAAAACTGACGCTAATTGTTTGGACATATAGAATTGTTAAGTGTCGAAACTGGCGTTTTTGCTATCATATGTTGTAAATATCAATTGTCAAAACGACATTTGTTTCGTATCATCGTAAAACTTTCTCCACTCCCAAACGTTCAGATAAATATGATTTTTTTTTTTTTTTTACATTTTTTTAATTTTTTGATAAATATGATTTTAACAAGTTCACTCTTAACATGATTTTGACATAAACGTGATCGAGTTTCACAAAAATCAGTTTCAGTGAAAATGGGTTGAGAAGCTCCGTCCCCAATGCTCAGCAAAACGTGGACTATTTCACTTTTGTAGAATATTTGGAATGAAAACCAAAGGAACTGCCTTTGTCGTGAATCGATCCATCAAGTCGTTTTCCCGATGGTGTTACAAAGAATGTTTTATGTTTCACACATAACAGAAATCTATGGTGAAGCAAAGAACTTACAAAAAATCGATTATAAATAAACATTAAAACAAATAACAAATAATGCATTACTTACCGTAAATGTTGTTTTATTTAGCGGTTCTGTGTTTCGTTACACCTTTAAAAGGGTGGAATGAAATTTTGAATATACTGAAACCCTTTTTAAGGTAGATAAATTCCGTGTAAAAATCCTTTCCTTTTAAATTCTTTGATTACTCTTTGGAATATTGAAAAATCTCTTTACAATAGAATAAATATATGTTCAAACCCCACCATTTACTTCGATATTTCGTGTGTCTACTTTAAACAATTTCCTCCGTAGTTTCTACATTGTACCCGTAAACTCGGGGATGAACATTGTACATATGCACAAAAGATACATAAGTGAATAACAGTTTTTAATACGAGTTAGATAGAGTAGAATCAAACAATGAATTGAACTTGTTATACAACTGTTTTGTCCTTATAGGGCTTGTCAGTGATGTTACGGGCCTAAATTTTGAAACATAGGAGGCGACTGAGGAAAATCCGAAGTGATCAAAAGAAAAGTAATAATTTAGACAGAGATGTGCACTAGCCCATAATTTGTGTGGTTTTCTTATCTCAGATATGATTAGAACAACTTCAAGTACATTTGTATATTCTTAACCTTCTTCACTTTCAAAATGAATTCAATGTACGCTTTACGGTTAAAAGTCGCGGACTCCAAAATCATGTGAATAATCTTTTCTATTCTTTTCCGATACAACTATATTTCATTATTTTATGGAGTGTTCTATGTAAGTAACTTGGCATATCGTAAAAAGTAAATAGAAAGAATGATGGACGGATATATCGATTTCACAGAGACATTTACAACAGTGATAATTTTCCTCTGCGAAACATTTTATCGAAAACAAATCCATCAGAACTATAATTACTGACCATCTTGACAAGTGCACTTCGGAAGTAGTATAGAATGCCAGAATCGATGACGATGTGCACCAATATAACAGACAACAAAATCGATGACGCTACTATTCACGAACGCCAAAAAAGATGACGTTATAAGAACAAATATTCAGTGACGCAATGTCGTCTTGAAACCAATCCTGTTAAATCAAACCCAACAGAGTAAGGCATTATCAAATTAACGTTCTTTAATTCATATTTTATTAAATCGACAAGGTCTATTTTTTCTTTGTTTGTATTATGGAAATCCCTCGTTGATATTAAATCATATTAATAAAAAATGGCCAATACGAAAATATATGTTTTTATCTTATAGCCCTTTCATGTAAAATGTAGAATGGGAGATATTTTTGTTTTTAACAAAATAAACATGCTCCACACGGGTTTCAGTAAAAAGGGATTGACCTATTTTTCCAGACAGTATAGTAAATATTCAATAGAATTTGTCTCTCATAAACAAGAAAAAAACCAATTCCCTGCAGAATTAAGGAAAAGAATTGCCTTCTTTATTGTGCTGATTGATCACAAAGGAAGAAATAATGTAGAATCATATTCTCAAATGCGCCCTGTTTCTATTTTTTGCTTTCTAGCCGTATTGCTACTTTATTGAATAACATTACTTTGAAATGTATAATACTTTTCAACAAGGCGTTAAAAACGATTCACAATGTAGGTACAGTTAGTTAAAGGTATGTTAATGCTCCAATTTTTGACAATACTATAAAATCATAGATTTTCGTGAGATATTTATTTTCATATACCACGTATACCATATATGTAAGTCAAAGTGCTATTAAAATAATTATAAATAGACTTATTAAGCTTTATTTATCATTGAAATCAAGTACCAAAGAAATAGTAAGTTTTTGAAAAGTCCGAAAATCGAGGACCACAAAATTATAGGCTTTAAACGGAATTCAGGGGTTTCAGAATATTGTCGAGTTGTTACTACTCGAATTTGCATAAAAAAATTAAAACAAAATTTTGACTTGTATATATTTTTTCTTGTTAATAAATGTGGCATTGTGTGAGGCCATATGCAAATAATATCAACTTATAACAACTTCCAAGAAAACAGAAACAAAAAGATGTTCATAATCAACGGTCTGATATCTATCACAGTGATTGACGGGATGGAACACAGAGAGCAGACGATATGTAATTATATTACAATATAGACATATTGAGGAGAGGCTTACTTTATCCAATCCGTCATATATAATAAAATCATACACCCAATGTCAATCCAATAAGCAATCGACATCCTATTACTAGATTCATTGTGACGGGGAAAGAACTTCCGCCGTTCTATATATATGATATATCCGTGAAGTTCATTTCTCCCATTTCAGATTTGCTGGTGAGATATATCCACAAAAGACGTATTGTATCAATATATGAAACTATAGTGATATTACATCAGTACCTGGAGTAGAGGATATTACATCAGTACCTGGAGTAGAGGATATTACATCAGTACCTGGAGTAAAGGATATTACATCAATACCTGGAGTAGAGGATATTACACCTGTACCTGGAGTAGATGATATTACATCAGTACTTGGAGTAGAAGATATTAGATCAGTACCTGGAGTAAAGGGTATTACATCAGTACCTGGAGTAGAGGATATTACACCTGTACCTGGAGTAGAGGATATTACATCAGTACATGGAGTTGAGGATATTACACCTGTACCTGGAGTAGATGATATTATATCAGTACCTGGAGTAGAGGATATTACATCGGTACATGGAGTAGAGGATATTACATCAGTACTTGGAGTAGACGATATTGCATCAGTACCTGGAGTAGAAGATTTTACATCAGTACCTGGAGTAGAGGATTTTACATCAGCACCTGGAGTAGAAGATATTACATCGGTACATGGAGTAGAGGATATTACATCAGTACCTGGAGTAGAGGATATTACATCGGTACATGGGGTAGAGGATATTACACCTGTACCTGGAGTAGATGATATTACATCAGTACATGGGGTAGAGGATATTACACCTGTACCTGGAGTAGAGGATATTTCATCAGTACATGGAGTTGAGGATATTACACCTGTACATGGAGTAGATGATATTATATCAGTACCTAGAGTAGAGGATATTATATCAGTACCTAGAGTAGAGGATTTTACATCAGTACCTGGAGTAAGGGATATTACATCATTACCTGGAGTAGAGGATATTACACCAGTACCTGGAGTAGGAGAACGTATTGTAATGGAAATTCTCTATCAATATGTATAACCAAGAATCATGTTAAGTCGTATAATACATACTGTGAAATAAAAGATTTTCGTGTTGCTTTTTATACATACATTTTGGTTGGCATTTGATTTCTTAGATAAATCCTGCTCATGAAATCAAATATCCAACTCTCATCCATATAGATTTTTATCTGTTTAGCATTTCAAGGAGATATATAATCATGTAAACTCGTGGAATTAAGTTCCAACGAAATCAATTAAAATATGCACTTTTTTACATTCTTAGATAAATACAGTTTGAGTACATTATCTAGTATTGCAAAAATAGTTCAGTGAAATGATTTATGAAAGGAGGGAATAGACAAACCAATATTTGTTATTTGTGTTAATGTAAAACAACGGGTATTGTATATATTGTGCAGATGTATAAAAACTTCTATTCCTTAAAAAGCTAAAGTCATTATTGCATCATTATTATAACGACTGACAATAAACTGTTAATTGGACTCAAACTGTTACAGGAATATCTCTATCGCTCTACATACACTATGCAACTATAAATATTATAGAAAACAAATCCTAACTGGAAATAATTTCTTGAATTCATTTGTCTCGTTTACTAATTATGGTAGCAAAATAGTTTAAGATAAGCGTTAAAGTTGATATCAAGTACAGAAACAAATAATTTGGACAAACTACCTGTATTATTAATCTTATCAATCCCAATTAACAGTTACAGCGAACCCATGATAAAATTGTTTTTTTACAGGCGTACTTTTAAAACATCTGACTTAATTTGTCGTTCAGCTTGACACATTAAATATAACTGACTGGGTGATAACTTAGTATTAGCGATATTTTATTGTCTATTCCTGGGAATTTTTATGTGTTCCAATAAAACGCGCAAAACCTCTTCTAATCCGTCATCATATTTCACGTGCCTTGTACTTCAAGTGAAAATGAAATTGAACACTCTTAAACTTAATACAGAATTTCCTTTTTACATCATCTGTAGCAAAAAACTCCTATGTATTCATTGATGGTGTAAGACATCGGTAAACTTGGGTAAGTATGATTGGCACAGAAGAGCGTTATAATTACGTTTTGTCGGCAATAAACAAGTCTCACTGAAATATGCACTAAAACATTGCCTTCTACTTTCACTGTGGTGTGTTTCGGAGACTTTTGCATCCGTCGATAAGCATATACATTGATATGAACTACGCATCCAGACATACTTATATTCCTGATGTGAAGTCGAAGACATCTTCTTCATAGACTCCTAAATACAATTTAGAACCACATGAAAACATACCGACTACGGAACTTGCAGTCACCATCAGAGTAGAATCGTCTACGTCTGCTGATCGTAATAAAAAGTGGTTATGTCTTTTTTGGTTTCCTAGTCATGTTGGAAGAAATTGGATGATTTTGCAGCATTTCCAGTTGTGAGTACCATTTTTACATTAGTGTGCACTTTTCAGACAAATTTCATGGATCTTCATAAGGTAAGATTAGACATAGCCATGACGCTACAATTAGAAATGCATCAGAAACACTCATAAAATATGATTATATATTTTTGAACAAGTGCAAAAGGTCGATGTTAATACGTCATGTTTCTGTAGGTTATTTTTGGAGATAGCTTTCTTATTGATCCATGAACGCATAATATCACTCACAGCGTAATAGGAAGTGGCATGATAGAAACTTAAAAGATATCAGAAAAAGGAATACATCAGAGACTTGCTTTCTGTGGCAGTAAGAAATACCATCAAGTACTTCAGATATCAATGATAAAGTTTGGGTAATCTCACAAAGGGAAGATTTTTTTTTTAATCAAGACTAAGTAAATATATTAATAATTATAGCGAGCACAACTGATGCAAGTATGTTTTTTTTTTTTTTTAAAAATCAAGAATATACCAAAACGGCCACATAATCATAATTCAAATTCAAATCTCATGAACAAGGGGCTAAATAGGAATAAAAGAAAGATGAACACGGTGACTCCTGAAAAAGTATAGGGAGGATATAAGACCAGGTATTCCGGAAAATTAAGCGTCATTTGCTTCATCGACGACACCCGCCCTGTAAACCTTGGTCAATCCAAGTAAATACTGTCCCGTTCTCAAATGAGAAAAAGGTATACAAAAAGGAATCAATAGGCTAACGAATATAAAATACGTCCAGCTTCATGTCACAGAAAGAAATACTTCTTCCCCATAACTTCAATCAACTTGCATCTTTTCAACCCTTATACTATGAGTTTATCATTCAGATGACGACTTCTTACTCGAAAATCGTGATAATGGGACAGGCCATTGAATACTGAATTAGCCGTGACATCTAAATACCATAGGTTGTAGATACAGGTTTATTGCTATCCAGAAATGAAAAAATCACAATAAGGAAATTGAAATCATCACGTTTATTATACAGCTTGTTTTAAAGCTGTCCATGCGGGCTGTAGGAAAAGACCGAGAAAAGCATCTGATGTAAAAGAGTCTGTCGTATCTTTGATTTCTAGTTCTGGTAGATACATGCGACACAATTGAATACTGTGATGCTAGGGGTCATATACAATGAACTCTCGTAGGAAAGTACATTGTTACCATCTAGCATGTGTATAAGATTAAAGTCGAAAAGTCCTGTTGATCCATAACCCAATAGTTCAAGGTCTCCCTAGATACAAAATACGCTTTACTATGTCAATTTCCTTGCTAAAGGTGATGGTGTAGTCAATCGAAACGTCATTCGGTACATACAGTAGATGTAATGTAAGTTTATCCCAAATCAAAATCTCCCGAAATAAAGTTACAATACATGTATATATTTGGTGATTCACTAATATTATAATTCGATGGATTTGCAATAGAAAGTCAAGTACAGGTTAATACCTTATAACCTATATCAAATGTAATATCTGAAGGGAAGAATAAGCAAATAAATTAACGTGATGTTTTTATAAACATGACATCTAGCAAGTGTCAAGAAATATTTTAGAAAATATTCAGATTTCTTAAGAAAAACACTAAAATATCACATCGTTTCAATTCTTAATACAAAGTGAAGCAGAAGAAAAATATGGAAACGAAACCATATTTCGAATACTACAAACCACGAGACAAACGAAACGAAATAAATTAATTTAGATCCTTGAAATCCGAAATCGTAAAAGCATTAGACAAGCTGTTCAAAGCAATTAATGTCTTTTGCTTCATCTAAGGTATCTTCTCCGGTAAATCCAGGTCAAATATATAATGTCTGTTTTCCTAGCAAAGAGAAGCAACGTCATAAGTAATCATGTAGCCACAAAACTCACTACTGCGCATACTTTCCATATTTTTTTTTCATTTACGAAAGTATTTTCGTCAATGGAATAATGAACCTTTCAACAATCGTATTTGTAATGTATACTTAATGTAATATCTGATATAGAATACAACAAATCACTTTATCAGTTAGTGTTAATGACATTGAGCAAATGTAATCGATAATACAATATTTGAAAAATGAACATAAAGACAAAGTTCTTTTCCTAAAACATTTACCACTATGCACGTGCTCTGCGCTAAAAGCTTCCACACACACATAACGTACATTCTGTTGCAACGTTGATATGATGCGACAGAAGACAGAATGTTGTGAGTATCTCCTAGTCGTTGAGATATTTTTAGACATTCCTACATGTAAAAATGTAATACCAAAGGAAAGTGTTGTCTTCTTCCATATTTCATTCTGCTTCTGTTTCTTTCAGCACCGTCTTACTTCTTATACCGCCCATCAAGTAACAATCGTGTATACAACTGCTATAATGCTGTTGCAACATGCCAAACATTACTCACCACGAAATGCTAGAAAATGAAAGTATTGTTGCATTTTAGTTAGAAATATCATAACGTTAACTCCACATGACTTTAATGGAGACAACTTCGTTGCTCGGAAATGGATAAAAATATTAAGATAAATATATTTTTATCACAAAAAGAATTCGACAGTTACGATATTTTAAAATCATATAAGTTCGAGTTAAGTTTGAAGCCTTGTTTTCTAAATGGCACATCAATATGTTTCCAGATTACCCTCCGCATACTTCTAAGTAGAACTTGCGCCAAATTGAAATAAAATATCTACCATATATATGTATGTGACGTATTGAGTAATTTATCACATTATTGTTTGAAAATTACACCCTCACTTTTGAAAGACATACTGAACAACTGACATATGGAATTCTGTCCCTCATAGGCAACTTGCAGATTCAGAGATAAAGATTTATTCTGTTGACGGAGTTTTACTAAGGAGTCGTCAAAGTCAATTTTCTGTCCCAAGTTGTAACTTCCTTTGTTTTCATAGATTCTCACAAATTAGCTCGATTTTTATATTAATCAAGATGTTTCAACGACGTTAACTTTCTTTCACAATACTTTCACTCTTGCGAGAGCTTTTGTGTCCATGCTGCAATAACGGAGCATGTAAAGTATTTTTGCCAATATGAAAATAGTCCCTTAGTGTTAATATCGATCGTCGATATAAAACATCCAATTTGCTTCAGTCATAACGTTCATCGATACAAAGCAAGGTTACATTTTATCAGCATTATACAGACAAATTAATGAATCGCAAATGGTCAAATTCAATCGATTTCCACAGGACAAACGGTAGGGTTTCCGGTTACCGTAATAGCGAGAGTCCGAGACTTGGTGAGTATTCCCATGTGGGCTCTGAATAGGTTGCTTATCCGTTATTTATACGACACCATACACAAAGCTAGACTTTATTAATCTAGCGACAGTCAATCTGGTGATTCTACCATTCAGTAAGCACTATGAGATCGTCACATTAAAGAGCTGGTGTTTCAGTGAATACACTGGTTAATATTGTCACAGTTAAATAAGTTAGGTATCTAATTGGGTAAACTATCTTCTGGTGGCAGTGGCTATCATTATAACAAACCAATACTGTTTACAAAGCCATTCAATATCTCTACTGATTTTTCGTTTTTATCATTCATCTTTTTATTACAAGTTTCAATGATAATTCATCATTTTACAAAAATGATTCATCACTGAAAAATAGTTTAAAGGGAAAAAAGAGCCATCTTCTAAGTGTTAGTAATAAACTAAAGACAACAGTTCTTTGAAAAGGATTATCCCTCTTAGAATTGCTTAAATTCCTTCAAGCTGATAGCAACTACATAGAATTTTTGGTAAATTCTTCTCTGGAACTCAAAAATATTAGCACCAAGAGAATTTCCCGTAAAGTGTAAGCATTGCTATCTTAGTATGTTTTGTCAAACCATGATATGTGTAGGTCATCACCATTGATTTAACGAAGCCAAATTCATGTTCAGGATTGGGGATTTACCGGTTCATAAACCCTGGATGTGCATGCCAATGTTTAAAGGTGGCATACACCTTGAATCTAACATTACAGCTACTAGGTCATAGCTGTTATGTAATAATGTCGTACTAACATACAATAGTGCTAATCATCATTTAGCCAGAAGACACACTCTCTAACTGCGATATTTTAATACGCAATCATTATAAAATAGACAAAAGTATGGAGTTCTTCAAATCTAACTGGTGTTGTATGTTTAACAACTGTGTCATGAATTTAAATTAATGTAACGGCTGATTTAAAAATAAATACTTTTAAATTCAATTCAATTTAGAAACTATAGAAAGTGAATAGTGACTTTCGTGAAAATATATCTTATTTGCATTACTATTATTTCCTGCATTCCGCTCTATACTTTTCATCGTTATTTTTCTGGCAATCACATATTAATGTTACCGATACTATGCTACTGTGTCTAGGTTTGGATAGTTAAGATACATGACCATTTCACGTAATCTTTAATGAATCCATGATGTAAATATGTCCAAATTTGACTTTAGCTCTATTTGTTTCTCGGTCTCATATCTGTTCTTTCATTAAGCTTTACCCTCCTGCCGACAGAACACCGTATTTTATCATGTTGATTTCAGCATTAATCAAAACATACAAAGGTCATTAATACCTCGATACTGACTGACAAATAAGAACCCTGTAGAAATTCGCAAATATTGATTCTCAAAGTGAAAATACGGATAGAGGGGAAAACCTGTTTAGTTAATTTACTGATCCATCGGCTACATTTGCCATGATATTTGCTTACCAAACATAAGTTTAGACAAACATTAACTAAAATGACTACCTTGGGAGCTTCATGTGCTCATAGCTGCACGACCATAACTCCTCTTGTGTACATTGCTCACGTGCTAATCAATCAGATACGACGTACGAGTCAGTTTACCTGGCGATGAGTTTCGTATTTGGAGACCCCAGAATGACATTACCGCATCTGTTTGTCTTGTAATTGTGAACAAGGTATATTCCTTTCGTAACAATGGAAAATTAAAAAAAAAACAACAACATTTTTTGATGATTTCCAGCATTTCCACGATTCATCAAGAGTTGGGGGGTCACTTTTCGCGATTTTCGTTAATAACAATTAAATTATATTTTCAGTGATCACAATATAACGCCCAGGATGTAAAAAGGACACCTTATACACACGTGTCCAATTATTTAATGGGCTTAACTTTCGCGATCACTTTAATGTATTTGCGAAAAAGCGGAAATATCATCCCCGCGATACAGTATATCGCAAAGTGTTTGTGACTGATTATTTTTTCAATGCACTGATAGCATTTGTAAAATTCAAAAAATGTACTCTTTTGTGTCCTGGAGACCAACATTTTATTGTTTGGATGCATTTAGGTGGGTGGTTCACTTCAATTATATATATATGTATATTCTCGATTACAGGAATTAAATTAAAACGTCAGTTCTAGAGATCTGCATTTGTTAAACCTTTGTTAAATAGCATCGTTGATGTTAGCTTTACCAGTGGTAAACATGTAGACAAGACACATTTTTGTTATGAATACCATAATTATTACGGAGTATGAATTAACGGTATGATGATGACGTGTGGGCCAAGGTTCTGATAGACATTTTGTGTACAATTTGAAGAGAACTGTTCCATATAACTTATAACTTATATTTCAAATTAGTACAAATCAAATTCTTTAAATACGATGACCAGTATACACCCTCATTTATCTCACTAACGATTTAATATACAAACAAGTTAAATGACACAAACAAATCTGAGAGAGGAACTTTTCGGAAGAATCAGTGAAGGATTAACGGAGATTGATGGCTCTGCATTTCGAAGTTTATTATCATATTTAAGCAAATCTCCCTTTACCAGACACGCCAAATAACCTATAACGTCAGCTGATATAAACAAGGAGTCTAGAGTCCGCTACAGCGGACGTAGGAGACGGGCATGTATTCCTAGTTATGTTAACTGCCCCCATGTTTCCTCCGCTCTAGTGATTTGATTAAAAGCGTCATCAGCTATCTCCTTACATAAACAAAGTAAAGCGTATTAACAGAAATGTGGTATTACACACAGCCCAATAATGCAAAGGAAATAAATGAACTTTCCCTAGAAGTTTGGGGCACAAGACTGCCAATAATAATCGGTCTGAATAAGTATTGTTGCACGAAATATCTGTATTATATCACTGATTCTACCTTAACTGACAATGTTAGAAACTGTTAAGATAATGATGTCCTATATTTATCATCGTCAGAGCCAACAATGTGGCGTTCAATGGTTTATGTTAACTCGGCAGTTCTGCGTTCATTGGCATTACAGCCAATGATGCTAGGATCATAGACAATATAAGTAAACGTGTTTCGTTCATTGCTTTAATAGAATAAATTGATACGTGTATCATCCTTATAGTCATTGCAATGCTTTGTTCGAAGATGGTGTTCAGCAGTGCTACGTTTGTTGATTATTTCGGAATAGAATCATTTGCTACATTCGTATTTGTAACAGCTGTCAGTGCTATTTTCCTCAACCTTTAAACTCAAATCTTTCTGTGCACTTGGAAGCTGAACGGTTAATGCAAAGCTTCATTTCTATACACATCTTTGTAAAATCTCTCCAATCATATCTGGAAAATCAATAATTTTCGCTGGGATTTATTTCTTTAATTTCTTTTGATCTTTTAATTGCTTTACGAAGTTATATCTCCATAACTGTTTACAGAACTATATTTATCCTCGAAATTAAGTGTCCGCGAAAAAGTATTTAAAAAAAACAACATGAAAATTCAACTCTGCAAAATATGTAATACAGTATACAGTAATGAGTTTCCTTTACATTAGTACCAGTGTCTCTGGCGACAAATATTCACACAAAGGCTTTAAATGATTTTCTACACGGTGAAGTATTATAGTTTGGTGAGGAATATAAAGACCATCAGAGTTGCTCGTTGTGTTGGAAACAAACACGCCCCTATCCCACCTCTCTATTCCTATGTAGTACCTTCTCTCACCTTTTGATTTGAGAACAGAATATGGGCCTCCTCGTTTCCTGCTTTTTCATTGTGAACATGTGTGCTGCTATGTTTGAAATATCATCGATCAGTGCTTGCTTCGTGCACTTCAAATGCCCATCGTTAGGACAGGTACTGTAATATTGTTTTTTTAACACTTTATTTCTGTGAGAGCGATGATCATCAGAATACTTTTTATCAAACATCTGAATAAGCAGTGTTCAAACTGTGTAGCATTTATCATTCAAACAACGAAATACGAGTTAATGCAGTCTAAACACAAGGAAGAGGAGGAGGAGGAGGAGAGGAGAGAGGACGACGACGAGGAGGAGGACGACGAGGAGGAGGACGAAGATTACGACGACGAAAAGACAAGGAGGAGACGAGGAAGAGAACGATGACGATTAGGACTAGGAAAAGGACTGCTTCTGCTACTACGACAACGACGATGAGGAGGAGCAGAAGGCGGACGAGAAAACTGCGCTATCGTTTGGATGATCAGCTATTAGCAAACAGAACAAGAAAAAACGAACCGAAAGCAGAACCATTATAAATCATTTTTACGAAATAACGAGCTAGGAAAGATTCTGTATAATAGGGTAATACATTGAAAATATGTTACTACTCAATTTGCGAGTAGTAAATAGCTCGTGTCAGAAGTATATGATGTATGCTGTTATAAGTAGGGTCCATGGCCGCAGCCTGCGCCAGCGTGTCATGTTCGGAACGCACATTACAAAGGAATGAACATAATTTTCAAGCCCTTCTATAACCTAGATCAACACCTTATATTCAGCTCCCTTAACATCTCTGGCTCGTTAGATAGGACTTAATTATTCGCACATGCTTAAAATTTACAGGCGGAACTGTAGTTGTAACCTTACCTACATTTTTGTAGAGTTAAGATGAAAGGCCGATCGCGTTAGCGCCAACTGTATCAGACCCGATTTCAAAAAAAGTTTGAAAGGCATTCGGATCTTTATGTTGATTTGATTAAAGTTCAACCTGTCAAACGTTTATAGATTTAAAAGCAGGTCTTAGAACACAAAAGGTAAAATCGTTTTCATGTGTCGCTGCTCTGGTTGTTGAGTATATTGATCATCTTAGTTTATATACTATGTAACTTCCATCAGTGTCCGATGTCTTTTGTAAAATAAAGCCATGTGTTATGTTTGATTATTATGTTGTCATACAATATTACATAATAATAATAATACACAAAATCTTTTCATAATGCAACAGCATTAATGAAACAGCGATATAATGTAACTGATATATACAATCAAAACTCAAATTATTTATTTTATAACCAATAAAACAATTTTTATATACTGCACTGCAATATGAACCATTATTGTATTATATAAAATAAAATATTTACTGTAACATTATCAATTTCAGTGTATGTTTTATTTTCACCGATTTCGTGAGTGTTTTTATCCACAAACTGATGTCAACAAGATTGACAACAATTTTAGTACAAGTGTACATGCAGGATATGATTTATCAACATCAATTGTCCACCAATAGGATTTTTTCAATTGAAAAATTTAGCCTCACTTAACTCTTTCATTTTACATAGTAGTTCTTATATCACAATCAGTAGAATATTTGAGTATGACGTTTCGATGACTATATGGCCACCTTCATCAGGCAAATGTCGCTTTACCGATAGGTTAGTGAAAATTGGCGTTGTTCGTTCCAATTACGACCATAAAACTCCCCCAAAAGTTCTTGCATAGCAAATAACTGCGATATGTGAGTATCGGGCAAGCAGGTATGTTACCATCAAGAAATCGGATATTTGAAATAACGGAAATAAAAAGCATTGTGTTCCCCGCTGATATGTTTCAAATAAAGACCGCGACAAGGGTGTTATGTAGAAAGATATGCAGTATACACGCTAAACTGCCATTGATTTTCTTTTCATTTTAAGAAACATACTATTCATCATATCGAAGAATTAGTTCATGTCTTAGAACTTGTGCAATGAAATTCGTTTATATAACCAAACTCACAAAAATGTAATTGTTTAATTTTAATACAAGAATGCATACTTTGTATCTTGCAAATTTTTTATTGAAACTTAATTATTTTTAATCGTTTTTGGGTCAAACACAGAATTTTTCTATTTTTCCTTTTTTTCTTTTTCACTTAAATATATATATTATACATATACCAGCAAAACCAAAGCAACGTTGTAATCCTCAATGTTTTTTAATTACTGTTTAAATTGGGGTTTTTTTTCTTACATTTTTGTTTATAGGTATCACAAATTTAAACATTGTCTTCGAACAGGAATTTATTCGAGATTTGATATAACAATGATAAAACACCTATTCTTGCTAAAAGATGTACTTCAACAGTCTATTCCCTAAATGTAAGCCATTTCTGTTACGTGTTCTCAGTCGATAAACGAACATGGGTCTGTGTAGTGTTATCTTATTGAACCGTCGTGTCTCGTTTAGCAAGACAGCCCGATCTCTGCGACCGTATCAAATGACTTCTCGTACCAGTGGTGTAGGCCTTTTATAGTACATCTATGAAACCAATGTTTACTGCTGAAAATGATAAGTGTTGACAAAGTACTTCTAGATATTACATCTACGGCTGCTTGTAGACTAAGATGTGCGCCTATTAGACTTAAGGGCGTATGTTTTGTAAGAACACCCCCCCCCCCTCCCCCCCGACTAATGTTTGACCTAAATTGTAAATTCTGATATCAAATCTACGTGTGCAGTCCTAAAAAGAGGGTATGTCTAGGCTTACTTCGACCAATTTGGATCTTCCTTCATGGTCTCCTAGATTTCAACAATCTAGGTCCTTAGCATCACTAACAAGCTTACCGATAACTAAACAGCTCGATGGTGAAGTTTAATTCATTATCTTATTTTAATTCTGTTTTAAAAAGTACTATTCATTTGTGTGTTTTTATCATCTTTCAAATTATATCTAAACGCAAAAAAGCTTTTTAACTTACCGAGTCTAATTGCATAAGTTCATAAAACAAAGTTTTTTAAAATATTTTCCAATCGTTTTCGCTGTTTGTTTACCTTGAATTTTAAACTACTAATTAAACAGTATGTGCTTCTTTCCGTTAATAAATACTATCTCTTATCATGATATTACGTGATATTTTTTATCCGTGTAGAAATTTGTTAAGTTAATAATGACTTTGAATGTGTTAACAATGTGTTCCTCCTACGAAAAGGAGACACCGCTTCAAAATAATCGTGTTTTCCCCGGAGCGACATGTCTAGCAAACAAACTAACACACAGGACAGCAATGCTAAATTGTGCTTATTACGACTGCAACGAAAGTGTAATCGCATACAGATTTACAGAAAGATGTTTGGGGAAAGATATAAACGATGTCAAGGATACAAAGCTGAATCCCCCGTATAATTGAGGAATTCTATATCGAGACAATAGATAACATTCCATAGTAAATGAAGCAATAAAATTACTGACTTCCGGTGAGGTGAATCCGTTAAGTTATGAAGCATGAAAAAGATATATAAACCGACATGATAGCCTAATAGTTGCGACGAAGCGATCAGAAATACATATTATCATGAAGGAAATAGCTAAAACTCTTCTCTTAAACACAGTTCACAAATAGCTATAAACATACATACATAATTATATAAATGCTGACTCTCTTTTGCTTTAAAAATGATCAAGTAAATTTGAAATATATAAGATACACTATTATTTCGGTAGATATAATCAATGTTTTACCGGGATTACTATATATGACTTATCTATATAAGTAAATAAGGATCTAACACTAAACTGATACAGACAGCTAAATAGATTTGAAGTTTGCAGACAGATTCATCATTACATTAGGGATGACTTTCTTTCAAATAGCCATCACATGCCGTTCTGTACTGTAATAATTTATTTACTCAGAAAGTCGTAAAGGGGAAAATGACGCTGGCACCTCACGACGGCCATTTTCAGTAATAGATACACACAAAATTGCTGGTTTCATAATAGTTACACACAAAATTGCTGTTTTCTATGGTCGAAGTGGGACGGCAAAAACTGGCGCGTTCAACTTAAAGGAAATGTGGTAGGGCGATTAGTGTCCATTTTGATTGATTATATGGTAGATAATGGTATTGTCTCGTTTATATATAGCAACAGAACATTTAGACCTGCTAATAAAAATAACGAGAACGGACACAAGAAGTGCTGAACTCACCTTTCGTTTCGATTTGATTTGTTGCTCGTCTCTGATAACATCAGCGTTGCCAGGTGACCTGCGCTGCCATAAAATACATCCGACAATAGAATAGGTAACTGTAAGGATTATGAGGGGAATGATATAGGTAAGAAAGAGCATACAAAAAGAATATGCTCTTTTACTTTCTTGATCTTCCCAAACTTCAGCACATTTCACAATCGTTTCATTTGACGTGGAAATTGACTTAATCTTTTCTCTTGCTCTCCCCACCATAAATTGCACGCTATTTATTCCTACGGCAATAATCCAAATAAGAAGAATGATAAGGCGGTATCTTGATGACGTAATCCGAGATTTTAAAGGATAAGCCACAGCATAGAATCGGTCAATTCCAACAGCCATGTTAGTAGATGCGCTGGCTGTGACGGAAACAGTCTGTAAAAACAATACTATGGGACACATCGGTTTAGAAAATATCCATTTACTCAATAATTGATCTGTGAATGTAAACGGGATACAAAAAATTGCCATAATCAGATCTGCTACGGCAAGATTGATTAAAAATGGACGCAATTCCGATTTTGAACGTTTTCCTTTCGCAAAGATTATGATAGCGGCAATATTTCCAAATATAGATGTCAGGGTTGTCATGGTATAGAGTAATATAAAAACACGCGACGTTCCTGAAGTTGATCTATCTTCTTCTATGAAACTCATACTGTCATTTTTCAACGAATTTGTAAAATAATACTGCTGATTGGCGTCCAGATGTACTGTAGTTACACCCGTGTCCGAAATATTCTCCAAACTGGACATGGCAAATATTATTTTCGTTATTACATTAGAATACTCATCACTCCTACAACACCACTACGTTTATATATCTCAGTCGCATTAGTAGCATCACTTCTACTACGGATAGTCGACAACGTTTCCAAGTATTCCTAGTTGGTATGTTGAAGTATCTCTAGAGAGAATTATCGAGCAAGCCAATCAGAACGACGCTCTCATACGCGCCTCGGTTTGTTGCAGTGCGATCATGAGCCAAATGGACTGCAGTTGTAGTGTCCGCTTTAAACACTGGGAGGCTGCATAACCATCATTCATTAGTTGTGTGCGATTACCCTGTGTAGGTACCGTGAGGCACTGCCTCTAATCATAGGGAGTGTAATTAGAATACAATAACTCCGCAGTTATGTCATGTTGTTTTCGCTGTTGGCGTTGTGTACATCCACGAATAACTGCGCGTGTGTTTCACAGCACACTGACCAAAATACAATACATAGGTATGCTCATAAGTTGTTTGTTTTCAATAAGTACAATTCTTAACTTTTATGTTATTCGAAGAAACTTATGAAGCAGAAATGTGAATATTGTTAAAATTGTAATCGTTTGACTGTGTTGATGAGGAACTGATATCAGTATATTTACGTACATGTTTTATCACAGTACTGACAGTCAACATAATACATCTGTACTTTGTCATACCAAGTATTAAAGACGAAACACGAAAATCAGAGTGCTAAGTAGTATTGTGTATCAAATAAATGTGTTTACACTTTACAAGCTGATGAAACCACACTTGTCTAGCTATAGTTTGAAATCTAAATCTTTTTGAAACTTCAGTTGTTTTAATCTTTAAAATCATGATTCGAGGTGCGTGACTGTTTCGATGATGCCTACTCGTGGCGGTTTGATTTTACTAGCAAGACTGAGTCCTTGAACGATGCATTTCACTCCGACAGAAACAACCAAAGATAGCACGTGACGGGCCTCCCACATGCTGTTCATCGAGGCATCAATAAAATTACTTAAGGGAAACCCGACTACGACATACTGGATAGAATACAATGAAACGGCTTGCTTAAGCAATCGGAACTGGACTTGTGACATAGGTCTACCAGACAAATGTTTCTAGATGAAGAGGCAGACGACATAAGAGTATTGACTCAGGGTTTACACAAAATATATCCTCTTCGAAAACAGCTTCACAATTCAAATGGTTTTAATTATCTTTAAATAATGTATTTTTTATTTTAATAGTGAAAGATAATTTTCGTGAAATAGAGATCCACAATATACCATGGTCTATTTCAAGTACACAAGAAATGATGATTCATTTGATTTGTAACAGTAAGAACTGATGACATATTTAATAAAAATGATTGAATGACTCGCTGACTTTTTAAATTATTTTTCTTGACCAAATTGGCCCACCACTTCCTAACCTGAAAAGCAAAGTAAGTCGCGCCCATTATATCTGAAACTGTCTTACTATATTTTTTAATAACTTCATTTAAGATAATATTGTATGTAGTTAATGACATCTAAATAATTGTTCTGTGTTTTTTTGTGTTTTACCAATTTCGCAAATTGAGTTTTACATCCATGTATGCAGAACCAATATGGCCTCACGGATATATATTTTATTTCGATAAAACGACCCCCCTACCTTTTTTATTTGTCATTTCGGTTGTCTAGCTTCTGTCTTTGCCTGATGGATCGTTCACATACATCTTTCAAAAATATTGCTAAGTCCCTTTAAGATGTTGTGATTTATATTGACGTTGTAACGAAGTTTCTCTAAAACATTTATCAAGATATCTATTGGTACTACAATGCTCTTTTTTTTCTGAAAACTTAATCAAGGTGTAATTTCGTGTGTTTTTAACCCGCTTGGGTTGATATTAACTTTGCCGTAACGGTTCTTCAAGCTTTCACTTACATCAAACAAATGAAGCTTTGTTAAGTGGTAACACAAAAATGCCGGGGCAGACCGTAAGTATATTCCATTGTGCCAGCTACTCGAGACGATTGAGTTAAGAATTTCACATCACTTTGATGTACGGACCCGCAAAAAGTGCAAAGAAAAAAACCTATTTTTGCAGCAGTAATTTCCTCTAGCTTCATGTCTTGACAGGATAAGTATGGTTATCACCCTCACTTGCTAACTTTAGCATTTGTACATGTAGTTTAAACATATTTAACTTTCTCTGTTCATTTGATGTATTATGAATAGACGATTTATTGTAACCAAATCCTATCACTTGTTATACATATATATGTTTATATATTAATTACATATAAATTTCAATAAAAATCTGTTTTATAATAAGGATTACCAACAGGAACACTCTTGGTTATCGAGGTGAACAGCTTTTGTAGGAATGAAATCTCTATTATTATCAAAGAATTATTGATGTATCACTAACATACTGTCTAACATTTAACATTACATGAGTAATAACATTTCGGAGAATTTTATAGTAACCGTTCTGTTACTCGGTATTATTTAATTTTAGTGATATCAAACTTTAAAAGTGTCATATGGGGAAAAACCAAAGAAACGTAAATTGTCAGTGACACCTCATCAGATCCGTGACCGGCAAAGTAACAATATGTACTCTGCACCTGGGACAGGTACACAGCCACCTGGACAGCCTATCGCCGCGCACGTGCCCGCTAGTGCTACATAAGCGAGCGCATACGGTGATATGTACGGAACCCCACCTTCGCCCGTTCCTCCCTTTCCACCTCCTCCAACTAATGTACAGGGATCGTCGGTACCATGTTACTACACATCACTGTCATCTCCCCAAATTGACCACTCGAAGTACTTGCCTCCCTCGGCTATGCCAACATCTATGGAATCTGTCCAAAATGATATTTACCGCAAACTAGGTAAACTTGACATACTAGATACAATCGTCAACAGATCGACCACCATTGAACACACATTTGATAAAATGAGCTATCTGAAGTTAAAAAAGAACTTGGTATACATAGTGAGAACATACATGGGGCTGAACTTGACCAAACTATCCTGGAAGAACGTATAGAGATGATAATTTATCTCATGTGATTGATTTGAGAAACAATGATGAATTGAATAAATATCTGTATGATTTTGTTAAACTGAGGCAATTAAATGTGTCTCTTGATCGACACAGTGAAGATAATGTTCGATCAAAGTATTTTGGCAACAGGCTATTAAATTTTTGTAAAAATAATAACATATATATTGCAAATCGCAGAATTGGGAAGGATAAATTCATAGGTAAATGTACATGTAAATCTGTAAGTCTTATTGATTATTTGGTATTACAAGCTGATGTTTTTTCTTGTGTAAACAATTTTCAAGTGATGGATTTTCATCCACTTTATTCAGATGCCCATTGTCGAATTAGTTTCGAAATCATTTTTGCTTATAATACTGCTACTTCAGTTTTGCATAAAGATACTGAAAACATTGTACTGTGGAATAGTGACCAGAAAAATGTATTTGTTGATGATATAAGAAATGATAAGCTAAACTTAATACATAAAAGTGAATGATAAATTAAACAGACGGGTTGAATCTCCCATAGCGTTAATTAGTAGAGACGATATAAACAACATGGTTGATAATATATCTTGTGTATTTGCGAAGTCTGCAAAAGATGTATTTGGTGTCACGAGACGCAAATTTCCTAGGAAACATCCTTATTATAATATTACTAGTAAACCATGGTTCACACCAAAATGTGCAGGTAAAAGACGGGCATATCACAGTGCTAAGAAAACTTGTAAAAGTATCAAGACCCCTCGAAATGGTAAACATCTAAAAAGGTGAGTAAGGATTATAGAAAATAATTAAATAAATCTTACCGAGAATACCAAGCAAATAATGAATCCCAGTTAAGAAGATTGTCTAAATATAATAGCAAAGAAATAAGAAAAAAAAATAATAATAGCAAAGAATTTTGGAATATAATTAACTGTCTAGATGGTAAAAGCAATTCTAATGTTGATTTTGAAATTAATGAATTATACAGCTATTATAAACAAATTAATTCTGATGATGCAAGAGGAGGTTAAGACTTTGTCATATCCGAGTTTAACAATGATATCTATGGTGACATACTTAATGGTAATATAAGTGTCAGTGAAATTGAAAGTGTTATTCATAAACTCCCCAATAATAAAGCATGTGGAATAGATGGAATAGTGAATGAATACATTAAAAACACAGCAGACGTCTTTATACAATTTTATGTAAAATTATTTAATATTGTATTAGATACTAGTATCATACCAGATGCTTGGATCACAGGAATTATAAAACAAATTTATAAAAAAATAAAGGCGATCCCAAGAACTTGGACAATTATCGAGCGATTACCCTGGTATCTTGTCTTGGTAAGGTTTTCATATCCATATCAAATAATAGGCTGAGCCTATTGGCAGATGAAATTAAACTCATAACAGGTTTTAGGAAGGGTTATTCCACTTCGGATCATGTGTTTCTTTCAACTAGTAAAAAATTGTACTGCGCCTTTGTAGATGTCAGAAAGGCATTCGATTCGGTTTGGAGAACTGGTCTTTGGTCAAAAGTTTTAAAGAATAATATAACTGGTAAGATATTTAAAGTAATTTATGATGTTTACCAAAACACGAAATCATGTGTTAAAAATGGAAATGAGTTATCCGACATGTTTGTTTCTAGTGTTGGTTTAAAACAGGGCGAAAATTTGTCACCATTTTTATTTTCGCTGTACTTAAATGATCTTGAATTATTTCGTTATGAAAAACAATGTAAATCGACTTCACCATCTTGATAGCCTTAGCCTTGAGCACATCAGTATTTATCTAAAACTATTTATTATACTATATGCTGATGACACTGTCACCCTTTCAGAATCTCCTGAAGGACTACAATTTGCCTTAAACAGTTTTGAAAGATATTGTAATCAATGGAAGTTAAAAGTCATTACCTATAATACAAAGATTACAATATTTTCCAAACGGAAACATAAGGAAAATGTTACATTTAGTCCTTATGGCAAAGAGCTAGATATTACAGACTCTTTCTTATCTTGGCGTATTGTTTAATTATAACGGAACATTTGTAAATGCCATATATAGATTATGTGATCAAACTCAAAAGGCTTTATATGCTGTTTATTGTAAGTTAAGAAACATATCATTAACAGTACACCTACAATTTAAGATGTTTGATACTCTAGTTTTGCCAATATTGCTTTACTCATGTGAGATACTATTTTACTATGGATTTCACCATGTCAATTACAGTCATTAAGCTAATGAACGAGTGGCCTCGTTTGTCCTCGTATCATTATAACATTGCTAATATATATAATAATTTCTCAGGATTATATGTTGTAATGTTCAATAAACCATTTTCCTCGCATATTTGGAGCAGTTCTCGCTGATACTAGTAACGAATTGTGCAAATAGTAAATATAATTTCATCCGTTTGACTGGGGAATAAGGATGAAATGAATTTCTCCGTGTTATGTTTTTCCAATAGGTGGCGTGTTGTGTATTAGCACGTGCGGGTCGTGCTAATACATGTGTCCTGGTACCCGGGTCCGTCATTCAGGCGACTCGGGTAGCGTGGTGCACACGCAAATTCAGGTCCAGCATAGTTCGGGTATATTTTGTTAAATGGAGACAGACGGCCATGAAAATATTGGTGCCACGACGGGCAGTTCGGGAGAAACTACTCTTGGTGATATATTGGAGCATTTGAAGGAGCAAAAACGAGAGTTGCGGGGTTATTTAGACTCAAGGTTGTCAATATTGGAAAATTCACGAGATGTGGCCAAACAGATTCAGAAGTTGAGGGAGGATAAAGATACTGTGTGGAAACGCGAAGGAAATAAAGAACAATTTACGTTTAATTCGGAAGTGTTAGAGGATGTACAGCAGGTAGTTTGGGCTTTGAAAGCTGGTAAAGAAGATTATGCAGGAGAGATACTTGATGAACTTATTAGTAAGCTAACAAGGCGGAACAAGCTAATTAGAATAGCCGATTCGTCAGAGGCAGGTTGGGGCACAGTGAAGGAATATGTCGCTAATCCGTTAGCAAGTGATTCGGATGATGACAGAAAGATTGCGAGAGCTGACAGTAAGGCAGTAAAGAGGCTTTAGGACAGAAAGAAAAAGTCAAAGGAGAAAAGTGTGAGGTGCAGCTATGGAAGGCCTAGTTTTGAGGCGGGTACGGCAAGCCAGGAGTCTTATACTCGTCCTATTATTAATCCTGGGAAGCAGCTTTTTCGTGGCCAATACGGCACTGGAGCACGAGCATGTTTCGCCTGTGGTGAATTCGGGCATTTCCGGAGAGAGTGCCCCAAAACCCCGAAGACCGGAAACCCGTGATAAGGTCGATTCTAAAGAAGGACAGGTGTTAAAAGATAAGTATGATCTTATTTTTAGTGACATCGAAGAGCAAGTGGAGATATTACATGTAGAGGTGACATTTTATTCACGGATGATTATTTTGAGTATGAACAGGGCCAAAGTGATATTAGAGTGAGAGGCAGATTTAATAAGAATATTGAGTTTTGGAAAGCTATAGGGAGTTCAGAGTTTGTTTTAGATGTTATTGAAAATGGCTACAAATTACCATTCTATTCGGCGCCAAATGAGTCTGAAAAGGTTAATAACCTGTCTGCATTAAGGAACAAAGAATTCGTTGAGAGTGCAATTTTACATTTGGAGAAACGTCAATTAGTAGAACGGTGTAATACTGTTCCTTTGGTTGTAAATCCATTAACGGTCTCGGTACAGAGTAACGGAAAGAAAGTTTAATATTAGATCTGAGAGAAGTGAATTTGCATCTTTGGAAACAGTCGGTCAAGTACGATGATTTGAGAACGGCTTTAGCATTTACAGTAAAGCAAGGCTGGCTTATTAAATTTGATGTTCACTCGGCCTATCACCACATAGACATATTTCCCCCACATACAGAATATCTTGGTTTTTCGTGGACTTTTGGTTCGGACAAAGTGTATTCTAAATTCCTGGTTTTACCATTTGGATTGTCGACAGCGCCGTATTGTTTTACCAAAGTTACTAGACCGTTAATAGCAAAATCGAGAGGTGAAGGTCTCCAGATTTTAATGTACTTAGATGACGGTCTTTGTCACAATATTCGTAAGTCAAAATTAGTAGACCAAAGTTCTAAGGTCAAAAGTGATTTGATACAGTCTGGTTTTGTTCCGAAGGTAGATACATCTATGTGGGATCCTGTGCAGTGTATGGGTTTCTTGGGAGTGGATATAGATACCCTGTTAGGAGTTCTAAGGATACCAGATCGTCGCATAGAAAAAGCACGTGCTTGTGTTTTGGATATCCTGAAGTGTGTTGACAAAGGAAGGCCAGTCCATGTGAAGGCTGTGTCCAGTTTTGTAGGGCAGATAATCTCTATGGGTATCGTGTTTGGTAATATCGTACAGCTTATGACCCGGTGTATTTCGATACGTATGTTACAGGCGCAGTCTTGGAATGATAGAATTACGTTGAACGACGAATGTTTGAGTCAAATGCGGTTTTGATTGAATCATTATGACTGTATTAATGGCAGAGAATTTCGCTACACCCCTCACTGTAATAGGATAGTCTATTCAGACGCCAGTAGCACGGGTTACGGTGGCTACTGTGTCGAGTCATCGCTGGGTGTGTCACATGGAACGTGGTCTCCTTATGAGACAGGTCAAAGTTCGACGTTCAGGGAATTGACAGCAGTATATAGGGTCATGTTGTCATTGGTACACGTGCTCCGGGGTTCCAGGGTGAAATGGTTCTCTGATAATCAGGCTGTTGTGAAAATAGTAGAAAAGGGGAGCATAAAATCTAATTTACAAGACATAGCGCTGGATATATATCGTTTAATGGTACAGAACAATATATCATTAGAAATGGCATGGGTACCGAGGAAGGAAAATGAAAGGGCAGATTTTATCAGTAAACTTGTTGATTTTGACGACTGGGGTGTGAGTGTCTCTGTTTTTCAACAGCTGAACCGTAAGTGGGGTCCATATGAGGTGGACTGGTTCGCATCGTGGTACAATGCGAAAGTTCGGTCATTCTATTCTAGGTATTGGAATCCGGGATCGGAAGGTATAGATGTATTCTCGGTTGATTGGGCCGGGAAAAACGGATGGTTTAATCCTCCGGTGTATTTGATAACTAGAGTAATCAAGTACATGGAAGTGTGTGGGGCCCACGGTACTCTGGTTCTTCCGTTTTGGAAATCAGCTAGATTCTGGCCCCACATATGTCCAGATGGTGTACATTTCATGGGTGGTGTTCAAGAATATATATTCCTGAATACTGAGAAGTGTTTTTACATCCCGTCATGTTCGGGGAAATGCATGTTTGGAAATGTAGA
This sequence comes from Ylistrum balloti, assembly GCF_031769215.1. NCBI lineage: Eukaryota > Metazoa > Mollusca > Bivalvia > Pectinida > Pectinidae > Ylistrum > Ylistrum balloti. The sequence continues at coordinate 239,898 of NW_026782142.1, read as the reverse complement.
CTTGAAATTTCCTATGTTAGCGTTGCGTTTGGATTTTCGCTGATCTGAATACCAATCCATGATTTGTTAGTTTTAACATTATTAGGGTGTCTATTTTTTGTTGAGAATGTGTATTACCTAGTATTACAGATTACAATAGTTTTTGTTGATGGTACCGATTGCTGACGTTAACAGTAGTTTACAGCAGTGATTTTACAGTGTGTTGTCAGTTACAGCAGTGTGTTGCTGGGTATATCTGTTGGTTAGCAGTTATTTGAAAGTGTGTTGTCATTTACAGCAGTGTGTTGCTGGTGTGTACCTGTTGTCTAGCAGGAACCCCGACAGCGTGTTGTCAGTTACAGCAGTGTGTTGCTGGCGTATACCTGCTGTTTAGCAGGGGACTGACAGTGTGTTGTCAATTACAGCAGTGTGTTGCTGGTGTACACCTGTGGTTTAGCAGGGGACTGACAGTGTGTTGTCAGTTACAGCAGTGTGTTGTTGGTGTATACCTGTGATTTAGCAGGAGATTGACAGTGTGTTGTCAGTTACAGCAGTGTGTTGCTGGTGTATACCTGTTGTTTAGCAGGGGACTGACAGTGTGTTGTCAGTTACAGCAGTGTGTTGCTGGTGTATACCTGTTGCTTAGCAGGGGACTGACAGTGTGTTGTCAGTTACAGCAGTGTGTTGCTGGGTTTTGTGGTGGTTTTGTGAATGTCATCAATGAATTTAATTGTCTAGTATATGTGATTTGGGTTCATAAGGGTAACTTACTTTCCACTGGAATTTGTATATATTTTAATTTGTTGTTTTTGTTTTCCTTTTTCACGATTAGTGACGTCTGTGTTGAGAGAGGAATGTGCTATGGTTCCGGATCACCTTAAGGATTACGCTTTGGTAGTACCTGAGCTACTTCAGCATTGTAAAGCTGAGAGTACGGTTAGGAAGTACTGCTATGGATATTTACGTTGGAGAAAGTGGGCTAAGGAGAACAATTTTGAAGAAGAATATATCTTCCCTGTGAAACCTTTTCATCTGTGTATATATATATATATATCATTTTTGGTGAAGAACAATGGAACGACTGGTTCTTTAACGGACGCTATGTATGGTGTTAAGTGGGCTCATGATATTGTTGGGAAAGTATCCCCTACTGTGTCTACATTATTACGGAATGTGTTTGAAGGGGCAAAAAGGTTGTTAGCTAAGCCAGTGCAGAAAAAACAGGCAATAACTATATCAATGCTTAATGCTGTATATGATAAGATGTTTGATAAAAATAATTTGTATAACCAGAGAATCATTACGATGTGTTTGTTTGCTTACGCAGGTTTTATGAGGAGCGCAGAGGTACTTGCATTGAGGAGGTCTGATATACAAATACGCACTTCACACATGGAAATTTTCATTGAACATTCAAAGACAGATGTATATCGGGACGGTTCTTGGATAATCGTTAGTAGGACTGGATCGCGGTTGTGTCCGGTATGTAATTTTGAGCTGTATGTGAAGCTGGCTGGTATATCGGATGATTCTGGGGAGTTTGTGTTTAGGAACCTTACTAAGTTGGAAACTGGTAGTTATGTGCTCAGGAAGCTTAATAAGCCTATGTTGTATTCGAGGTTCAGAGAGCATTTCATTCAGGCGTTTTCTTCAGTGGTTCCGGATATCAAGAAGTTTGGTTTACACAGCCTTCGTGCGGGAGGAGCTTCAGCTGCTGTCAACGCTGGTATACCGGATAGGTTGTTCAAACGCCACGGGCGCTGGAGATCGGAAACAGCGAAGGACGGGTATATTGAAGACAATTTTCATGAACGGTTGAATGTTTCCAGGCATCTGAACTTGTGACTTTCCTAAATGGATCCTTTAATTTGTTTGGGGGCGTATCTAGTACTTTTGGGAGACATTCCCCGTTCTTTATTCTTCATGCGGTACCCTCTGTCGCTGTGAAAATACAGTTAATGGTTGTTGTTATTATTATCCTATTGGATAATTTAAAGGAGAAATATAATTTCATCCGTTTGACTTGGGGAATAAGGATGAAATGAATTTCTCCGTGTTATGTTTCTCCAGTAGGTGGCGTGTTGTGTATTAGCACGTGCGGGTCGTGCTAATACATGTGTCCTGGTACCCGGGTCCGTCATTCAGGCGACTCGGGTAGCGCGGTGCACACGCAAATTGTTTTTTGTTTTGCGTAGGTGTAAGGATATTTTTCCTCTAAGCTTATTAAGTTTTGTGGGAAGAATTTTAATAAAAATCAATTGAAATGAATTTTGATAATTTCGTTTGCTATTAAGTGAAAAACAGTATTTATTTCTGCTATTTCTGACATTCGGTCATGTTGAGCCTGCAGCAGCAAGGCATTTTCAACAGAGAGACACCTACACCTTCCTCCTATCCTGCTCGTCCCAGTCCCACTCCAACTGGTCCCTCAACTGACCTCACAAGTGGCACCACATGTGGCGCCCATTACTGGTACCAATATTGACTTGACAGGTGGGTCGCAACAAGTTGACAGACTTAATTCATTAAATTTTTCTTTATCCCCTTCCCCTCTGACATGCCGACCTCTCCATGCAAAGGTACCTCTTAAGTTAAAAGAGAAAATTTGGGCTGGGGACTTTGTAGAGCTTGGTATCCTACATCAGGATCAAGCTGAAGGTGATTTAACCTTAAAAATGAATAAGGATGGGGTGATAGGGATTATTCCTGCCACCAAGAAGCAATTCCTTACGATTGAAAAATGGACAGATGCGTTTAACATCTATGCCCCTGTTCGGCGTATCAAGTTTCCCAACGAAATGGAAGGTTTGGCAATTTACCAAAGCGCAATTCGCAGCATTTCTAATGCTGGTGGGGACTGTCATTATTATGATGTGAATTTTAGGAAATTACGTCAGGGTTGTGCCGAGATTTCTTGGGAAATTCTGGAACATCAGCAGTACGCCATAGCTCTGTCACGTCGACGAGCTGATAGGGCTGGTGCTTTCCAATCAGGGCAGCCCTTTCGGGCTCGACAGGGCCAGGTCTGTTTTAAATTCAACAACGGGTTCACCTGCTCTGGCTGTCGGTACCGCCATGCCTGCTCATACTGCGGGTTTTCATCTCACCTCAAGGTCAAGTGCTTCAAAGCCCAAGCCAGTGACCAATCCTCCGACAAAGCCAAAAGTGGGTTTGCAGAGGATAAGGGGAAACAATCTTCCTCAAATAAAAAGCAGTAGGACTCTGGGTACTTCTCGCTCACCGAACACCCCTGTTAAGGTTAATATGCTTAGAGCATTTTTGCAGGGTTATGATCAATTTAGTTTAGATTATTTGGTCCAAGGATTTCAACAGGGATTTAAGTTTTAAATTTTGAAGGTTCTAGAGGTAGGTTTTCATGACTGTGTCAGCGTTTGATAATCCTGATATTGTGCAAAGAAAATTAGACAAAGAAGTTAGCCTGGGTCGTATTCAGGGCCCTTTTGCTGAACAACCTTTTGCAAATATGAAGTTTTCCCCATTAGGCTTAGTACCTAAGAAAGCCCAGCATCAGTTTCGGCTCATTCATAATTTATCTTTTCCCCATGAAAGTCAAAATTCAGTTAATGCAGGTATTCCTAAAGAATATTCAACGGTTCATTATACATCTATTGATGATGCAATTAGGAAAATCAAACTTTGTGGAAAAGGGGCTTTTTTGGCTAAATCTGACATAGAGTCCGCTTTTCGTATCATTCCGATTCACCCTGATGACCATGAACTTTTAGGTTTAAAATGGGCTGGGTGTTTTTACTATGACACCTGCTTACCTATGGGTTGTTACTCTTCTTGTCAAATTTTTGAGACTTTTAGTTCGGCTGTTGAATGGATAACTCTAAATAAGTTGGGATGTTCTCACGTTGTACATGTGTTAGATGACTTCCTATTTGTAGAGCCTAGCGAGAGCATGGCTAATTTGGCTTTAGCTAACTTCCTACGGGTATCTCAACATATAGGAATCCCAATTGCAACTGATAAAACCTATGCTCCAGCGCAAGAGATGGAATTCCTTGGAATCACACTTGATTCTGTAACATTCCAGGCTAGACTCCCGGGTGACAAGTTGCAGAAATGTTGTGATCTGATTCACAGCTTTTTAAGTAGAGATAAGTGCAGTTTACGTGAGCTTCAGAGTTGGTCTCCTAAACTTTGCATGTTCTGTTGTGGTACCAGGTAGGCCATTTTTGAGAAGACTTATTAATCTTACAATAGGTGTTGCTCAACCGCATTACCATATCAGGTTGACGCGGGAGGTCAAGGCAGATTTGAGCACGTGGTTAACCTTTCTAGCTCATTTTAATGGTTGTAAATTTTTCATACAAGAACAAATGATACCTTGCAGCTGCATACAGATGCTGCTAGCACTCTAGGTTATGGTGCTATTTTAAGGACCAGTGGTTTAATGGTTCTTTCCTGCTGATTGGAAAGTATATCACATTTCTATATGGGAATTTTACCCCATTTTACCAGCCTTGAAAGTTTGGGGTCCACTGTGGAAAAACCACAGTATCTTATTCTTTACAGATAATGAGGCTCTGGTGCTTGTCATAAGTAAGCAAACCAGCAAGGATCCAACATTATTGCATATGGTGCGATGGTTGGTTTTGCATTGCTTACGCCTTAATATCAACTTTCGAGCAAAGCATATTCCGGGTGTCCAAAATGTTCAGGCTGACTCTCTTTCTCGCTTGCAGATGGAAGCTTTCAGGGTCCTTGCACCATCTGCTCAGAGAGAACCTGTGTTTGTACCAGAAGCGTTCCTTCCACGGGCCTTTTTCAACACATTGAAGAACTTTTAGCGTCGTCATTAGCTCCTTCCAGTAAAGCAATTTATACTAGGGCTTGGAACCTTTTTGCCCAGTTCGCTATGATACAGGGTTTTTCATCAAGGAGTGCTTGCGTCTCTCCTTGTCATATTGCTCTATTTGTTGCACATCTGCATCATAAACAATGTTCACCTAAGACTATTTCAACATATTTGTCAACAGTAGCATATGTACATAAGCTTCTGCACAATTTTGACCCTACAGAGTCTTTCTTAGTGAAGAAATTAGTTGCAGGTTGTTATAGATTAAGTCCTTCAGTGGATATGAGACTACCAATTACGGTTGAAGTGTTGAACACGATACTTAAGGCTCTACAGCATGATGCTCAGAATGCATTTGAAACTGCTTTGTTTCAAGCAATGTTTCTTTTTGCTTTTAGTACATTTGCTCGAGTTGGTGAGATTGCAGCAACAGAAAATACTGTTAATCTTGTTCTGTTTCAACATCTCACGTTCTCAAAATTACAGACCCACCTACTGTTCAGGTGGAGTTTTATAATTTCAAACATAACCTGCAGAAGAAACGTCATGCTATTACATTTAGTCATGGCCCTGCGGTCTTCTCTGCGGTAACGGCACTCAATACTTACCTCACATATAGAGGCAAGGGAGGGGGTCCTGTCTTTTTACTACTGAATCAGAAACCTGTACCACGTGCTTACTTTGACCGTATGTTGAAGTCCTGTTTGGCATTCGCAGGCTTGGACAGTTCTGTGTACAAAGGCCACAGTTTTCGTATTGGGGCAGCATCATATTGGTCACAGAGAGGCATGTCAGACTCTCAGCTTCGTTCTTGTGGTAGATGGTCCTCAAATGCTTTCAGAAAGTACATAAGGTCAGCTGCTCCATGACTGGATTGCTTGGGCCATTTGGTGATCTTCATGTAGCTGTTTAATAGGGCTAGTTCCTCTTTAAAGCCTAAATACTGCTATTTTTAATGGACCCACCTGTCAGTCGACATCGTGTTAAGCGTATATTTGACAAACTTACTGCATTTCAATATTTAGGATACACCCATTTCTTACATGGATGCTCTTTTTGTGCTGGGTAAACTTTGCGTACGGTGATATTATTGTTTTATATTCCGGACACAATTTTAGTTGTCAGAGCTTGCTTGGGCCAGTTCTGTCACCTGATATATGAGGTTTTCACATTTATAACTTTTGGCGTGGTGTGTTATGGACTGTGTGGTGCACTTGTTGTGCACTGCCTTTTTCTGCCGTTTATTTTGCAATCATCTGATTTAACTTGTAATGTGTATATATGTATCTTGTTCTTATGGTGCATATTTTTTCAGAGCTTTTCTTTTTGCAGCTATATATTTTGATAATGCATGTTTTAACAGAGCTTGCTTGGGCAAGTTCTGTCACACCGATTTATGACCATTAGCCCTCTGGCTCAGGTTCCTGTTATTCGGTCATGTTCGTTGTGCCCATATGCATAATTTTGATGCTGAAGATAGATAATTTCAGACCTTGCTTGGACCAATCTGTGTTAACAAATATTCAACTATTGTTTATCGGTATTTTTTCTATTCATTTTCTTACGCAATGTTTAGTTTAGTAAACTCTTTGTAAATGTGAAGCGTCAACCAGTTTGGTCTGGTATATGTACATTAAGCGTCTTCATATTCATCGGATTAAGTTCATTTTGGTATACTAATAAGTATCTTGTTGGATCTTGCTTGGGCCAGGTCCATTGTTTTTGTTTGTTATATAATGTTAGTCATATAAGACAGTAATTGACCGTATTTATAACCAATAAGCGTTTGAATGACCAAGATTAACATGACCCGATGGGCGGTAGTAAAGACTTCAAACACTAGGTGCTCAAGCAAACAGAATGTTTGATTCTGAAGAGGTGAAAATGAAAGCTGTAGGTAAAGTTAAATCCGATATCTAGGTCAGTACGGTGTGACCTGAAGGTTAAGCAGCCAAGTTTTACTTATACTTAGTTCCAGATAAATTCGAATTGGCAGTATCGGTGGGAAATGATATTTGTAAAAATCATATAAACCAATTATACGATTTAACGAACATTTTAGCCTTCCTAATGTACAAGATTCGACGCTTAAATGTTTTAGATATACAAATACATATGTTTAGTGTTAGAGTTTTGCAATTATAAACAAAATATGCAGGTTTGTTGTGATGTAAGCTCATACCTGTATTCTACACAGCCTGGAAGCGATCCCTCGCAAGTCAAGTGTTGTTCACGCAAACAGTACTAACTAGGGGTATGGTAATCATACCATATGACAGTGTCCAAAGCACGCACATGTACGTGCAGATCAACAGGTAGAAGGGGAAAAAATCAGTTTTAGAGGAAGAATGCTGTCTTAGGGGAGCAGGAATTTAAGATCAAATCATTTTCGAAAAAAGAATTGACGAATAAAACGCTTCTCTGATTGAATAATGCCAAAAACAAATGCATTTACCATTATAAGGCTGTCAAACATTCCTAGAGCTTTGCTGTACTCAGCCTTCTAGAAATGTACAAATATTATTTGTCAGGGACACTTTACCACGCCACGACACCAACTCAGAGCAAGTATTTGACCTGTCTAAAACCTCGAGGCACATCAAAATCACATTGCCTCTGAGCAGCTGAGTATTGGCATAAAACGAGTCAATATTGCTTGTCTGTGACCGTAAAGTAATGTTATTTATAAAATAATAACTTTTTTATGTCCTAATATAATTCCACTTTCTTTAAATCAAAGCGAAACGAAATCAAAAGAAAAATCTTTGACACGAATCAACGATCGAACAGTGCTGTGTATGTAATTTGCCTAATTTAGCTAGCGTTCTGTGCTCCTGTTTATATTGTGGCAGATGGATACTGATGGAACAGGCCACTGTTTAGAAAAGCTATGATGTGTGTGTTGGCACGAAGTAGCTATACCTGAATATAAATACCAATCGGAAAGATTCTATCAAATTATCACGTCGTTATAGAACCCGGCAGAATCAAACGTCCATTGCTTTCTCCCTATGTTAGTGTAATGTATTACAACATGTTAACTGTGCATTATATGTATATATACATGTTTCTTTGAATAATTCTTCGATTTTAAGGAATAAAGTAACTGATTATGCAATTGCAGCATGTCAACTTTAATTTTTGAGAAAAAAAGCTTATAACATGATCATATCAATAACATAAGCTTTCTCTATTTTGGAGTAAGAATCAAGATTTTAGCAGCAATTCTAGATATAAATGAAAGTTGTTTTAATAGAGAAGAGTAAAAATTCTAAATGATAATCGTTTCAAAAATCCAAATTTTCTACTATGAAAAATAATTTAATATATGTTTATTTAGACAGGTCAGTCATAAGGTGCTCTATAAGCGAACTTTCTTGGGATTTCAAGTTATAAATGCACGCTATCTCTTCGGTACAAGTATGCATTCGGATGTTTTCGGGTCAATTCAAGCATTTGCACGGTGCTTTCTCGTATTTCGAAAACGTTCGGTGTCTTGAATTTAAGACTATCACTTTCCACAGGATGTTAACCATAGTTCCCGTAAGTCCTTCCCATGTCATTTCATCTCGGTACCTTTAAATCCACTCTGGTCCACGTCAGTCAGGTCACGTGTTAATTTACTTAAGTCGACCCCATGGCTAATACACAACCCATACATGAACATCCGGATATGACATATCCTCCCTTTCATTTATAAAGTGATTATAAAGTTCAAATAAATCATTATTGAACCATGTCCATTTTCAGATTATAACTGTTAACCAAAATGTCAAAATTCACCTTCTTGATCTTAGATTACTCTCTCCCTAATAAGGATATGCTTTTTTCACGGTCAGTCATATGTATAATATTTACCTTTTCTTTTTATTATTTTAACAATTGAACTAACTAGAACTCGACTAGAATTTTACGTATTCAACAGTTAACTACAAAATAGAGAATATACAACAACTACAAAACTCTACATAACTATAGAAATGATAACAACAGTAATAAGAACTACAGAGTTAAGGACATTTGGTCCTGGTAATTGCACAGGGATTATTATGACCATTCTTGAGTGCAATTACATGACACTACAAACAGTTCAACTATATACACATGGAAAACCATAACTTTACAGGCCTAGTCTATCTGGGGCGCGTCTCTCCCGTGTTGGATACCTGTTGCTAGGTCCTTGTTTTGGAATCAGTGGAGGATCGGGGACACTTGTCACAGACTTGAAGGATTTACTTGGAGAAGCAACCTTAGTAGGAGATGGTTTCGGATTACTCTCCGGTATCGCGATTGACGGTGGCAGCAACCCTTCCAAATTTTGGAATCCTAGGTTACATTATTGGATAGTCGACGATTGATGCTTGCTCGCGACATTCCACAGAAGCTTTTCGCATTTGGTCAACATGTCGTCCCCATAACGATCCTTCATCCGTTTTGACCTTGTATGAGAGTGGGCCTATCTTAGCTTGAACTATAGCACGAACCCATGGAAACGTTCCACGATAGTCTCTTACCATGACTGCTTGACCTATGGTGAAATTCCTCACTTCACTTCCTGTTTGTTTGGAAAGTGTCATCTTTTCCTGGTTTTCCCGCAACACGACGGGTTATGTCCGGCTTAAGTGTATTAAGTCGGGTGCGGAGATTTCGTCCAAGCAAGAGTTTGGCTGGAGTCTCACCCGTAGTTGCATGTGGGGTATTTCTGTAGAAGCACAGAAATGTGTTGAGTTGTTGATCTAGGGGTTTTCCCTTCTTTCTCATAGCGTTTTTTGAAGCTTTGTACACACCGTTCAGCAAAACCGTTTGTCCGTGGATGGTAGGGTGAAGAGGTAATATGTTTAATACTGTTCCCTTTCAGAAAGTCTTTAAACTCTCCAGAGGTGAATTGTGGGTCGTTGTCGGTCACCAACTGTTTTGGTAAGCCATAGCGCGCAAATATATTCCTTAAAACGTCAATCGTTTGACCGGATGTTGTTAAATGGTCCAGCAAAATCTACATGTAGTCGTTCCCACGGAGATGACGGCCAGTTCCACGGATGGACTGGTGTAGCTTTGGGTTTTGCTAAATGATGCTGACACTCTGAATACTTTGCACATTGGGCTTCGATATCACAATCAATATTTTGCGACCAGGCATAGGATCGAGCTAAGCGATGGCGGTACAATCACTCGATTGATCGGAGTTGTGACAAGTTCTCAGGTTTGGGTGCATCCACTATCGCCTTTACATTGTCTGATTTTGTCCTGGAAGAACTTGCATTTGTCAAGATTAGTACGAAATCCATGTGCCGACAACCTTTCTAGCACAGTGTTGAGGATTTCTAGATGTTCCTCGTTGCTCCTCCTTCTAAGGATCATCTCGTCTAGAATACATTTTGTGTAGGGAGTGTCTTGAAGGATTTGGTCCATGGTGCGTTGCCATAATGCAGTGGCTGAAGCGATGCCGAAGGGTAGTCTGTGATATCGAAACAGACTCTTGTGTATGTTTATTGTCAACATGTTGCTTGTTGTGTCGTCGACTTGCATTTGGAGCTATGCCTGTGTCAGGTCGAGTTTTGGAAACTTCTTTCAACCGGCTAACGATGCAAAAATGTCCTCTGTCCGGGGAAGTGTGTATGGTACTTATCGTGTTCTGATGAATTTCGATTGTGCGTTGTCAACAAGCGACAATTTGGCCACGGTGCCCTTGAGATTTCCAATACCATCGGCAAATACTCCTGCTGTTTGTCCAATATGATTTTTAACTGACATGTTGCACTAGTTTTGACCCAGTTAACCATGATGTCTTGCCAATCCAGTCTAAGTTGTTTTAACCAGTCTCGCCCAAACAGACTTGGACCATTTTGAGCTACGACGGAGATGTTTAACCATTTAGTCTGACCGTGTAGATTTACCTCACATCTCTTTGTTCCTAGTGTTCGTATTTGCTCCCCTTAATATGTTTTAATCATCACATTCATGTCCTTAAGACTACGACATGACATGCTCCTCAAGCTTTGATTTTGGAATTAAGGTCACAGCCGACCCTGTGTCAAGCTCCATGGGTATACGCTTACCATTGAGTGTTGGTGTGATAATGATGGTCATTACAGAGTCAGAACCAACACTGTTTACGGAAAAGCTTGTAAGGTGATAAATCGGATCAAGGTCATCGCTGGGGTCGTCGAGTTGTATACATTTAACAGCTTTCGACCCGTCTCACTTTTTATTCAGACAGACAGGTTCCATGTGTCCTTTACGTGAGCAGTAATGGCATATAGTGTCAATATATGGGTAGCTTAACCCCTGGTGATTTTTCCCACATAGCGTAGCGTAACCCCGTCATCCACACCATTAGCAACAAAATATTGCTTACCCTCTCCGTGTATGATTTCCATGACTCAATTGAGTCGTCAAAGGGTTATATCTTACCAATAGCAGCTGTCAGAAGTAAGTACTTATAAATAATATATCTTCAGGAGACCGCTACATTTCGTTAAAAATGTTTTAAGTAAAATGCAACTAATCGTTTAATTTCCCCGCCATTAACTCGACAGTAACAAAGTGTTTCAAAGACCGATGTTGATTTCACGCTTGGCATTTATAAATTTAACTGTGACGTACGTGTAAATATTTTAGTACTGAAGTCATGGATCAGAATTGACATTTTCATACATCTATATCATTTTTAAAAACAGATGTAGATCTCTTATATTTTATCTTATTTTCAATTCTTTGATTTGGGCGAATGAGAGCTGGTGACTGAGAAAATGCGCTACATAATTTGACTCGAGTATCATTTGGTTTTAAATACTTTTTGGAGCGAAACTGAAAAAAGTTGAATTATCAAAAGGGGTGTTACTTAGTACTACACCGGCGCATCATTATGCATTTATGCTGATTACAGAAGGCATAGTTCTGATAATCGTCCATGTGTACGTAATGCAATGAAAGTCCTACAATAATATAATAATACTCACCTAAAGGTATACACTTAAGTTCTCGCAACAGCTAAGGTCACATGAAAATTATATTCATGGATAAAGGTGTCACCCTAGACCGTTTTCATCAACTGGCATGAGTTAACCAGTAGTAAAAGATGTTATTCGAGGTTGTAAGTGGTAGAAACTGCCACTGGGATTGCAGTCCTCCAGGTTTACCGTAACCTGCATGTCCCATTTTAATTCATTTGAATAGAGGAAAGGTTCAGAATATGCACATTAATTGACGTTCTTCTAAAATAATCAGCTTGGTGAAGATTACAAACTGATAAGACATGTCTTTTGAACACTATAGGTATACCTCAGTTGCCTCTTATGCTTAGACACTAAGCATCACTGACAAGTTCAAAAATGACGAAACAGCTGTATGATTTACCATCGCTGGCAAGTTCTAGAATGACGAAACAGCTGTATGATTTACCATCGTTGGCAAGTTCTAGAATGACGAAACAGCTGTATGATTTACCATCATTGATAAGTTCTAGAGTGACGAGACAGCTGAATGATTTAGCATCCCTGACGAGTCCTAGAATGACGAAACAACTGAATGATTTAGCATCCCTGACGAGTCCTAGAATGACGAAACAACTGAATGATTTAGCATCCCTGACGAGTCCTAGAATGACGAAACAGCTGTATGATGTAGCATCACTGACGAGTCCTAGAATGACGAAACAACTGAATGATTTACCATCACTGACGAGTCCTAGAATGACGAGACAGCTGAATGATTTAGCATCACTGACGAGTCCTAGATTGACGAGACAGCTGAATGATTTAGCATCCCTGACGAGTCCTAGAATGACGAAACAACTGAATGATTTAGCATCCCTGACGAGTCCTAGAATGACGAAACAACTGAATGATTTAGCATCCCTGACGAGTCCTAGAATGACGAAACAGCTGTATGATGTAGCATCACTGACGAGTCCTAGAATGACGAAACAACTGAATGATTTACCATCACTGACGAGTCCTAGAATGACGAGACAGCTGAATGATTTAGCATCACTGACGAGTCCTAGATTGACGAAACAACTGAATGATTTACCATCACTGACGAGTCCTAGAATGACGAGACAGCTGAATGATTTAGCATCCCTGACGAGTCCTAGAATGACGAAACAACTGAATGATTTAGCATCCCTGACGAGTCCTAGAATGACGAAACAACTGAATGATTTAGCATCCCTGACGAGTCCTAGAATGACGAAACAGCTGTATGATGTAGCATCACTGACGAGTCCTAGAATGACGAAACAACTGAATGATTTACCATCACTGACGAGTCCTAGAATGACGAGACAGCTGAATGATTTAGCATCACTGACGAGTCCTAGAATGACGAAACAACTGAATGATTTACCATCACTGACGAGTCCTAGAATGACGAGACAGCTGAATGATTTAGCATCCCTGACGAGTCCTAGAATGACGAAACAACTGAATGATTTAGCATCCCTGACGAGTCATAGAATGACGAAACAACTGAATGATTTAGCATCACTGACGAGTCCTAGAATGACGAAACAGCTGTATGATGTAGCATCACTGACGAGTCCTAGAATGACGAAACAACTGAATGATTTACCATCACTGACGAGTCCTAGAATGACGAGACAGCTGAATGATTTAGCATCACTGACGAGTCCTAGAATGACGAAACAACTGAATGATTTACCATTACTGACGAGTCCTAGAATGACGAGACAGCTGAATGATTTAGCATCCCTGACGAGTCCTAGAATGACGAAACAACTGAATGATTTAGCATCCCTGACGAGTCCTAGAATGACGAAACAACTGAATGATTTAGCATCACTGACGAGTCCTAGAATGACGAAACAGCTGTATGATGTAGCATCACTGACGAGTCCTAGAATGACGAAACAACTGAATGATTTAGCATCACTGACGAGTCCTAGAATGACGAGACAGCTGAATGATTTAGCATCACTGACGAGTCCTAGAATGACGAAACAACTGAATGATTTACCATCACTGACGAGTCCTAGAATGACGAGACAGCTGAATGATTTAGCATCCCTGACGAGTCCTAGAATGACGAAACAACTGAATGATTTAGCATCCCTGACGAGTCCTAGAATGACGAAACAACTGAATGATTTAGCATCACTGACGAGTCCTAGAATGACGAAACAGCTGTATGATGTAGCATCACTGACGAGTCCTAGAATGACGAAACAACTGAATGATTTACCATCACTGACGAGTCCTAGAATGACGAGACAGCTGAATGATTTAGCATCACTGACGAGTCCTAGAATGACGAAACAACTGAATGATTTAGCATCACTGACGAGTCCTAAAATGACGAGACAGCTGAATGATTTAGCATCACTGACGAGTCCTAGAAGGAGGACACAACAATATAACGTAGTCTTATTCATTGAATCTGCTTTATCTGATTTTAAATTTGTATTTTCGTGTCTTTTGTATGCTAAAACTCGGAACTGAACCTGTGATCTATGACAATCAAATGGAATGCCAAAGTCGTGGAGGTGTGAGGTGAGACATATTGAAAAAAAAAAAACAACAAAAACACACAGAAAAGCAAGACTAACATATGTTATAATCCGATGCCGTTTATTTTAATTGAGCGTACAGCTTAGCTTCTCGGGTGTTTTTAATGTGTTGGTGGCCTTAGGCTCAGTGCCATGGGAATACTACTATACTTGAAGACAGACTCTTTCCTACCTTAAACAAAGGCAACAAAGTAAACAATGAAATATGTATAAATAATCACATTTCAAGTACAATGTACCTACACATTTTAAAAAGAACTGAGATAACATTGTTTGATCTGTATAACTATGGTGATCATCATTTCAATATACCTGTGATTGGAATTAAACTAAACTTTGATTTTAGATTATGTATAACCTTTCTAGATAACCACAAGACATATTTCTTCAAAAGTTATAGCTTATTTATCCGTTTTTCCAATGTTACCTTTTGTGCACTACCAGGAAGATTGCCGAAGAAATGTCTTTTCATTTGATGTGGAGAGTAGTCCTTCATGAGAATATTATAAATGTGATCTCATATTCATTACAAAGATGAAAGTATTTCTAAAATGATGCAGGTGTAAGGTGATGAAATTTACTGCCTTCAATTTTCTTTTGATTCGAGTTGTATGATTGTCCAACAATAAAGAGATGTCTCTTCACGAAGCACAGGTGTGGAAAACAGATCAATAATCTCTGATACATCTTTTCCTTTAACCATTTTTTCTGCCTCAGGAGACTTTATCAGACTGTGAAACTCCAATTGTCAGGCCGCCATTTTCTTGTAAACATGCATGTTTACAGGCGCTTAACTCCTGTTTGTATAGTACAACAATTATGCTGTGTTTCCGTACCAAATTTACAAACTTTCCCATGAGTTGAGATCCCTTTAACTCGCTCACAAGTAGATGAAAGATTTTTTAAACTTTAACTAATAAATTGGAAAATTATGACGTCATGCCATCAAATAAATGGCGTCTCGTATAGTTAATAATGCACTGAATAGTGATATATCGGCAACAATATCCCTGCGGATATAGGGAAGCCAACAGGGTAAGAGAAAAGTAATTCACCTTCATCAGATTAAGACCGATTCTAAAGTTGATAAACATCCGGCGAGCTTTCATGTTGAGGCCTTCATATTCCGAATGGTGAAAGCTGTAATTATTCTGATATGTAAGTATATTCTGCTTAATGGTACATGTGCACTCAATACAAACAACGTTCTGATATTGTGACGGTCCGCGCTTCTGTATGCTTTGTTACCGGGGTTGTATCAGTGTTAGGTGTACTCTAAGAGTTATCTCTCTTGGGTGTTTTCATTTTTTTTATTGTTTGATTTTAGGTGTTTCTTAATTATTAAGTAGTATAGGGTATTAGTGATAAGTTAATAATTAGTAGGCGTTATGCAGTGATTTATTTAGTGTAATTATTGTAGCCTAGGCTGTGTCGTTTATTTGTACCAAGCTATGGAAGTTTCATAAAGTTGAAAAGTTATCGCTACTGGTTCTTATATGGCTCCGGGCATGTCGTTGCGTTGGCTATCACGTAGCTCGCGGTACTCTTGTAGCGACGTAGGTGGCCAGCCCTACTGTTACATTGGTACCAGCGTATTCCTACCAACGACATGCCGGAACCAGCCTGTCAGGGACAGGGGACAACCGAATACTCCGTAGAACCATTAGCCCTTTACACTCTCCAAACCCTTCCATAGCCTGATCCGTTACCACCGGCTGGGGATGTTGTCCTTGGGATTTTGTTATACTGAATAAAGCATCCACTGTAACCAACGACTCCTGGTTTTCCTTTGGCTTGCCTGCCATCCGAACCTGCTAACCACTCTTACTGGGTGGTAAACGCTTGTGGCGTGCTAGGACACCGACCGTTCAATCGTTACCATAGTTGAGCCGGTCCCAGACACGTTTCAATATTTTGTAATGCCAGATACATCTAGCCACATATACTAAGGTATCTCTCGAGAGAAGAAAGACGTGATAGTGGAAAGGAAGATAGAAAGGATAGAAGAAACATAGGAAGGTCAACAGAGTAACACACTACACCACTCGCTATACGCCCAATATACTTATGCGTGACGACTTGCATTTCATGGTGGCAGTCTTCGCTGACACGCGTGTCTTATACCGGTAGTGCAGGAAGTACAATATATGTAAAGGAAAAAAGAAACTCTGATTTGTTTTCCGGAATCAGACATAAAACCCTCAGATATATCCAAGTCGTATTTCTAACTGATAAATAGTATGAGTACATCTTAATAAATAATTCATATTGTAACATACTTGTCCTTTTAACTTCAAGGTGATTAAATGATAGAACACTAGTTGTTTGTAAATTGCTATATAACGTAAAGGGAGATGACTCGTACTCATATATACATCTTCAATGTAAGTCAAGCTTTATAAATGCATTGTATTTAATTACTGCACATAGAGATCTCTGTCAGATGAAATGCACACATCGTACTATATATAGTTAGAAGAATGATAATGTATTGCGAGTTGCGGTGCCTGTAATCTTAAGTTACATCACGGACTTAAGTTACATGCAAATTAAAACAACTTTTAATGTTATTTATACAGGCTGATTGTGTTTATATGTAAGGATTCTATTATTAGCGGAAGGAGGTAATTTGGGATTGGAGCAAGGTGGTCCAACAACTGTCGCCCGCGCGCACAAAATTAGATGTGAAATTACAAAATCCTTTCGACTGAATGTCTTCTGGAGCATATTCTTTCTCAAACTTCTTATTTGGTTAACAAAAATAAAAAATGCACAATGTGAGATTTTTGCCTTTGCTTCATTTAATTTTTCAGTTTTGGAAGACTTAATGGCATGTGTTTGTTGTGTTGTATTGACAAATTTTTGTTAAAATTTGTAGACTTTTATCAAACTGACAAGATTTAGATGATTATTGTTATTATCCATATTTGTATTCATTGTGATGCAATAATCACTTGCATGTATACATAAAATTGCTGTATCATGGGGGAAGATATCGGAGAGATTCGACAGCAAATGCAGTACTGTACTACTGTTTATTAAGGAAAAAACAGTACCACACAAAATCATGAATTTTATAAGGTATTATAGTGTACATATTTTATATTTTACCTGTGTACAGAGATCATTAACAATTAAAAGATAACATAAAGGATTATGTTTTTATTTAACAAAAATTGTTTCCCTCTTCAGTTGTGATAGAGTGTTCAAAAATAAGAAAAATAAATGCAATGCATCATTCCAAACACCAGAGTTTGATTATTTGTTATTTGTACAATTGGTATGATCCTTGTATGTACAATATGTTCATACATTGAGGCCCAGGTTTTCATGTTGCGTAATTAGACAATTTGCCATTTTGTCTTTCTTTTGGTTTTAGGCCTGGACAGGGCACAAGTTAAAGATTGTCCTCTTGTGTCAATTGTGTTTCAACAGTCAATATATCAGTAAATTATGACAATGCAGGTTTGGATATGAATTGCCTGTCCTAAAGATGTGCCCTTCAGATCAGATGGCAGATGGAAAGCAACCATGGGAAAATAGGAAGATAGCATTGAGCAGAGAGGTTTCAGAATATCAATTATTTAGACTATACAAGTGCTGTCTTGTCTTGAAGCAGCTGAATGGAGAATGATTATTGTTAGTACACAGTGTTGTTGTGCTTCATTGTTCACTATGGAGTTACTATGGACATTCCTGAAAGTATTTTTGACCCGCTTTCCAAAAATACACTAATGAAAGGCATATATACTCAACTAATGTGGCATGGAATTGAAGGCATTGTCCTAAACATTTCACTTGAAAGGTTTGTCTTTAAAGGTCTGTTCTGCAAAAATTTTCAATTCAAATTCTCTCCCATTCAGCCCTCCGGCTGTCCGGTTACATTGCACTTGTCACTCTACAAGGTGCGCAACACTGACCTTCAAAGGCCAACATGAAAATTGCGTGCATGACCACTGTACCGAGGTCACCCTATAAAAGACACGTCCACCCTTTTTTTGTCATTCGAAGGTGCGCTTGACAGACTGAACACGCTGTGTTTGTCATTAGTACACTTAGTATTTTTGTTTGGTTGCACTTCGATTTCTTTTGACAGTTTTAGACTGTTTCGCTTTGAGCGCTCGGGCTCCAGTTATGGTTAGTGGTGCGGGGTAAACCTGTGTCCACCCCTTCTAGTAAGAGTACGGTAAGTTTTGAGAATGAGGATAATATCTCCCTCCATCCGGCGGATGAAGAAACCGTTGGCTGTGATTTTTTCATCCGTACTGTACAGCCTTCCGAGGACGAGGTTTTTGGTTGATGTTGTAAGCGGCGAGGCCTCTTACGTACCCGTTGAGGGTAATGCTGGAAGGAAGCGTGTCGCTTCGGCAGCACTGGGGGGACCCGCACAGAATGAAGGTAAGCGTATTAAGGTGGGCAAGTCCGCCAGAATTAAGGAATTGGAGTCTTAACTCGACCGCCTATCTAGGGAACGTTGTTCCGTAGTTTCTGACGATAAATTACCGTCTGTCACAGTTGCCTGTGACCCTATGCATGACCCGCTGGGTCTAGCAAGTGAATACGAGTCCGAGTTTGGTGACAGTTTTGACAGCAGGTTACCGGAAGGTAATAACGCTGTTAGTTTAGGGCTAGATGAGATTTATTCTGACCTTTTCCCGTCTGCAGAGGCCGAGGAGTTTATGCCCGATATTTTTGGCGAAGTGAAATATGGAGCGGAGGTCCATGACGGCGTGGCACGGTTGGTTAGTTCTGCTTTCAAAGGCTAAAATGATGGAGAAATATCAGTTGCCAAAGAACTGTGATGGTCTTACGGTGCCACGTTGTAATAGGGAGATTTGGGGTAAATTGAACAAAAATTTGCAGACGAGGGATGCACAATTACAGGAAGTGCAGAAATCCCAGGCCACAGGGCTTATACCTCTGGTGAAGCTAACCCAAAACTTAATGACTTTGCCTCAGTTTAGGGAGACACTTAGGCCTTTGTGTGTTGATGCGTTGTCCTTAGTTGGGAATGCTTTTCAACAATTGTCGGTTAAGAGAAGGTATGGCATGAGGCCAGCCTTACCGGCGTCTTATCATGCTATTTGTGCTAAAGACATGCCGGTGTCTAAGTTACTGTTTGTCGATGAATTAGGCAAAAACGTTAAAGAACTGACAGAAACCTCAAAGGCATTTAATATGTTTTCTAACAACAATAAAGGTAGAACAGCCTGGAGCAACCAGAGAGGCCTGGGCGGACGTGGTCGTCCTTTTTTACGGCAGGGCCAGAATTATCACGACAGAGGCCGTGGGTACAGGAGACAGGATGCTCCGTACCAGCAACAGAGTGTGAATCAGGCACAGGGGTCCCGGAAGTCGAAAGAATAGATTTTAAGGTGAGTGAAAATCTACCTTCAGGTCGTTTGAGCTCAAAAGTTTCATTTTGGGAGTCCATTACGGATGATGAATGGGTGTTATGAACAGTTCGGGGGCTCAGATTACAGTTTGCTGAGACCCCAGTACAAACTAGGCTTCCTGGTTCTATATGTTTCAATGCACAATAAATGGAGTTGATTGATAATGAGGTACACGAGTTGTTGAGATTTGTGTCCTGGATGCCTGATCCAGATGCCATGTGTTATGACTCCGAGTTTTACTTTTTTTGGTAACGGAGGGCTGAATGTAAGAGAATTCCCCCCTCATCCAAGCATCACCATGTGATGGATGAGAGGGATTCTCTGTAATGAAAGCCCTAAGGCTGGGCGGTTACATTATCCCTCCCCTGGGTTGGGGTGGTTTGATTTGTCAACAAAATGGTTGGTCTTTGAATAAGCGTAGGGGCACGGGTGAACGTGTCTTTTATAGGGTGACCTCGGTACAGTGGTCATGCACGCAATTTTCATGTTGGCCTTTAAAGGTCAGTGTTGCGCACCTTGTAGAGTGATAAGTGCAATGTAACCGTCCAGCCTTCGGGCTTTCATTACAGAGAATCCCTCTCATCCATCACATGGTGATGCTTGGATGAGGGGGAGATTATAAGACAGCTATATATACAGTTAAGGTAGATTAGATGGTAAACATCACCACACATCAACAATTTTCTTACCAATTTGTATGTTCCAGGAATTGTTCCTGAAATTGTAGAGAATATGGACTTGATGAAAACTTTGATTTTGTTGTAGTTTGGGGGAATTTTTAGATTTTGAGAAATTACTAGATTAAAACGTTTTATAACTTGCTCTCTCCATCTGTATTTAGTTTATGTCAGTTTTATTAAAACCATCTAGGCCTACTTTAAAATTTCATGTTCCTGCTCAGGAATGGAATTTTTAAAAGATAAAGATAAAGTTGATCATGAATATTGTCAATAGGAAGGAACTGGCAGTGACAAGAAGGATTTGATGAAGTTCGCATCACAGATCTGTGTGAAGGCTTAAGTTTTAAACAGTCGGCAATGGAAGATCAGCTGATTTCAGAAAAATGAAACTGCTACATTTTAAGTGTTAACACTGCTAATGTAAATAAGAGATCATGTACTCGAATTATTATAAGAATGGCATATTAAATCGAGTCTTCTTAATTTAACACCATTGTATATATATATTCACCAATCAGAATGTAGAAAGTTTACGTGTTCTGAACCGGAAATTAGTTAATCCGGAATAAAGTGTGCTTTTATTATGAATGGTTAAAAGCAAAAACATTCAACAATTTTTTGAAAGTATGTATTTCAAACCATTTACACATATATTTTTTAAAAATTATATGAATTATTTAGTATGATTTTATTTCCACATGAATGCTTGAAAAGAGATTTTGTTGGTCAAAATAATGTTTAACCATTGAACGGGTCGGCAGTTTTCATTGCGTGCTGCGGTAAGTGTATTGTGGGAAATGAAGTTCTAGCCACACTTCCGTTTGAAGTTGATCGTATGGGCAAGTTGTTGGAGTTGAATAACCACACACACAATACCATAAAGCGCTCGCTGCGCTCGCTATAAATAATTATCTAATTAAGGAACCAAAAGCTGAAGAAGTCTTTGGGGGAAAAGACTGAAGTAGTCTTTTCAATATTCCTTAGGTGCTAAGGTCTTAGACCATTTATAACATCAGGGTTTCTCTGACTGGAGCGCAGTGGTGACTGGAGCGCATAGGCTAGGCAATAACTACGGTGCAGTAGCTAAGCCATATACAGCCGGTGCGCAGTGGCAAGTCAAGTGTGGTAGAGCGCCGTTGCAAGGTAGCAAGTGCGCAATAGACCAGTGCGTATATTGTATTTGTAGTTTGTTGTATTTTCGGGCCGTGGCAAGTAGCCTGGTGTTGTTCTCCTGATAAGTGATATATTGTTTATTTGAGTCGTAATAATCGGGAATCATATGTAGTTATTTCTAATTCCTTGTTGATGGGGTCTATAGTTTACAGGCCACACTTGGTCAGTGTGCCGTAGGTTTATAAATTTATTACGCTACCATTGCACAGCACATCCTACGAATACACTTAGGACAGACCAGACAGGTTCCGAACCCTGTGCACGTTACATTACTAACATCTTTGAAAATTGAATACTGTGTTTGGATCACTGTCATTTTGGAGTTTGGCAACAAGCTCCTCCTTTAGTATATCATCCTGAAAAGTTTGAATGTTCTATTATATTTCTTATAGCGAGCGCAGCGAGTGCTTTATGTTATTGTGTGATAATTAAACTCTTACAACCTGCCCATACCGTCAACTTTAAACGGAAGTGTGGCTGGAACTTCATTAGCCACAATACACTTGCCGCAGCACGCAATGAAAACTGCCGACCCGTTGAATGGATTTAAATGATTCTGACCGACAAAATATCTTTTTAAGCTTCCGTGTGGAAGTGAAATCATACTAAAAGTCTTAAATAATTCAAATGAATTTAACAAACATATATATTAATGGTTTGAAAAACATATAACAAACATCTCGTTGAAAAATTACAATTTTGTCTCACTCCAACTGTGGTTCGGAACCAGTCTCCAATGTCCCCGTTCAGGTAAACGGTACTGCTGGTTTTGTTGTATAGGTTCTGTATGACGCGGATGATGTTAGCGTTGATGTTGTAGTAGTTCATGGTCGCCCAGAGTGTTGTCAAAGACTTAATTAACACATTTATTGTTACCACTGAAACCGATAAGCATCACAAATTTCAGTTTTTCTGAGTGAATACTCGGACAAGGTAATTGCTCAAAACGTTTTATTTATTAAGCTAGTCTTATCTTTTGCTATGGGAAGTTCTCCGTTTAAATACTTTTTATGTTACCATGTAAACAGATAGGCCAAATCACAAAGTTAAGTTTTTCAGACCAGTTTTCTTAAACCATTCAAGGTAATTACTCAAAGCTTTGTACGGGCATCAAGCTAGTACTCTAGCAGAAGTTCTCTATTTCAGTACTTTGTATGGAACAATTAGAAATAACAAATAGCAATGAACTTGTTGTAATAATAACATATATATATATATGATTGTGTGCCTTTCTTTTAAATAGCTGGGAAGAGGAAAATGCCACGTTTTGCGTTATTTTGCCGTCTTTTGTTTTGTTCTTCTTTCTCTGCCTTCATGGAGTATGATGGTGTGTGCATGACTTACTTACATATTTCAACCTATAAAAACACACTTGTCGTAGGCATGAGAAAGTTCTAAATTTGGAGGGAAATCTGTATCCCGTCGGGAAATCGAACCCCGAACAACAAGGTGAAAGACAAGTGTGTTACAACTGTGCCATCAAAACAATGTATCGCCTGATCACGGCAATACATTGTTTTCTAGAAGAAGATGTGTTGCTGCTGCTGCTGCTGATATATTGGTACATTTGTATGTGCCGATGTTTTGTTAAAATCTTACGAAATATACAACAGATAAAAAAAAAAAAAAAAAACACGCTTCAGTGCAGACATGGATCAGGCTGTTCAAAATGTGCATCTTGTTGGCCAACTCGGGCTCGCTTTTAGGCAGTGCCTATTTCACATTATAATTAAGGTGATTTTCAGAATATATAAAGAAGGAAAATTATGAACGCAAATGGGATACTGCGAGCACCTCGAGGTAGGCTAACACATCACAACCTTCAGGCGTGTTTGTCCGTCCAAAACAAACATTCGCACCTCATGTCAAAACTTATCATTACTAACATCTTTCCGCCATTTTTTTTTTTTTTTTTTGCATCGCATGATTGACGCAGCACCTCATCCGAGTGACACTTGCCGCCATTTTATTTCTGCTCCTCATCCAGACGATTATACTGTGCCGCCATTTTGTTTCTGCAACTCATTCTCGTGACACCTCCGGTCGCCATCTTGGTTTTGCACCTCATTTCAGTTGATACGTGTCAAGGTACTGCACTTCATTTTAGGCGCGCAAAAAACCTACATACTATACTACTTCATACAATACAAGAAAAAGCAACACGAAGTCTTGTCAAAATCCAAGAGAGTATTTTCTTATGTCTTCGATCATGCTATCCTAAAATTGGTGTATATAAGTTTTGAATATGATCCTTCAGCACTTCCATATAGCAATAAAAAGAATTATTACATGATTGGCGGACAACAGTCCACGGACGAAGGGCGAAATAGACATATGTCCCTCTCCACAATGCCTTGAACTTAACTTCATCCTGTATAGAATTATAGAAATGAGGTAGGAACGGACATAAAAAGGTTTAAGTTTAACAAGAGGCCAAAGGGCCTTTATGGTCACCTGAGTAACAATGCTACATATAACATGCCATAGAAATGATGTGCGACCCTGAGGTCATGAAATCTACAATTTGGTAAAGCATCTTTAAAAAAACTTAAAATTTTGATAAAGCACGATAAGATACTTTCATCCTTGAAGAGTATTTGGGATTAGAGATGAAGATTTTTGAAGTTTCAATCAATCTTACCCTTTTTGGCCCCACCCCTCAGCACCTGGGGGTCAGAGACCAAATCATTTACAATTTTGGTGCGTCTGTAGACATAGAAGGTTTGTAAACTTTTATTGAAATTTTATGAAAAGTTTATGGTGCACGACGCACAACCCACAATGCATGACGCCGGACAAAAGGGGATCGCATAGGTCGAGTCCTCTCTAATTTGTTAGACGAAACAACACTTTTTTATGGTGAAGCTTTTCAAAGACGGGATTAAGAAACCTGTTAACATTCATGACGTCAGAACAACATGGATTTTCTTAACCTACTTGTTAATCATAAGAGTGTAGCTTTCAGGTCAAAAGAAAATGCAATGCCATTGCCGTAACAGACTGTTCATGTCAACCATAAGTTTCGTGAAAAATCCAGTAGATTGTAGGAAATTTCTCCTATATGTTGCGATTTATTACATAAAAGATTAAGTGGGACAACGAATTGTTGCTACAAGGCACCAACATTTAGGATAGTATGGTCACTGAGGCATAAATGACCACATGGCATCCCGATCAATGTTTTCCTCGGAATATCATGAAAGAGTTCCTCTTCTAATCCAAAATCAGCAAGATTATTATTTATTTGTTGCGTGATTCCTTTTATTTTATCAAAGAGACCAAAGATATGAAACCTTTCGCAACAGTTTCTGGACCAACAGAATCACCTGGGAATTAGCACATATCTGGCATTCAATATGTGGCTATGATCATTCAATGGTTACAGAGAAGAAAAGTTCATCAATAGCCGAGGGGTCCTTCTATTTCGATATTGATCTTTATCAATAATAAGGTCAAATCAGGTCAAGAATGCAAACAAATGACCAATAGCAAAAAGAAATTCTTTAATATTTTGATAAGTTGTTCACAATTTCTTAATTTTGCATCATGGCCAAGAAACATGATTAAAAAGACACTACATTTCTTCATGCACTTCTTAAACCCTAAGCTATGACAAGCAACAGCACCATTAAAAGTCTAGGAACCTTTTTATATCATATATCTAAAGGCTTCTTACCATTTCTGTTTTGAAAGTTCCACATAATTTATTACAGACGTTGTACTACTTTGTAGGTCAAATACAGTATATAGCATATTCGACCCAATAAGCGCCCATGTCCCTATAAGCGCCCCCTCCCCCTTCAGATACCCAAAAGTCTAGATTTACTTATGTTTTAGTCAAAGCATCAGTTATATCATTTCAGTTCAGGTTTGCATCACAACATATCAATCGCACATACATCCATAGCTTCTGACTAAGTATAAATCAAGTAGTAGTAATTGTAGTAATAACTAGTCCCATATAGTAGAAGTCTAACATGCTCCCTAATTCAACAACTAACCAACTCACTAGTTTTGTCTTTCTTTTCTTTCTTTTTTGGAGCTTAACGTCCTTGTTCCGGTTTTAACTGAGCCTAGGATGAATCCAAACACTAGTTTTGGGCTCTCAGACCCTATATTATCATGTAGCCCTGCACCAGACAGAGGACACCCTGTTCAGGCTCCCTAGGGAACTGTACAATTTACCAGACAGGACCATTCTGTGTTTCTTCACCAATTGTAAATTAGTATATAAGATAAGCTTCACTTTATACAAACAATATAAAAGGTCATGATAAAAGAAGACTTCCTCTATTTTCTTATGATATACAACATATTTAAAAGTATTGTTATACTTATGTGATATTTAAGAAAAGCTGACTTCAATATACTTGAAGTTACTGTAAACGTTATGCAGTTTCAAGACTATGCTATCTATTGCAATTCTGAGAACAGGTACAAATTCCTAACAACTTACTGAATCTAATGACATTCATATTCTGATCTAAATTATACAATATCTAAAGTTACTACTTGTTTTAGATATAAAATAAACACATTTCTTCATTCTGGGATACCAGATACTATATCCTGTATACTGTAGCTGACAGTGGGGGGTCAGACCCTTCCCTTCAGCCAGGGGGATGTTGACCCAGCATGACGCTACTATCTATACACACTGTAGTGGGCAGACTGACCTTTATTATCTATGTACTCATTATATAATTCTGACACATGTATTTCCTATCTGTCATATAATGATAAACAATAACATTCTTAAGTTGTATCCTTCACATTCAATAATGAAAAACATAACTTATGCATTGAAAATGTATGACATAATGAGATATCATATTACATGGAAAGGTATGCTGGAAATTAATCTGACAAGTTGACAAATTCTAGCTAAGTATGTATTAAACATACTTATTACAAAACAGTAAAGGTCATGTCATTACATTGATGATATCACAGTAGTGATCATATGACCAAACAGTGTTACACAATGTAGTCCTTCACTACACATTTTTGTTATAACTTCATTAAAATTACAATTATGTGTACCTCTGCAGTAGACATAATTATTGAGTCTTTTTCCTGATCAATATCTACGCGTATAAATGCATGTATTGGGTGTATGAAAATGATATATTTGGAAAGCAATACAATAGTTTCCTTTTAAAAGGGAAATACCTTTCAAAGTTGAATATGATAATTATTTTAAACAGGTAGAGTGCTTGAATCATAAAACGATACAGTCTTAAATAATTGTAAATGGTGCTAAAAATAGGCAATCATATTACAAAACATCCATAGACACAAATCAAACTCAATCAAATTTTCCAGTAAAACAAATAATTTGGATCAGCGTGTAGATTTAGTGCTTTCGTTTGCTATTGTAAGACTTGATCCTTTCCTCTCGACCTAGTTCCCACTCCTCAAGTTCACTAGCGTCCACTACCTGTCGCATGACTGCTCTCATCAAGTCATCACAGTCCCCAAACACACGACAGCCAAGCTGTACTTTGGTGGATGGGTCTTTCCTCTCACAAACATCATCATAAGGTGTTGTTTGCCTGGAACACAAAGATGAGATAAGTTTGATCATGAAATAATATGTCTTGGTTTGTAAAACCATTGATCGACAGTATGACAAGAGGCCCAAGGGGCTTGTATCGCTCACTTTAGTGTATCGCTCACTTTGGTGTATCGCTCACTTTGGTGTATCGCTCACTTTGGTGTATCGCTCACTTTGGTGTATCGCTCACTTTAGTGTATCGCTCACTTTGGTGTATCGCTCACTTTAGTGTATCGCTCACTTTGGTGTATCGCTCACTTTGGTGTATCGCTCACTTTGGTGTATCGCTCACTTTGGTGTATCGCTCACTTTGGTGTATCGCTCACTTTGGTGTATCGCTCACTTTGGTGTATCGCTCACTTTAGTGTATCGCTCACTTTGGTGTATCGCTCACTTTAGTGTATCGCTCACTTTGGTGTATCGCTCACTTTGGTGTATCGCTCACTTTGGTGTATCGCTCACTTTGGTGTATCGCTCACTTTAGTGTATCGCTCACTTTAGTGTATCGCTCACTTTAGTGTATCGCTCACTTTGGTGTATCGCTCACTTTGGTGTATCGCTCACTTTAGTGTATCGCTCACTTTGGTGTATCGCTCACTTTAGTGTATCGCTCACTTTGGTGTATCGCTCACTTTGGTGTATCGCTCACATGGCTAAATCAGTTATACAATCATTTAACAAAGAATTTTAAAAATGACAAATACTTTCTGAAATAATTCCCTACTGGGTTCCTGCTTCGTGGTCAAACAGAAATCGGATTCACAATTCACAAAATTGCTTCAGACCGCACTTGGACAATACCCATCCATTCCCACAGAAGGAGTAGGATCATAAAGACTTTACTCTGTTTCCCCTATTGGGCCTCACTCCTTCCACCCATGGGGCCCATGAGATCTAATGTTAATACAAGATTGATTGCCCTTCACCCAAGAATGATTCAGACCTAATTTGGGCAATATCCATTCATCCCTACAGGAGATAAATTTTAAAGATCAAAATTTCCCCATTTGGGCCCAATGCCTCAGGCCTATGGGGGCTGGGAACCAATATATAAACAGACTTGGTTCCCCTTCCCCAAAGAATGCTGCTGACCATATTTTGATGTTTATGACCAACAACTTTTCTTTGTTATAATAATCTGAAAATCCCAATAAAAAATTGCTTCAAGCTCTAATATGAAAATCAATGAAAATATATAGTCTAAGTTATGTGGTAAAATGTAATAGAATGTTACTGGAATATCAACTGACCACTGCCTTGATTACATAAAACCCTAACTAGCAAACTCTGATTTTTTCAAAGAATTTTAAAGATATTTTAAGTTTACCTGTTGCAGATGACAAGTTTGACCGGCTTTTGACCCATAGTGACCAGACTATTGGCTGGAGAGACTCTAAGGGTTGATCCTAGGGTCAGCACCATGTCTGCTCTCTTGGCATTAGCTACAGCATTATCCAGTACCTCTCCTTCAAGGTTGTCCCCAAAGTTTATAATGGTGTTCATTAAATAGCCTTTGCATTTCTGTGAAAAAATACACCAGGAATTTCAAATGGAAAGACACATTAGGGTATAGTGCCACTAGAATCTTTAATATATTATTGATGAGAAAATGATATTGTGAAATAGAAAATGAATGTAACTGTTAAACTAATTCTGTTGAACAGTTTTCAAATATTCAAAAAGGATGTATTTTCATCAAATTCCTATGACAGGATTTATACATATATATATATACATACATATATAAATTTCATTCTTAAAATGTCTGTATTTAGTGACCTGTATTTTTCAATCCTTGAAAATAGTGGAAAATAAAACCAATTGAAAGTAAGACTACTCACTGGATCAGGACATATTCTTCCTGTCCTGTGATTGATTCTACAGTGTCCACATTTCTTCACAGGCACTTTAGGGTCCTTGGGGCCAAATCTGTGGTTATGATTCATCACATAACGTTTGTTACATTTTTCACATTTTTCTACAAAACCATTTCCATGAAGTTCTGAGATTTTATCCTCTGGCACACCAGACAGACGATGAAGACCATCAGTGTTCTGACTTATGATATACTGAAGGTGTCCCATCTCTAGCAACTTGAGCAAAGCTTCATGAGTGTATGTTGGGCGCAGCGACATTACATTTCGTTTGGCTTTTGTTTTTCCTTCCTTCTGACTTCCTGTGAAACAATAATATTGATAAATTTGCTATGTTGTCATGCCAATAATATATTTTCTGTGCCCATGCTCATCATGGTAAAAGTTTTTGGTGTCAGGGCTGGAATGATAAAGATTTGCAGGATGGATATGAAGAATGGACCCTATGTCTGCCAATTAAACTAATGTTAAAAAATTGTAAAAATAAGGTGAAAATTTTAGCACCAAATTTCATGAATAGTCTTAGACATGTTCACTCAATAGATGCTTTTCCTGGTTAGACGAAAAACTGAAGTTTTCTTGAATTTTAGTCACTCCAGTCACAAGACTTAATAATTTTGTTAGCAGTCTGAATTTCTTGTATATGCAACTGATAGTTAGCAGCGGGGAAATTTCAAAAATCAATGCATCATTCTGCTGTAAATATATATTGTAACACTGGAAATAAAGAGTAAACAGAAGACATCGAAAGATAGTTTCTATTATTTAAAACCCCTAATATTCCAAGGTTTGAAAAAAGAAATCTCAAATCTTTTGGTTATGTTACAGGATAGTCTGTCACCATGGAGGTCCTTCCAGTCAAGAATCAGTTAAATCACATGACATGATTTTACTACACAGTTTTTTTTTAAGAAGTCTACCTAGTATACAGAATAAGCTGAAACCACATTTGAGATGTCAAAATACTTTAGCAATCTTGAATTAAGCATGTTTCTTGGACTAAACCCAAGTTTAACAGAGCCTAGAAGTAGGTATAGGGCTTACAAAATTTCTGAAAGTTGAAACTATTCATGAAACTGACTTCTGAAATGGCTATCTCGAATGTTCAGCAGCTATTATTGTGAAATGTTCATCAGCAATGTAATAGACTGTCATTTAATCAAGAAAAATGTCTTAATGGAAGCAAAATCTCAGTTAACTAATAGAGATAATTTAAATATGATAGTTACTTCTAAACAATGAACATTCAGTTCATATTAAGAAAGGAAACCATGAATAAGACATCATCCAAGACCAGTTTCCAACCCCAGGTAAAATTAGTAGCAAAATCTGTACCATTCCTTACCATGCTCCTTTTCTTTATCACGGTTGGTCCACTTTCCATGAATGCCCCGGAAATCTCCGATACCAGCTGATGTTGAGATCCCGGCACCTGTCGATGTACAAGGTTATTATCTAATCATCATACTAATAATACATCTCTACATTTGTAAAGCATTCATTAACTGATGAACTACACAATTAGCACTTGTTGACAGGTTGTCAAATAAGAAAAAAATAATGTCATATTGGTATGTTTGACATCCATGCCAAAAAGTAAATAAAAAAGTGCTTTTCATATATACCATGCAAAAAATTTATGCTATCAATGTTGTCCAATCAGATCGATCTTTTGGATCTATTCTGAATCCTTTCTGAAGGAATGGCAGAAATAAAATATTTTTTTATTTTGATTGAAAAGGAGAATCTAATTTCCACCAAACTTTCAAGATGATCTGACAGAATCTGACTGTATCAGAACAAGATACAGCTGTATCTTCTCCATTTATATACCTGTAAATGCAATAGGATATTTGCATTCTTTAATCATGAGAGCTATCCTGGTTGTGTCTGCCATGAGAGCATCAACAGACTGATGAAACTCTGCTGTCTCTTCCGCCTCCAGTACAAGAGCCTTCTCCTGACTGCAAAGTTCAGTGACCTCTGACTTGTGGGCTAGGTCATTCAGTAGCTCCCAGCATACCATGTGAAACACTCCTACACCATCATCATCCCAATTTGCCAGGAAT
The DNA here is from genome assembly GCF_031769215.1 of Ylistrum balloti. Classification (NCBI taxonomy): domain Eukaryota; kingdom Metazoa; phylum Mollusca; class Bivalvia; order Pectinida; family Pectinidae; genus Ylistrum; species Ylistrum balloti. Next base: position 208,819 of record NW_026782142.1, on the reverse strand, counting down.
TCTGGATATAAATAAAGCATAGGATATTATGAACAAATAAGCAAACCTTGTTGTTCCTTATATATGTTGTCTTCCATAAGAAATTATCTATACCTTTTATACTTTTTATTACAGCAGCTGTCTTAAATACCATGGACTCTTCTACGTGTTGAAAGCATGTGAATATTGAATCAAATTTGCAAGCAATCGATTTGTAAATATCTAAAATAAATATATTGCTAGTGTAAATTTCACCACCTTTTCAGAAATTGCTTTATCTGTCATACAGGTAAATGCATATCTATACATGTGTGGATTGTACCTGGTTTAGCCTTGACAGTGAAACCACGCACATCTACTCTGCCATTGTTTGGGTTGACAGTTCCTCCAAGTTTACAAGCTTTTAGATGGCAATGATGTGTATCAGCTTCTTTATCACCAGCAGCAGCCATTTTGTGCCTTTATAGTTCTTCAGAAGTAAGACCACACAGCCTTAAAACCAATACATTTAATTCTATTTACGTATCACTTGATCGCTGTGCTTGAGCTAATCAGTGAATACAACAATAAATGTAATGTATATTACATGTACACAAATGTATATATAACTTATTGTGATGTCGGACTTAGATCATTAAATGATGTCACACACTTGTAGACAAACTCAGCTCAAGGTGAAAGTCACATTATTGCTTTTTTTACTAATAAGATAATTGTGCAACTTTTACTTGGGACCAAGATTGAGGATGACTTGCAGATTGCATTGTGACATAACAATGGAGATCACACATAATGTAGATAAAACCAAATCACTTTTCAGTTTAATTTGTCAATTTGTCAATTTTCTGCAATTTTTGCCTTAATGAACCTCAGCTATATAGATATAACAACAATTCCTGTGGAATCCTCTCTCTCTCTCTCTCTCTCTATATATATATATATATATATATATATATATATATACAATAGAGACTATATGGTTATGTATACATTGTATTGTAATGAGGTTAGACTATAAATCGCTAAACCAGATGGTGACTTTATACACTGTATCTTGCATGCATTCACCAAATTTTCTATGATATCTCAGAGGCATTGTATCTTTTCTGGGGTTTAGAGGAACAGAGTTTAAATCATGACAGTACTACAAAATAACACATTTGGAATTGAAGTATCACATCCCATTGAAGCAATTAGACAAAAAAAATGCATGATACATAAAAATATAACATGACATACATACCAATATTCACACAAAAAACATCATCATCATAATCATCATTAAATGTACATCATAATCATCACAATCATATGACCATGCATCATAATCATTATAATCATATGACCATGCATCATAATCATCACAATCATATGACCATGCATCATAATCATCACAATCATATGACCATGCATCATAATCATCACAATCATATGACCATGCATCATAATCATCACAATCATATGACCATGCATCATAATCATCACAATCATATGACCATGCATCATAATCATCACAATCATATGACCATGCATCATAATCATCACAATCATATGACCATGCATCATAATCATCAGACATTCACACACATTTTACAGTTGAGGAGGGAGAGAGATGGGAAATTCAATGTGGTATAAAGAACAAAGTGTATAATTTACAATCTTTAAAAGTAAGAGGATTATTAGATATTTCACAATGTAAGTTTGAATCACTGTCAAGTTCTGGGGATGTTTTTATTTTTTTTTTTTAAACAGCTGTGCCTGAAGAAAACAAAAAACAAACAAAACAATAGAGAGAAAAAGCAAAGATATTTAATTGCAATATTAAATGAATGAACACAAAAATGTGTAGACTTACCGACTCAAAGGTTTGAGTGCAATTTGCCCTGGGTAGAGGCTTCCACTTCCTCCAATTCAGGTCAAAATTTCTTATCTTTATTTTCACTATTTTCAAAGTATGAAAACTTCTGAACAACATTATGATCCTTAATAATATTAAGAAGAGCATCAAGATGTTAAGCTTTGTTGAAACATCTAGTTTGATAAATATACTGTTCAATTAGAATTAAGATTTCATTAACAACCGAACTAGTAAGTGTTGATAGGATTCCAAATAGAAATGATTCTTTATTGAAAGAGAATTCAATACACAGAAGATCAAGATGATTTTCAAATTCATGTAATAACACTTGCACTTCTCTGCATTCCCATAAACTCCATTGAATTACCATCCATGTTTACAAAACATTCTCTTCAGCCAGACACGTGTAAGAGTTGGACTCGAAGGTTTGAGTGTAATTTGCCCTTGGTAGTGGCTTGTATTGAAAATAATCTGTGTTTTTCTGATTCAAATTTGCTCATATTTATCTTACTTGTAGAGTAGATTTAAGCTCAATTCAGAGATCAACATCAGGTAACTCAGAAACTATAAGCTATAGTAACCACTGACATCATCTGCATGCGGTCTTATCACCTACATAACTGTGTATGTTATACTTTCAAATAATAATACCCGTCTCCTCTCATTCCGTCACAATGTAACAAAATCGTAATGTTTGAAAACATCTAAGCTGAGGTGGCTTACCAGATATATACAAAAGTTTAATAGTACTGAATCTAAATATCTCCTCGTCTGTCGCTCTTCACTGCTTCACTTCCGCGTCCAGCTTCAGATCAATGGCACGATTACCTGTTGCCATATCGTAAGTACAGGTATGTATGTCATACCTAAATGAGGCGATGACGTTTCGGATGTTGCGTGCTGAATCATTGCTTAGGATGGCCAGTCAGCGTGTTGGTTGTCAACACAAAGTGAAACTAGACGAAAACAAAACAAATCTGCTTCTCGTAAACGCTTCACCTTTGATAGACTTGCTGACGTTCCAACGTGTAGCATACTTTGAATTTGATATGTATATATCTCCATGTCCGTGGAACTGCGCTAGGATTTGGTACACGGGTCGATTTTCCTCGAAAGATGCTAAAGAAGAGCTATTGCTGCTAGTAGTCAATAACAGAATCCACAATAATTGACTAAACAATCTGTATCAAAACATCAGACACAGTACTGTTCAACTTACAGTGGTGCACATATATATGTATGATATATGCCGTTGTGTTTCCACTTGGACCACAAAAGGTCGTAAATAACGAAATCAGCGATAACATGACAAAAATAGTTTTCTGTTCATGGCATATCCCTGAAAATGTATCAAATTGTGATTGACTATTAACAATTTATGAAGAGTCTTTATGGAAAGATGTTATTTAATGTCATGTGATTTAAATGTTAATATACAATGTGCAACCACATGGACACAATTATACATGAAGTCTGCGAATTGTATTTACGGCGCGACAATTTACCCAGATACACCCAAATACACAAAAAGCTTTCCCAAATATACCAAAATACATTCAAAAATACATCAAAATAAAGCCAAATCGTACCCAAATCTTACCCAAAGGGCCGGTTTCCAAATCGGCCCCTTCTCTGATTCAAATTTCCTGTTGGTGGTGCATTGCCCATGCCGTTGTGGTCACAAATCTATAAAGTATAAAGATTTAGGTCACTTGGTTTGTTTTTTATGGCTCCTCAAAGTTGTACCTTTCAGAAGCTGTCCAAGTGCTGATAAAATGTGCATGTTATGTAAAATATTAATGAAAATCTAATCAAATGATAGTCACCGTAAAGAATACATTCATGGCATGATTGTGACAAAAAATCATGTTTCCATCGCGCCATTTGGCTTTTTTATGGAAGAAACAATCTCAAAAATGCCATTTTCGATGATAACATTTTAGATACAAAAACTGTGTTTTTTAGAGAATACACCCTTTTATGGGCGTTGGATGCAAACCAATTTTTATCCTATAAAGTAGTACGTAATATGCTAATGATGAGAGGAAAAATCATCAAAATGTAAGTGGTGGAACATTTTCAAATGTTGGGTTGAATTAGCCTATGGTTGAATTGCCGATTTTCGACTTTCTTTAGATAATTAACAAAAAAACGAGAGTATTTCCTCGGTATGTTGAGAATATGTACACAGATATGAAAAAAAGTGAGAGAAACACTTTTTCATAAAAAATCCAAGATGGCTACTTCGCAAGTCCCCGTGGTTAAAGACATTGGCTGACAAATAGACAGAACGACAAACAAAACGTGTTCCTTATGATTTTGGTTGGTTTTCGCATTTACGGGATTGTTCATAGCTACCGGCGATTGTATAATACCTATATTTATAAGTTTGGTTAGTCACATGGTAACGGGGATATTTCATATCGAGCCCCAAACATACTTTCGACATATGCACTCTGTTGCCGCATGAAAAACTATTTCAAGTTTTGTCGAAATTTCTTTACCTGTGGTTGTAATGGTCGAGGGTTTTCCAGCGTCCTGTAATACCCAAGGTAGTACAAGATACTGGAGATGTGCGCACACATTCTCATCGTTCTCTCTCCAACTGGGCACTGGCAGTAGTAGTCCTTTATTGGGGCCTCAACATCGGGTGAGACGGTGAACCGTATCCAAACGTTATATTTCGTTTGGCTTTGTGTCGAGAATGTATTTGACATCGGAGAAGGTCTGGGGAGTGCTGGTAAAGCCACACCTCATAGTCGCCGTCATCACTTAAATGTTCGGCGATGTAACCAGGAGCCAGAGATATCTGATACGTTCCACACGTAATGGTTCTCAAGTAATCAAGATCGAGACGGGAAAACAGTACTTTTTTTTTTTTTTTTTTACACATCATAAAACTGTCATGAAAATATCCGCTCTGATATTCAATATAACAGTTTGTATATAAGCTATATAATAGGGTTTCAGACAAGGTTGTTACTAACTTCCCCTTTTCTTTCAATTTACAACCACATTCAGGCGGCGATATGAGAACGTTCCACCACATGGAATTAGCTGATTTTGGGTACACATATGAAACAAGTAAAGCTCTATCCGATTTTCTGATGGAAATATCCATCCAAAACTATATAACGGGAGAAAATTGCAAATTTATGGCATTTTTCTTCATAATTGTGTCTCTGCAAGTGCATTTTCATCCGAGAATATTTTTTTTATGTTTTATGAATAAACACGATGTTTTGGAAATATTTATCAAAAGAAATTTATACTATGTTGCGAATTACAATTTCGAGATAACCTTCTTTTATTTACGAACTTATGTCTTTGATGCTGGAATTGACAACTTTATAAACATACATTTTCACTAAAATTATGAAATCTGGGTGTCGGAAAGGTGTAAAATTATTTTTCGGAAAAGAAAAAAGCAGTAGTTGAGCTAGATAAGAAATTATACGGGGGCAGGCTCCTATGGAGAATTAACGTTACTGGAAACAGGCCCTTTGTTCCCCCTTCATTTTGTCCGTTTTTGCCCGTTAGCCTATATGGTATTACGGAATTTATAGGAATTGCCTTTGTAAATGGAAGCTAAAATTAGACAAAGATAATCTATTTTATCATGTGTATATCGTTTATTAGTAATAAAATATAATAACAGGAACGTATATAACAGATATACGTCCCTGATAATACAGAGTCCGTTACGGCACGTTCCTGTAAATCGATTTGGCTTTATTTGAGTATATGTGGGTAAGATTTGGGTACATTTGAGTAGATTTTAGGTATATTTGGGTAAGATTTGGCTTTATTTGAGCATATTTGTGAAAGATTGGGGTGTATTGGGGTATATTTGGGTGTATTTGGGTACATTTGGGTGTATTTGGGTAAATCGTCGCGCCCTTGTATTTACACTATACAAGACCCCTAGAGACATTCTTACATACATGCTAAGGTATGTATGAAGGTGTATTTACTTAAATTTATTTCTAATCATAATTACCGATCTCAGCCTGAAAAAGTAATTTTAGACATGTATATATTAACTATCTTGGTTGTAGATTATGATGATGGTAGTGGTGGTGGTGGTGAGGGGGTGGGGATGTTAACAATTTATAGGGCTAAATGAGATATGTTTTTTTTTAAACTAAACTTTGATGTGTTGCAAAGTCAGTATATTTATGTCTTCTCCACCATCTACATAGAGATGATGGCAAATTTGTTGACCTCCTGTTCTTCACATACAAAACAGATCATTCATCAATATTAAGTATACACCACACACATACAAAACAAACCACATGCATACTAGTATTAGATATACACCACACATACCATACTAACCACACATACTAGTAATAAATATACATCATACATACATACAATAAAAATCATACATACATACTTGTATTAGCAATGTATCACACATACAGTACAAACCACCAATAGAACTGATTAAAACTAATACATGTGTGTATTTTGTACCAGACCTCACATCTTCTGAACAGGATTAAGTTATTTATCCAGCATAACAAAATAATAGAAGAATTATGATTGTATATGTACGTTTTACACATGCTCTGTATCACCTTGCATTCATGATTTAACCCATAATCAGTAGACATACATCCCTCATAATTTATAATCACTTATAGGGTATATAGAAACAAGTTTACAAACATTTACATACATTTGTGTTGTGCTTATGTGTGTGTGTGTGTGTGTGTGTGTGTGTGTGTGTGTGAGAGAGAGAGAGAGAGAGAGAGAGAGAGAGAGAGAGAGAGAGAGAGGGGGGGGGGGGGGGGGGGGGGGGGGGGTGGGTGGGTGGGTAGGGACAAATAACTGATAATGCAACAAGTTTGTTAAACTTTTCCTTAGAGTTATCTCCCTTACTAATTGTAATAAATCTTTGTACATTTTAGTATTTTATGATTGTGTTCACTAAGGCATTGATATTAAGGGAGTTATGGAAAGAGTGCATTATATATATATATTTGATAACTATTAATATTTCAGTATCAATTTTACTATTTAAATTTTGTGTTAAGAAACCAAATAAGTAGGATGCTTTATTAAAGTTAAATAGGATAAGTGCACGTAACAGAACTTCAAAGCTACTAAGAAGATTTTGAACCTCTTTGCATCCCATAAACTGTGAGTTATAGTTTCAATCACAGAGTTGCATAGAGTTTTAAAAAGAAAAGAATGTGATGATTAATTCTAAACTGGAACCATTGGAACTTTGTATTTGTCGATATCAGAAACGGTAGCTTAAAAATTTGGGTCCCATGTAGAATCACTAAAATCGAAGACTTCATTCCTTTTTTTCTGACCTTATGGGATAACCTTGCTCTTTATTAAAATATAACAAAAATATTTCGAACCTTTAGGCTGTCTAAAGAAAGGTTCCAAGTTTAAGGGGATAAAAGGATATTCTAATTTTATTTTAGGAAAATCTGGATCAGGGTTAAAATGCTTTACAGAGAACACTATGATACTGAAGAAAATTAGTCTGTATATGGTAGATTTGAGTGAATTCCTGAAAAGAATAGAATGTTCCAGAACTAATATTTTTTATCCGATCATTCACAACAATGACATCCTTTCCTAGGCAGTCCTTAATAAAAATTGATTTTTTATCAATAGTTATTTGATTGTTGAACCATATAGGGCTTTTCAGGAATACTTCATTTTTATTTGTTCTGTTGTCATTAGCATAAAGTAGACTTTTATATGCTTTAAAAACATCCTTCCAAAACTTGTTTTTACATTTATTTTGACAGCGTTGTATGCATTCAGTACCATAATTGGCCATCAGGTCTGAGGTTACATGTGTTTTTAGAATTACTCTGCACTTTGAAGTAGACTTCTAATCCATCCTAGCTTAAGGGAATCGATAAAGGCTCTAACATTAGCCATTTTTAAACCATCAATGTAATCCTTTTTAACAACTTCTCTTCTTACTAATTTGTCAGCTTTACTGTTCCAAAGAAATTCATATTGAAATGAGTTTAATTTAGAGAGAAACTTGTCAAGTATGCATGTATATAATTATCCTGACACTGTTGTCATTATTAACAGCGATGATGAGTAAAATATATACACAGATATAGATCTATCAGTAATTAAAGTCTGGGGTAAATAACAATACAAAGCCAGAAATAGGTAAACAAAAACAAGTTTATTGACAAACAATCATTTGATCTGTTTCACAAGCCTGTTATGCATTATCATTTGCATGGACTTTTCAGTGTTTATGTAATGAAGCAAGGGCCAATTATATAAATGGTATATACATTTTTATATAATGTATACAGAGAGTAGACAGCAGATTTATCACAAATATGTCCCACATTCACCCCAAGCACCTACCACAAACAGGTAAACTCACACAATTAAGTTTTATTCTCTCTACTGCCAAGTCATATAACATCTGACATTATCACTTTACACCAGGAAGTCACATTATCACTAGTCTGTTTATTTGGAATACCATTCATGATGACTGTGCTATGAGGTAAAATGATACAATTATACGACTTCAATGATGATGAAATATTTCTAAGTCATGTGCTGTCTACATTACATACAGGACTGCAATGTACTACAATACATACAGATCAGATTTAATTCAGACTACAAGTCACATACACTTGGCTACAATACACATACTTCTGGCTACAGGTCACTTGCATCTGGCTACAAGTCACATATACCTGGCTACAAGTCACATACTTCTGGCTACAAGTCACTTACATCTGTCTACAAGTCACATACACTTCGCTACATGTTACATACACTGGGCTAAAAAGTCACATACACCTGGCTACAAGTCACATACACCTGGCTACAAGTCACATACACTTGGCTACAAGTCACATACACCTGGCTACAAGTCACATACACTTGGCTACAAGTCACATACACTTGGCTACAAGTCACTTGCATCTGGCTACAAGTCACATACACCTGGCTACAAGTCACATACTTCTGGTTACAAGTCACTTACATCTGGCTACAAGTCACATACACCTGTATACAAGTCACATACACTTGGCTACAAGTCACATACATCTGGCTACAAGTCACATACACTTGTCTACAAGTCACATACATCTGGCTACAAGTCACATACACCTGGCTACATACACTTGGCTATAAGTCCCATACACCAGGGCTAAAAGACACATACACCTGGCAACAAACACATACACATGGCTATATGTCTCATACATCATAATATAAGTCACATACATCTAGCTAAAAACACATACACTTGGCTATATGTTGCATACATTTGGCTATTAAGTCATGTACACCTGGCTCCAAGACATGTACACCTGGCTCCAAGACATGTACATTTGGCTCCAAGACATGTACACCTGGCTCCAAGACATTGACACCTGGCTCCAAGACATGTACATTTGGCTCCAAGACATGTACACCTGGCTCCAAGACATGTAAACCTGGCTCCAAGACATGTACACCTGGCTCCAAGACATAGACACCTGGCTCCAAGACATGTACATTTGGCTCCAAGACATGTACACCTGGCTCCAAGACATGTACATTTGGCTCCAAGACATTACATTTGGCTCCAAGACATGTACACCTGGCTCCAAGACATGTACACCTTGCTCCAAGACATGTACACCTGGCAACAAGTCACATGATTTCAATCCTAATTACATTAAAGCTACACATGTATTGTGATGTGTAACTGTATAATCTCAATGGCAAATCATTCATCAAATTAACATTTAGAAGTCAATTTTAACAAACAAGTGTAAAACAACAAATGATAGACAAAGGCAATTTAGCATTTTAATTAGCAGGTTTCAGTCTGAATATCAATAAAATGGACACTGAAATAAATTTAAAATTCCAGGGTTCAACTAATAAATTTCAAGCATTTTCACTATTCGAAGTCAAGTTTTCAGAAAATGAAAACCTAGAAAATTTCTGCAGGACACAAATGTCTCACCCTAGTGCATATAAAGTATCATTGTTTAATGAATTTCCAGAAGATGGTCAATGTGACCTTTGACTCTTTAACCTTGAGCAATGACCACCTTAATATAATTAGGTGTAGAACATGATGTTATGACATTGTGGGACAAATAAAATACAAATTTGCTAAGATTTCCTCATTACATGATATTTCATTGATTTGGAAAAGGTTGAAATTTCATAGAAATAGATTAAAAAAAAGGGAAAAGGCATAAAAGAAGGCTCCATATTTTCACTTTTCCACTTCATAAATTGTGTATTTTGCAGTTATGCAGCATGGATTTCAAACAAATAGTAACATAGAATCAATAAATTAAATTCCATTGTACTATTTAAATTTTATAAACAAAAGAAGTGTTGAAGGGGTCCTTTAGGATGTAATGAAATGTATGCACTTTCTAATTTTCTATCTATGCAGTTCATTCAAGCTCTTATCTAGAAATATTTAAGTTCCAGCACATTTCAGTATCATTTTCCCAGCATTTTTGTAATTCTGGCACTTTTTTGGAACACACAGATTGCAAAACTTTCAAAGCCCATCTTAATTTCAGTACATTTCATGGGTCTCCTTTTTCTTATAATACTGTACTGTAAACTGGATTTCACATATCAGATATCAAGTAAGAGAACTTGGTTTACAAATTAAAGTTAAAAACCACTTACACCTGTATCAGACTTATCATTCTTCTGGATTTAAACCTTTTACTGAACCAAAAGGGTCTTAGCACCGAAAAAGAGATGTGATCATCAAGTGAAGAAAGCAATACAATGTGAACATTACCCAATGCTCCTTCAGTTGGTTCAGATATATAAACAAAGTACTGTGTTGGTACAATGAACAGACAAACATGCCAATATTCTTAATTCATAACACATTTTCCTTCACAAAGAATTTCTCTCACACTTCAGCGGTTTGAAAACCTACATACACTTTTCGATTTATAATGTTTAAATGTTTTGTATGAACAATTAGTGTTCTGAATAAAACTATTATTCTGAATTTTTTGAGATCACAAAAGTCCTCTATTTTTTCTTGTTTGTATTGGGAAGCTGGGGGTGGGAGCTGCCTATGTGCTCAAGGAGTTGAGGAAGCTTGTCATGTCATACTCTGTGTCATATTGATCCTCATCCCAAAGGTCACCCAAATTTTCCAGCATAGAGGAAACCGTTTCCTTTTTGGAAGAACCAGCTTCTGCTTGGTTTGTGCCTGATGCACTTTGACCCTTCTTCTCATCATCCAATGAGAAAAGGTCTAACAACTGGTCTGTTCCCATCGTTTGTAAACTGGAATTCTCTTGGCTGATCACAGTGTTGGCAATAGTCATTTTGAACTTCTGTAACCTGTGGTTGAATGGAGAAAAGTTGATGATCAGAAAGATATAACTGCATTTACAATCATACAATGTATTTGATATAAAACCTGTAAAAATGGACAGTACCATTTGGTCTCTTTATTATCCACATCATCATTGAGGATTATTTTCCAGGACAAAGCAAAAATCTATTCAAATTTTAGATCAGAAAGCAGGTAGTAAATAGAAGAAAAGTGCAGGCTGTGTTACATTGGTTGAACATGAAAAAAAACATACTTTAAACATATCTTACCCCATGATTTTCTCTTCTAGTGTTCCACGGGTCACCAGACGGTAAACATTTACAACTTTCTTCTGTCCAATCCTGTGCGCTCTGTCCATTGCCTGTTGATTCAGATTTCAATTAATACGTTTTATTGGAGCATTCCAATCCAAGTCTTTACCGGCAGTGTACCACAGAAGGAAACTATAATTATATCATGTATTGTTATTGCAACAATTGTGAAACAAGTTACATCAACTTATATTTCATAAAATATATGTTGTACTTTCCAAGTGCAATAGTACCCACTTTTCTCTGGCAATAAGTCTATGTCTGATTATGAGCCCACCCACCAACAAATGCTATCACATTGTCTAGTAATAAGCCCATCCCGTCTTCTAGCCAGAGTCAACATTCAGACCACCTATTGTGCAATAAGTATGTTTTATGAAGTAAATAATTGTTGTTGACCTCCATCATCAATCTTTTTTTTTATACCTGCATTAAGTTATAAGGATAGGTACAAGGTGGATACATACTCCACGCTAAAACTTATCTATCAGGTAAACAGTGCACAAAATTGTTGCTTGTTTCCATAAACAAGGGACATTCCACATAGGACTTTTAATTCATCAAAATATTCTCATATCTAGACACTTCTCTGAAGCTAAGATTGTTGTTGTACAGAAAATTTGTTCTCCAAGTGCTGAAACAGACTGTACAGCACAATTCCTTTAACCACCAGTGAGTGTTTTTGGGAATATATCTTCTTTAACCATTAAGATGACTTGTAACTGCGTCCGTATTCAGACTTTACACCTAGATGATCACTGTTATCTACAAAAGCACTACCTGTAGGTCCTTCATTGGATTCCAGTCATGTTCCACAAATATCACGGTGTCAGCTCCGGTCAGATTCAGACCGAGACCACCGACATGTGTGGTCAACAGGAGCAGGTCTATTGACGGGTCATTGTTAAATCTGAAACCACATATCAATGTCCATTCAACAAAACCACTGGTCAACAACAACATAAAATATGAAAATAATTGTATCAAATTATATTGTTATCTCTTTCCTTTTTGACAGGTACAAGCCTTACAATAATATTCCACTTATCATATCAGATACTCCAATATACTGTTGCTTTAAACAGATGTTCATAATTTATTTGACTAGGGTGACAACATCTCAATAGAGCATGGTCTACACCATTCTGTATGTACATGTATGAAGGCTGAAAATGGATATCATAAAAACTAAATCATTGCATTCAAACGCAATATTATTATCTGTCAATGAAATGTTATGATCAAACAGAATATTTATGTACAGAAACACTATTATAATAAATGTACTAAAACAAATATGACTACATGAGGAGAAACATTAATTTATATGATCTCCAAATACTAAAAGGGATGAAATAACAGAATATTTATGTACAGAAACACTATTATAATAAATGTACTAAAACAAATATGACTACATGAGGAGAAACATTAATTTATATGATCTCCAAATACTAAAAGGGATGAAATAATCATTGATTTATGATGTCCATTCACTGTAAATTTGTTTGAGTTTTATATTTTGTAAACATATTATCTTCCTTTTATGACTCAAATCATAATAGTTTTAACTGTCTGTAGGTCATCAAATCTTTATTTTTTTACACGTGCTTCATAAATAGATCTTACAAATATTGGAATTACCTTGATAAATGACCTTTTCCGGTTTTCCTTTAAATACATTTCAATCAGAATTTTGATAAAAAACAAGGTTGTTTACAAAATTTAGTTTACTAAGACATTTAAGATAACAGAAATATTTGTACATGTGGATGATATCAAATCTCACCTATTGACAATATTATGCCGTGAGCCTGCTGGAATGCTTCCATCAAGTCGCAAGTATGTAACACCAGGCATATGTGTTCTGAAATTTGAATGACCATGTTAAATATTAACAGACAAGCACCTATATGGAGAGAGGGCTAGATAAGTAAATACAGCACAACAGCACAGCGTCTAGATATGGTTATTATCTAATAACATAGAAAAAAAGGATATCTTTCTTATTGCTTACATTTTTACCTTAGATCTGGATTTCAGGAGAACACCTTCAATCGTGGTTTCTTTAATTAAGTACAAACACAAAGCTTATATTAATATTTATTTGAACTTGGTGAATTTCACTTTTATTACATACTTTGCTGAATGATATGAAAAATGGAAAGTAAAGTGTTATTGAAATGTGAGTTTCACTTAGTCTAGTAAAAGTAAAACAGCAATATCATTTAAATCAGTGACAAAGTTTCCTAGTCCTAACTCCTTTACTTACATGACATATAGATATACATATCTACTTAATCAATGACAAACATTAGCAAACCTCAGCAAGTCTTTCTCTACAATGTTCAGCATGCCCTTGAGCTGACAGAAGAGCAAGACTCGATGCTGATTGACCACAGGAAGATTGCTGGTCACCTGCTGCTGACCAGGTACATGCATGGACTGGTCAACACCAATTCCGCAGTCCATTAGGAGTTGTCTGCAAGGACAACAAAAAATAGCAAACAGCTGACATATTGATTGAATTTCGAATTTTTATTTCTTGCTAATGCATTCCTTCACTCCTCAATCTTTTTCAAAACACTTCATTTACACCTGAATGTGTAGTTGGAATATTTTGCTACATTGATTACTTTTGGGAAGTATGAAAAGAGAGAGTTATATTGTAGCTATTGATTATTGTGTAAAGATGCCTTTAAGAATGAGCAGCATAATGTATGGTTTATATATATTGTTTAAAAAAACAGTGCTTTCCTACCTAGTCCTGCCTCATCTCTCTCGACAGTTTCAAGTATTTACTTTAATATTTCATTGACAACACACACCAAGTGTCACCAGTGAGTCATTCACTGGTGATGGTTGGTGTTTGTTGTGATTGAAACTTACCTGGATTAATGTTGATTTTTTATTTCATCATCCTGCAATCTTTCGGTATCCACATCCAATGTGCAGTGCCCAGTTATCAACCATCTCATTCTAAACCGACATTGGCTCGACCTTTTTTTGTTTACATTAATATTTGCTAATTTTAGCGACAGCTTACATAAAGACAGCTTTCCCATTTTACTTCAAGCAGCAATAATTTGTTTTCAGGCACTGGAGCATTAAACTATGGCAAACAATCATAATCAGCAAATTCAATCCAAAATCAGAAAATCTCAAACAAACCCTTACCTGAGAGCATTGAGTTTTGGAGCATGCAGTATATCCCTGAGGTTGGTATTCTGTTTCTTGAGCTGTGATGTTATCTGTTCGTACTTAGGATGGGCCGGGGTCAACACAAGAGATGGATGGTTACACACTTTACGCAGATACTGTAACGCCTGAAGTTTTTATGAACAGACACAGTGACAGATCAAGCTGACTGTTGACTTTCATGTCATATGATTATATGTTTTTTCTTTCCAAAAAGAAAAAAAAGAAAACAGTAATGGCAGTTGTACATAATTCTTTCTATGCATATCATACACATATAACAATATCTATATCCATTTAGATTAATTCTTTGCAACAATTCATCAACAATTTTGAACATTTTTTGGCACAACACTGATCAAATCAAACCTTTTTTCCTGTGAAAACCCAAGGTGACAAAAGATTTTTCTCTATATGACAACACTGTATTCCTTGACCCATCACAAAACCACGAACTGATCCTCTCAAATAAGGCAACACATACCTGGAATACATGTGTACTGCCTTTGGTAGGTACTTTCTTCTCTGGAGATTCTGACTTCAGTGATGTGACCATATCTTCAACACCCTTCTTAGCCTGAGACTTGGCAAAGTCTTCATACAACTCAACCTGGTAGTAATATAATGTCAATACTGCTGTTTATACTGAAAAATTGTATGTATATAATTTCTTATACAGTTTTGCTCAAAACATCAAAATTTGTAAACCTTGCCATCAATATGTCTATGACTAAATTCCAATTTTTGAAAATTTGAACAGGATGAAACGGAAATTTACACAAGATCTTATACTGGTGAACATTGCTGTCATTAGGAACGGTGAAAATTGTCATAAAATAATACACAATGTACTAAATAACATCCATTCCTGAAAGTAAGCCCTTCATATCTTTCACTGTTTAGTCAACTAAACAACAAAAACAGTATCTTTGTCCTGTAGTAATCCATCCTTATTTTGAATTAAAAGCAAATGTGCTTTTATTATAGCACCCTGGTTTATATCCTTTACATCCTATTTCACAATGAGGCAGGTTTGAGTGGTGAAAGAAAGCTGGAATTCCCACAGAAAATGTCTTACCTGGGGCTAGTACTGGACAACAGTCCCACATAGACCTTGAACCCATGGCCAAGAGGTGGAGTACTAATCATAAAGACGTTCAGATGCCTTTGCTACTGAATTATTGAGCAATGAATACAGCAGTGACCTTGACCATACCTGTAATGACCTTGACTCTGTTTCCTGGCAATCAGCCAGCGACATACATGAAGTGACACTGACCCTATTTCCTAGCTACCAGTCAGTGACATAAAGAAGTGACCTTGGGCCTATTTCTTGGCCAACAGCCAATAACATACCTGTAGAGGACTAAGGTCACAATAGTAGTCCTGTATGATCTTAGGTGGCAGGTCCTGTAGGACATCCTCCTTCAATCGTCGTAGGATGAATGGCAAAACTTGACGATGCAGCGACTCCATCGCTAAAGCTCCTGTAATGAAAATGGAAAAATAATGAACTTCTTTTTATGGATGCTTTAAACTATGACGGCATATAATTTTTGTATCAGGAGTGAAGGCCATTCATCTGGTTTGGACTGTAGTAAACAATATTTAACAAGTATATAGCATCTTCATAGGTCTTTGTAGATTGTGTGCTTTCTTGAATTCTTCTTGATATACCACCAGGTGGTGCTACTCACCTGCCTCTTGCTCCTTGGAGGTACTTTTAGCATCTCGACTCTGGAGAATAGGCTTGCCGTACCTTCCTTGAAACTGTTTTTCTGTCCCGAGAAAGCCAGGCATCAAGAAGTCAAAAAGTGACCACAGGTCAAGGACATTGTTTTGGATGGGGGTTCCCGTTAATACAAGACGATGATTACACTGAAGCTGCTTCACAGCCTTTGATAACTGATAAAAATAAAAATCTTCTGTCAGCACTAGACAGATTATATCATAGCAGCTTTACAGCCTGTGACAAAGTTATAAAGGCTTCAAAACTTCAACCAATGGCATACAATCACATTTTCATACAATTTTTTTTTAGATCTTTTATGCTTACCTGTACTCCAGAAAAACATCCATCCCACCCCAAAACTCTTTTTTTTTTTAAAGATAACACCAACTGAATTCAATATTTTTTAGCTGCTTAGAAATTGGAAACAGGAAACCGAACCCTGGATAAAAGTGATTAACTTTGGAGTCCTGATGTAAAGTAGATATTTTACTGAAATAGCCTATTATACTGGAATTGTGACAGAGTATGAATCTTTTACTCTCAACATCATCATATAACTAATGAATATAATACGAAAGATTTATTTTTATATATTTTCTGTGAAAAAGAGACATGCAGATTTTCTGTCATACATGCATTGAGGGACTGCAGTTTTCCATACTGGACTAAAATTGGTTATCATAAATCCAGCTATAGTGTTTCATATCAAATATTAAAGTAAGATGATAATTACAGACTAACATTTATACTAACTTGGCTACGATAGTAATAAACAAGCTCAAAATTTGTTTCTCTCGATATGGTTGGGATAAGATTTCGTCAAAAATTTTTTACTGGTTTGACGGTTTCGTTTTTATTCTTTCTGAAGATGCACACAACCAAGCTAAATGTTTTCATGTTTTTGCCAACGTGCTACTTGTTTAACGTACAGATAAGCCACTGCTACAGGATGGTGATACTAATTAAGAAGCCAACCTTTAATTAGACATTAAATGGAAATTAATTGCCAAAGACCAAATGTCGTTATGATGGACCCATATGCTGTAATTAGCCGTGTGTTATGCACCGTTGACTTTTTACACTGTGTATGTATAGATCAATTTTGTCGGAAGACGTGTCAATGTTTTGACAAAAATTAATAATTTAATTTCGAGACAACGAATGAGTTTTGCCTTGCTTTACAATTCCAGGGACTGAAAAATTGCTTCGACTCAACCAAAATTTGGACTCAATGAAATTCGAGTCAGCTGAACTAAAAGTAAGAAAAGTAAAAAAGACTTGAAAATCATTTCGACTCAAACGGAATTTTGACTCAAGCGATTTTGAAACAATGAGTTTCAACTGTATATTGCAATATTCATATTTAAGGAACTAGGATTTTAAAATATTTTCACAAAATAATATTTCTCACCTTTGTTTTTCCATTTTTGATGATGTGACCTTCATCTAGGATACAGTAGTTCCAGTTGATTGTACTGAAAGGCGGTCAAACAGGTAATTTGAAAAAACCCTGATGGTACAAGCATGTAATTACTACAAAGAATGTTTTTACCTTCACGTGTTACACTTGATTCAGATCAGGCTTTTTGTATTGATGAAGTAACAACTACTTAAAACTGACTACAAATTCATTAAAAACAAAATGAAATGAGCACATCTTGAAGATTTTTCACAACACATAAACAAACCCAGCAAGACAACTTTTTTATTCAAAATATTTTGCCTATATAAGTATAACAGCTGCTGTATCAAATTTGTGTGTTACTTGGAATTAGGTATTACGACATCTGAGGTTGTCTGTAAAGATTGACAATTTACATATACAATAAAATATATGAGGTTTACTCATGAATTTAAAACTTTGACAGTGGTAGGCGAGATCATATGAGATATACACCAGTTGTGGTAGCAGAGTGCACACCTCCATGTATTATTATCTCTTTTGGAAACAGTGGGAAAATAATTAAGGCCTCCATATCAAGCTAATAAATGATTTTCTCATCATATACCTGAAGAATTCAATATCATTGCGGACAACGTCATATGAGGCCACTATCAGATTGTGTTTCTTCACCCTCTTCTGAAGCCTGTCATTAAGAAGAATATTCAGAATATAACACAATATTCTTACATTTACAAACATCATTTATATAGCAAGTCAAAACAATTCGTAAAACACAATTCAGAATCAAACCATTTATCTTGTAATTTTTACAGGGTCTGTATTTTACAGTTGAATCATACTGCAAAATCATTATTTCTTGTGGGTTTTTTTATTTTTGTTGAATTCACGGTACTATGAATCCACAAGTTTCCATGTCCATGAAATGATGAACAGATAGAAGTTGACATGGATTTAGTGCATTATGTGAGCAAGATTTATCCATGATATCAAGAGCCAATGAAAATGCTTGTTTTTGTAAAACATAATTATCCAGTACGTTTACATTTCTCAATGATTGCCTCTAATAATGAAAACAATAAGGCCTAACATCTTTATTGGTACAAAAATCAGAATTAGAGAAACCCTCCTTTCACAAAAGATAGCAGAACAATAATTGAAGACTTATACAATAAAATAAATTTAGTATAACAACATTAATGTTGATCTTGAACCAGTTTGAAACACTCAGCTTGGTTCCTGCTACTCTTAAGTTGGCACCACTTGTTACTGTGATATAGTTATTTAATACAAACCTGACTCGTTCACTTGGAGGCCCTGCATACATCAGAGGATTTAGATACTGCTGGTCCACAAATTTCTGAACCTCGTAAACCCAGTGGCCAATCAGAGTTGGAGGACATATCACTATTGAAGATAATGGAGCACAGTCTGGAATCTTGTTTTTCTGTAAATATAAGGTCAGGTGATCTCTGTACAAAACATAGCTACTTCTAATTCACTCTTGTTTAAGGTTATAACCTACTCTAAAGTCTAAAGATTACCTTAAGGTGACATGCATCTGCTTCCAAAAAGAGTTTCACATTATAGGAATTTTACACTGCTGTTTTCCTCTGTCTAGAAACACTCCAGTCCAGAATAGAGAACATATTGTCGCATTTGAAATATTTACCTACCTGGTAAACAATTAACTTCAGATTATTAAAATATAATTAAAAGAATGTGATGTTATCATGGGATTTCATAATAGGGACCTTGTATTTTTGATCACGAAGGTAGTGGTCACTAGCCAGAATACAGATGGACTGCAGTGTTTTCCCCAGACCCATGTCATCACACAGTATGCCATGCAGAGAGTACTTGTTCAGGAACGCCAGCCAGTTTACACCATCCTTCAAATATTCAAAATCTTAATGAAACTGACATTTCTCTGAATTTTGTCAAATAAAATATTTTCATGGTTTAACAAAAAAATTACTATTTCGTGGACCTTTGATTTTTGTCAATAATTATCGCTCTGTAAATCAGCTTATATTAACTATTCATGGACAAAGAAATTTGGGGATTAAGAGTGCCTACAAAATTGACGAAAATAAATGTCCCACAAAAATTAATGATGTTGTAGTAACTTTGGCTTGATTCAAATATCAGTAAAAGTTCTCAAGGAATAAGTTACTGAAGACAAACTTTTTTAGATTTCTAGATAGATGTGATTACCGTACTCTCCCTGTACCTGTTGGTATTTGCGGAGATCTGCATCTACAGGCACTGAAACTTGGTAACTTTCCACTTTGGAACAATCCATGAGTTGTTCTAAAAATTTCCGCTGCATTTCTTTCTGGGCTGCTAATCTTGGATTCATCTCTGGTGGGTCTGGAATACTTGCCTTCAGAATGAAAAACACAATTACTCTGATACCATATTATATTAGTAAAATAAATGATAAATGTGCATCCAGAAAGACATTTCATCAGCAAGCCATCAGCTTTCTTAGTTTCGTACTACATTTTAGCATGTTAACAACCATCACGTTATTTGATGCCAATCCTAGAATCTAAAGAGCTTGGAAAAAAAAAAAATTTATCTCAGACAATACGGCATGATAGATCCTCTAGTATTCCATGTGACACCTAAATCTTCAGCAATGTTATTGTTTGTAAAAAATGTGATATTTACTTCCAGTGGCAGGAGTCGAATCAGGGAAGCAAAGCTATTGGTAGAAAGAAGACGGACAGCATCATTCTGGTCACTCATACGACCTAGGATTGGGACAACCAGTAGCACTATGTAAGGCAACAGGTCCACTCCCATCTGTTCTATCACATCTGGACACTGGTCAAGGATACAACTCGCCAGTCCAAGCAGGACAAAACACACTTTCTCCCTACACCTCTTTGGTTACTTTGGCAATAGGCCAATCAGACATAAACTATGCTATGAAACAGTTGACCTTTGACCTTTATGATATGTACTTGAATTAAGGTCAAGCGAGCATCACCATTTTTTTTAACTTCGTTTTTTACTATATTATGAGTGTAAGCTACTTCATTTTCTTGAAAATAAAGCCTTGGACAAAACTATATTGGAGAACTGGACAGGTAAATTGACAGTTTTGATAAATCACACAGACAGTTGTTACAATAGATATCTAAAAATAGCAACACTAACATCACCTTTTATCCCAATGGTACAAGTGATAAGTCACCTTCAGTTTTCAAACCTCATTAAAAATGCTAAATATAATCTTATTGTTATATAAAAACCATGAGAAATAAAAAATGCAGAAATGGAATTTCAATTTGCACGAAAGAAATTCATGAATGATAGAAACTAATGCTAAATTCTTCCTCAAGGTTATTATATATTTAGAGAATTCTGGTTAGGATCAGGTAACTTTTATAACAAGAAATATTTGAGAGTACTTTATTGTATGGCAAAAACCTTAAACATCATCCGAGGGATAAAAATTTAGTGGATACCACAACTATACACATGGATCTTTCATCTTTTTATTTGTTGGATTTTATTTTCAAAGAGTATGGCCATGAAAAGAATCAAGTTTCTTGCACAACCAACATTTAATTTTATGCAGTATGTGTTGAGGAAGCCGTGTTGATCTTTCTCCTGCCTTCAACAAACACTTTCCAAAACCCTGTCTTATTTACTTAGGATACGTGATAGAGCTTCTACTGCTCCCTGTCTTTGACATTCCTGGTCTGAGGCTCCAAGGAACGGGATCACACTTTCCACACAAAAGGTCATCAGGTCAGAGGTCATAACCCTTGAGAGAGCCCCAACACAGCGGGCAGCCATGTGCCTCACAGCTGTATAGGAACATTGAAGACATGTCAGTAAATTTGGAAGCTTTTCCACAATCTGAAAAAGAGAGGAGTTAAACTATAATATGACTTGAACAACCTGATGTCGGAACTCTCATACTAGCTTTATTTTATTTATCTATTTATTTTCAAAACTTTTGGAAATAACAACCAAACATACATATAAACAGAGAATATCTTGCACATTTCATATTTAGCTATTCATCAGCCAAAGGTATTTTTTTCTTTGTGACAATTAAGATAATTAATGATTAAAAAGATTTATACTTTTTGTGAGTTAACTTTTCACATTATCTTACAAACCCAGTGAAAAATCTTTGTGACACATTGGCACATTTGGACACTTTTTAACATATTGATACATTGGCACTTTCACCTGTGAGACAAGGGTTGGGTCCAAGGAAGCACACACACATTCAAGCACCTGTAGGCTATGGACAAGCTCCTCAGCTCCATCCTCTTTCAATTCCCAGTGAGAATCTACATCTGTAACAATTATAAATTAAGTCCCCATGTAATAAACCCCACTCTTCAATCCTCTGTGAATTTTTTGAAATCCATACTTGTATATTGCAGAGGAAATGTAAGCACTGCCAGCAACTCATTAACCACCCTGAAAATAGTTCATCCCCAAACCAAACAAGTATTTCCAACTTATATTAATCCCTCTTGTTGACCCAGAGGGAGGAAACAGAAGTTCTTTTGAAAAACCCAAGTGTTAAGGCAGATGACCCCATACCTTTCAGTAGTCGAAACCCCAAATAAATGGGGAGTGTTATGACTGCACCATCTGACCATCCTATCGCTACATCTTAATATCAACTACCACCTGTACTTTATAAATCAACATATACTGTCATTTTTCTCGTAAGTTTAGCATGTAAGAAGAAATATATAACAGAAAATACTCTGATGCTAAATTATAATCATTTGCAGTAGAATTGCTCATGTGTCTTCAAAGACATGAGAGAACTGTAGACTGTGGGAACCCGTGATATTTGATACCCAGACTTCCTTCTGGGGACCTGACACAGCTAATACCAAGTCTCAAATGTGGGTCACTGCGAGAGCTGATACCCAGACTTACCTGTGGGGAGCTGAGAGCTGATACCCAGACTTACATGTGGGTCTCAGAGAGAGCTGATATCCAGACTTACCTCTGGGTCCCTGAGAGAGCTGATACCCAACTTACCTGTGGGTCATTCAGACAGCTGATACCCAGACTTACCCGTGGGTCCCTCAAAGAGCTGATACCCAGACTTACATGTTGGTCCCTGAGAGAACTGATACCCAAACTTACCTGTGGGTCCCTGAGAGAGCGGATACCCAGACTTACCTGTAGGTCTCCGAGAGAGCTGATACCCAGACTTAACTGTGGGTCTCTGAGACAGCTGATACTCAGACTTTCCTGTGGGTCGCTCAGAGAGCTGATACCCAGACTTACCTCTGGGTCCCTGAGAGAGCTGATACCCAGACTTACCTGTGGGTCCCTCAAAGAGCTGATACCAAGACTTACCTGTGGGTTCCTGAGAGACCTGATACCTAGACTTACCTGTGGGTCCCTGAGAGAGCTGATACCCAGACTTACCTGTAGGTCTCTGAGAGAGCTGATACACAGACTTACCTGTGGGTCCCTCAGAGAGCTGATATCCAGAGGGTCACTCAGATAGCTGATACCCAGATTTACCTGTGGGGACCTGAGAGAACTGATACCCAGACTTACCTGTGGGTCCCTGAGAAAACTGATTCCCAGACTTACCTGTGGGTTCCTGAGAGAGCTGATACCAACACTTACCTGTGGGTCCCTGAGAGAGCCGGTACCCAGACTTACCTGTTGGTTCCTGAGAGACCTGATACTCAGACTTACCTGTGGGTCTCTGAGAGAACTGATATCCAGACTTACCTGTGGGTCCATGAGAGGGCTAATACACAGACTTACCTGTGGGTCCCTCAGAGAGCTGATACCAAGACTTACCTGTGGGACCCTGAGAGAACTGACTCCCAGACTTACTTGTAGGTCCCTGAGAGAGCTGATACCAAGACTTACCTGTGGGTCCCTGAGAGAGCTGATACCCAGACTTACCTGTGGGTCACTCAGAGAGCTGATATCCAGACTTACCTGTGGGTTCCTTAGAGAGCTGATACCCAGACTTACATGTGGATCCCTGAGAGAGCCGGTACCCAGACTTACCTGTTGGATCCTGAGAGACCTGATACTCAGATTTACCTGTGGGTCTCTGAGAGAACTGATACCCAGACTTACCTGTGAGTCCCTGAGAGGGCTAATACACAGGCTTACCTGTGGGGACCTGAGAAAGCTGATACCCCGACTTACATGTGGGTCCCTCAGAGAGCTGATACCCAGACTTACATGTGGGTTCCTGAGAGAGCTGATACCAACACTTACCTGTGGGTCCCTGAGAGAACTGACTCCCAGACTTACCTGTAGGTCTCCGAGAGAGCTGATACCAACACTTACCTGTGGGTCCCTGAGAGAACTGACTCCCAGACTTACCTGTAGGTCTCCGAGAGAGTTGATACCCAGACTTACCTGTGGATCCCTCAAAGAGCTGATATCCAGACATACCTGTGGGTTCCTTAGAGAGCTGATACCCAGACTTACATGTGGGTCCCTCGGAGAGCTGATACTCAGACTTACCTGTGGGTCCCTGAGAGAGCTGATACCCAGACTTACATGTGGGTCCCTCAGAGAGCTGATACTCAGACTTACCTGTAGGTCTCCGAGAGAGCTGATACCCAGACTTAACTGTGGGTCTCTGAGACAGCTGATACTCAGACTTTCCTGTGGGTCGCTCAGAGAGCTGATACCCAGACTTACCTCTGGGTCCCTGAGAGAGCTGATACCCAGACTTACCTGTGGGTCCCTCAAAGAGCTGATACCAAGACTTACCTGTGGGTTCCTGAGAGACCTGATACCTAGACTTACCTGTGGGTCCCTGAGAGAGCTGATACCCAGACTTACCTGTAGGTCTCTGAGAGAGCTGATACACAGACTTACCTGTGGGTCCCTCATAGAGCTGATATCCAGACTTACCTGTGGGTCACTCAGATAGCTGATACCCAGATTTACCTGTGGGGACCTGAGAGAACTGATACCCAGACTTACCTGTGGATCCCTGAGAAAACTGATTCCCCGACTTACCTGTGGGTCCCTGAGAGAGCCGGTACCCAGATTTACCTGTTGGTTCCTGAGCGACCTGATACTCAGACTTACCTGTGGGTCTCGGAGAGAGCTGATACCCAGACTTACCTGTGGGTCCCTCAGAGAGCTGATACCCAGACTTACCTGTGGGTCCCTGAGAGAGCTGATACCCAGACTTACATGTGGGTCCCTGAGAGAGCTGATACCCAGACTTACATGTTGGTCCCTGAGAGAACTGATACCCAGACTTACCTGTGGGTCCCTGAGAGAACTGATACCCAGACTTACCTGTGGGGACCTGAGAGAGCTGATACCCAGACTTACCTGTGGGTCTCTGAGAGAGCTGATACTCAGACTTTCCTGTGGGTCGCTCAGAGAGCTGATACCCAGACTTACCTCTGGGTCACTGAGAGAGCTGATACCCAGACTTACCTGTGGGTCCCTCAGGGAGCTGATACCCAGACTTACCTGTGGGTCTCTGAGAAAGCTGATACCAAGACTTACCTGTGGGTTCCTGAGAGACCTGATACCTAGACTTACCTGTGGGTCCCTGAGAGAGCTGATATCCAGACTTACATGTGGGTCCCTGAGAGAGCCGGTACCCAGACTTACCTGTTGGTTCCTGAGAGACCTGATACCCAGACTTACCTGTGGGTCTCTGAGAGAACTGATACCCAGACTTACCTGTGAGTCCCTTAGAGGGCTAATACACAGGCTTACCTGTGGGGACCTGAGAAAGCTGATACCCCGACTTACATGTGGGTCCCTCAGAGAGCTGATACCCAGACTTACATGTGGGTTCCTGAGAGAGCTGATACCAACACTTACCTGTGGGTCCCTGAGAGAACTGACTCCCAGACTTACCTGTAGGTCTCTGAGAGAGCTGATACCAACACTTACCTGTGGGTCCCTGAGAGAACTGACTCCCAGACTTACCTGTAGGTCTCCGAGAGAGCTGATACCAACACTTACCTGTGGGTCTCTGAGAGAGCTGATACCCAGACTTACCTGTGGATCCCTCAAAGAGCTGATATCCAGACTTACCTGTGGGTTCCTGAGAGACCTGATACCTAGACTTACCTGTGGGTCCCTGAGAGAGCTGATACCCAGACTTACCTGTAGGTCTCTGAGAGAGCTGATACACAGACTTACCTGTGGGTCCCTCAGAGAGCTGATATCCAGACTTACCTGTGGGTCACTCAGATAGCTGATACCCAGATTTACCTGTGGGGACCTGAGAGAACTGATACCCAGACTTACCTGTGGGTCTCGGAGAGAAGTGATACCCAGACTTACCTGTGGGTCCATGAGAGGGCTAATACACAGACTTACCTGTGGGTCCCTGAGAGAGCTGATATCCAGACTTACCTGTGGGTCCCTGAGAGAGCTGATACCTAGACTTACCTGTGGGTCCCTGAGAGAGCTGATACCCAGACTTACCTGTAGGTCTCCGAGAGAGCTGATACCCAGACTTAACTGTGGGTCTCTGAGACAGCTGATACTCAGACTTTCCTGTGGGTCGCTCAGAGAGCTGATACCCAGACTTACTTCTGGGTCCCTGAGAGAGCTGATACCCAGACTTACCTGTGGGTCCCTCAGGGAGCTGATACCAAGACTTACCTGTGGGTTCCTGAGAGACCTGATACCTAGACTTACCTGTGGGTCCCTGAGAGAGCTGATACCCAGACTTACCTGTAGGTCTCTGAGAGAGCTGATATCCAGACTTACCTGTGGGTCCACGAGAGGGCTAATACACAGACTTACCTGTGGGTCCCTCAGAGAGCTGATACCCAGACTTACATGTGGGTTCCTGAGAGAGCTGATACCCAGACTTACATGTGGGTCCCTGAGAGAGCTGATACCCAGACTTACCTGTGGGTCCCTGAGAGAGCTGATACCCAGACTTACATGTGGGTCCCTCAGAGAGCTGATACTCAGACTTACCTGTAGGTCTCCGAGAGAGCTGATACCCAGACTTAACTGTGGGTCTCTGAGACAGCTGATACTCAGACTTTCCTGTGGGTCGCTCAGAGAGCTGATACCCAGACTTACATGTGGGTCCCTCAGAGAGCTGATACTCAGACTTACCTGTAGGTCTCCGAGAGAGCTGATACCCAGACTTACTGATACCCAGACTTTCCTGTGTCCCTTAGAGAGCTGATACCCAGACTGAGAGAACTGATACCCAGACTTACCTGTGGGTCCCTGAGAGAACTGATACCCAGACTTACCTGTGGGGACCTGAGAGAGCTGATACCCAGACTTACCTGTGGGTCTCTGAGAGAGCTGATACCCAGACTTACATGTGGGTCCCTGAGATAACTGATACCCAGATTTACATGTGGGTCCCTCAGAGAACTGATACCCAGACTTACCTGTGGGTCCCTGAGAGAGCTGATACCCAGACTTACCTGTGGGTCTCTGAGAGAGCTGATACCCAGACTTACCTGTGGGTCCCAGAGAGAGCTGATACCCAGACTTACCTGTGGGTCCCTCAGACAGCTGATATCCAGACTTACCTGTGGGTCCCTCAGAGAGCTGATACCCAGACTTACATGTGGGTCGCTCAGAGAGCTGATACCAAGACTTACCTGTGGGTCCCTCAGAGAGCTGATACCCAGACTTACCTGTGGGTCCCTCAGAGAGCTGATACCCAGACTTACCTGTGGGTCTCTGAGAGAGCTGATACCCAGACTTACCTGTGGGTCCCAGAGAGAGCTGATACCCAGACTTACATGTGGGTCCCTTAGAGAGCCGATACCCAGACTTACATGTGCGTCCCTGAGAGAGCCGGTACCCAGACTTACCTGTTGGTTCCTGAGAGACCTGATACCCAGACTTACCTGTGGGTCTCTGAGAGAACTGATACCCAGACTTACCTGTGAGTCCCTGAGAGGGCTAATACACAGGCTTACCTGTGGGGACCTGAGAAAGCTGATACCCCGACTTACATGTGGGTCCCTCAGAGAGCTGATACCCAGACTTACATGTGGGTTCCTGAGAGAGCTGATACCAACACTTACCTGTGGGTCCCAGAGAGAGTTGATACCCAGACTTACATGTGGGGACCTGAGAGAGCTGATACCCAGATTTACATGTTGGTTCCTGAGAGAACTGATGCCAAGACTTACCTGTGGGTCCCTGAGAGAGCTGATACCCAGAGTTACCTTGGGTTCCTGAGAGAGCTGATACCCAGACTTACCTGTGGGTCCCTGTGGGTTCCTGAAAGAGCTGATACCCAGACTTACCTGTGGGTCCCTCAGAGAGCTGATACCCAGACTTACCTGTGGGTTCCTGAGAGAGCTGATACCCAGACTTACCTGTGGGTCCCTGTGGGTTCCTGAAAGAGCTGATACCCAGACTTACCTGTGGGTCCCTCAGAGAGCTGATACCCAGACTTACCTGTGGGTCCCTGAGAGACCTGATACCTAGACTTACCTGTGGGTCCCTGAGAGAACTGATTCCATGACTTACCTGTGGGGACCCGAGAAAGAGGTTGAGAGACAGTTTCCCAGAACTGGGGTAGAGAATTTGGTAGTTTGTCTCCTAACTGGCGAGTGATTATGTTGAGGGACAGGTCTGCACCACGTCTCTGGATATTTAACTGTCGCTGGGCCTTGGAAAAATTAAATCCTGGTATGAATTCCTGTGATATATTTGTTACATTCTAACAGTTTCAGAAATTATAATTAAGACACAACTATAATTTTCTAATTATATACACATATAAACACTTGCAATTTTGTATATTCTACTGTAACTTTTGCCTGTGTTGACCAACATCTTTATAATATATGTATAAAAAAAATGAAAATATGATGTACCATACTCTGCTGTGCTATTCTCATTGTCAATTTCAGAGACATTAAATTAACTTAAAACTCTCCAGATGCTAAGTCAAATTAGTCAAGAGTTAGATTATATAACAAAATTCCCTCCATTGAATTGAGTGACTTTTGTTGTGGTTTTTTCCGCAATTTTCCAAAAGCAATCCTTTTGAAAATAACAGACAACAGAGTATTGTGGCAGAACAATAATGTGACCCTGTGTTATTTATCTTGACACTAGGAAATACTTTACGCAGTGCTATGCTGTGCTATAACCAGAAATGCTGTATAGAATTGTTTGTACACTAGTGGAAGTTATTTTTAGAACCAATCAATACTACAGCGACATTTTCAATTGGTTCAGGAAAAGGGTTGGGGTCTGGGGGCTGGTATTTACTACACATATTAGCAGGAATACGGAAAATAATAATTACACATTTTTTTGGGAAATTTTCTCGTTATTTTATTTTTTAAAGGTTATCATACTTGAGCAAATATTTATTCAAGTTCAATACAATTTTACATATTTTGAATTATGTTATGCAGATTTATTTTGTTAATTATTCATTTTAAAAACTTCTTATTCAGTAATTATTATGATCCATACACACAACAAAACAACCCATATAATATCAATTTTTTTGTTCAAATCAAGTAACAGTTTTAGAATTAAAGCATTCATTGATGTGTTGTGTCTGTTCACTAATCAAATATCACATAATATGTACTTGGTCTTTGTCTTGATCAATATTTGTTTTCTTCTGGTCAATATCACAGCATATTAACCAAGTAAGGTCAATATCCCAGCATATTAACCAAGTAAAAAGTCCATAACTGTTCTATCATATAATCAAGAAATATTGAAGAAGCAGACACACCATACCACTCCATCTTTTCAGGTTGTCATGTGATAATAAGAGCCTGGATGTTAGCATATTTCCAGAACTAATTTCTAGTGGTGCCTGATATATCCAGTTTTCCGATATTAACTGGTTTTCTGATTTCAACTGGATGAACCGAAAATATCCAAATAATATCACAAAGGCCACGCTTGAGGGATTCTTCCAATGACAGATGGCATGCAGTCACATTATATGATAATGAACTTTATTTCACTCTTCTTTACAATTGTGCTTAAATATGAAATATGAGAATCCTGACTTAGTCATGGAATCATTTGACGGTCTGGTGCTACTGTAGCACTTTTAAGTGACAACAAGGTCAAGTCAAGGTCAGAGTCACATTAAGGTCAACCTGAACTAAAGGTGAATGAAAATGAAGACATGTTCTAATTTCAACTGGATTGCTTGGAAGCTACAGAACTCAAAACCTATACTTGGTGACAGCCAGATGGAACTAAAGGCCCTGATGAAGTGTTTTACTGACATTTTTAATTTTTGGGGTATTTTACCTCTACTACAGCATGGTAAATAATTCTGAAATGGCTTCACATTTTGTAATGCAGCGTGGGAAGTAATATTGCATAATAAATTGAATACTAAAAAATATTTTGTCAAATGTTTGTGGCAATTTGCTTATTTCTCAAGACAGAAAAAAATTCAAAAGCATACAAAATATTAAACTGGTTCATAAGTTCATGCATTATGTAACCATATGCTAGTACAAGTTATCAAAATTAACCAACTTAATGAAAACTGACTAAACATCATGGACACAACTGTAGTGTCTGAAACTATCCCAAACCTTCATTACCTCAACATTGTCATGTGTAACATCAGCAGGGATATCTACATCAACTTTGACACTAGGGGTACGACGTAGCCACTTCCTTCCATTGTCTGGGACCTGTACAACAGAAACAGTTGTGTTTATTTTGAGAAAAGTTAAAATATACTGCATGTAAGGATGTTTCTTGATCTTATTCTATTTAAGACACATTAACTTCATGATAACTTTCGTCATGAAAATGAACTAAGGACAATTAATTTGTACACCACATGGCTCGAGATTTCAGACAATCTTGGAGAAATCCCTTTCAATATTTGGTGATCTTTAATAACTATAAATATATACTGTCTCTTTTGTGTGACAGATTAAAATGAGAGAAAACTTCAAAACTTCACTCTGAGCTCTGCTTATCATGCTGCACCCATCAGGTTCAGATATGTGAGCTGTTTTGTTTTTTGGTTTGACCAGTTAGACCAGCATTGTTCATTAATGAAATACAGATGGGTCTACTGATCGTAGTTTGCTATCTCACCAGCTTCAACCTGTATTATTAAGTGCAGGTCATCTCAATTTATGAATGAAATCTAGCATTTAAGAACCAGTTTGTCTGCATGAAGAAATTAAATCCAGGTTTGCTAATCTTCATGTAGAGTCTTTACTGTGACACATATTGTACCAAATTACTGTGACACTTATTGTACCAAATTACTGTGACACTTATTGTACCAAATTACTGTGACACTTATTGAACCAAATTACTGTGACACATATTGTACCAAATTACTGTGACAGTTATTGTACCAAATTACTGTGACACTTATTGTACCAAATTACTGTGACACTTATTATACCAAATTACTGTGACAATTGTTGTACCAAATTACCATGAATCTTATTGAACCAAATTACTGTAACACTTATTGTACCAAATTACTGTGACAATCATCATACCAAATAACTGTGACAATTATTTTACCAAATTACTGTGACCATTAAACCAAATTACTGAGACACTTATTGTACCAAATTACTGTGACAATTATAACAAATAACTGTGACAATTATTTTACCAAATAACTGTGACACATATTGAACCTAATTACTGTGACTATTATCGTACCAAATTACTGTGACACTTATTGTACCAAATTACTGTGACAATTACTGTATCAAATTACTGTGACACTTATTGTACCAAATTACTGTGACACTTATTGTACCAAATTACTGTAACACTTATTGAACCAAATTACTGTGACACATATTGTACCAAATTACTATGACAATTACTGTACCAAATTACTGTGACACTTATTGTACCAACTTAGTGTGACACTTATTGTACCAAATTACTGTGACAATTATTGGACCAAATTACTGTGACCCTTATTCTACCAAATTACTGTGACACCTATTGTAACAAATTACTGTGACAATCATCATATCAAATAACTGTGACAATTATTTTACCAAATTACTGTGACATTTATACCAAATTACTGTGACACTTATTGTACCAACTTACTGTGACAATTATAACAAATTACTTTGACACTTATTGTACCAAATTACTGTGACACTTATTATACCAAATTACTGTGACAATTATCGTACCAAATTTCTGTGACACTTAACATAACAAATTACTGTGACACTTATTGTACCAAATTACTATAACAAATTACTGAGACATTTATCGTACCAAATTACTGTAAGACTTATTGTACCAAATTACTGTGACACTTATTGTACCAAATTACTGTGACAATTATAACAAATAACTGTGACAATTATTTTACCAAATTACTATGACAATTACTGTACCAAATTACTGTGACACTTATTGTACCAACTTAGTGTGACACTTATTGTACCAAATTACTGTGACAATTATTGGACCAAATTACTGTGACCCTTATTCTACCAAATTACTGTGACACATATTGTAACAAATTACTGTGACAATCATCATATCAAATAACTGTGACAATTATTTTACCAAATTACTGTGACATTTATACCAAATTACTGTGACACTTATTATACCAAATTACTGTGACACTTAACATAACAAATTACTGTGACACATATTGTACCAAATTACTGTGACAATCATCATATCAAATAACTGTGACAATTATTGTACCAAATTACTTTGACAATTATTGTACTGTAACAATTATTGTACCAAATTACTGTGACACTTTACATAACAAATTACTGTGACACTTATTGTACTAAATTACTGTGACAGTTATTGTACCAAATTACTGTGACACTTATTGTACCAAATTACTGTGACAATTAGTGTACCAAATTACTGTGACACTTAAAATAACAAATTACTGTGACACATATTGTACCAAATTACTGTGACAATCATCATATCAAATAACTGTGACAATTATTGTACCAAATTACTTTGACAATTATTGTACTGTAACAATTATTGTACCAAATTACTGTGACACTTTACATAACAAATTACTGTGACACTTATTGTACTAAATTACTGTGACAGTTATTGTACCAAATTACTGTGACAATTATAACAAAAATTACTGTGACAATTATTGTACCAAATTACTGTGACAATTATTGTACCAAATTACTGTGACAATTATCATAACAAATTACTGTGACACTTATTGTACCAAATTACTGTGACACTTATTATACCAAATTACTGTGACACTTATTGTACCAAATTACTGTGACAATTATCGTACCAAATTTCAGTGACACTTAACATAACAAATTACTGTGACACTTATTGTAACAAATTACTATGACAATTATTTTACCAAATCACTTTGACACTTACTGTACCAAATTACTGTAACACTTATTGAACCAAATTACTGTGACACATATTGTACCAAATTACTGTGACAATTATCGTCCAAATTACTGTGATAATTATCGAACAAAATTACTATGACACTTATTGTATCAAATTACTGTGACATTTATGGAACCAAATTACTGTGACACATATTGTACCAAATTACTATGACAATTACTGTACCAAATTACTGTGACACTTATTGTACCAACTTAGTGTGACACTTATTGTACCAAATTACTGTAACACTTATGGTACCAAATTACTGTGACACTTATTGTACCAAATTACTGTCATAATTATAACAAATAACTGTGACAATTATTTTACCAAATTACTGTGACACTTATTGTACCAAATTACTGTAACACTTATTGAACCAAATTACTGTGACACATATTGTACCAAATTACTATGACAATTACTGTACCAAATTACTGTGACACTTATTGTACCAAATTACTGTGACAATTATTGTACCAAATTACTATGACAATTACTGTACCAAATTACTGTGACACTTATTGTACCAACTTAGTGTGACACTTATTGTACCAAATTACTGTGACAATTATTGGACCAAATTACTGTGACCCTTATTCTACCAAATTACTGTGACACATATTGTAACAAATTACTGTGACAATCATCATATCAAATAACTGTGACAATTATTTTACCAAATTACTGTGACATTTATACCAAATTACTGTGACACTTATTGTACCAAATTACTGTGACAATTATAACAAATTACTTTGACACTTATTGTACCAAATTTCTGTGACACTTAACATAACAAATTACTGTGACACTTATTGTACCAAATTACTATAACAAATTACTGAGACATTTATCGTACCAAATTACTGTAAGACTTATTGTACCAAATTACTGTGACACTTACTGTACCAAATTACTGTGACAATTATAACAAATAACTGTGACAATTATTTTACCAAATTACTATGACAATTACTGTACCAAATTACTGTGACACTTATTGTACCAACTTAGTGTGACACTTATTGTACCAAATTACTGTGACAATTATTGGACCAAATTACTGTGACCCTTATTCGACCAAATTACTGTGACACATATTGTAACAAATTACTGTGACAATCATCATATCAAATAACTGTGACAATTATTTTACCAAATTACTGTGACATTTATACCAAATTACTGTGACACTTATTATACCAAATTACTGTGACACTTAACATAACAAATTACTGTGACACATATTGTACCAAATTACTGTGACAATCATCATATCAAATAACTGTGACAGTTATTGTACCAAATTACTGTGACACTTATTGAACCAAATTACTGTGACAATTAGTGTACCAAATTACTGTGACACTTAAAATAACAAATTACTGTGACACATATTGTACCAAATTACTGTGACAATCATCATATCAAATAATTGTGACAATTATTGTACCAAATTACTTTGACAATTATTGTACTGTAACAATTATTGTACCAAATTACTGTGACACTTTACATAACAAATTACTGTGACACTTATTGTACTAAATTACTGTGACAGTTATTGTACCAAATTACTGTGACAATTATAACAAAAATTACTGTGACAATTATTGTACCAAATTACTGTGACAATTATCATAACAAATTACTGTGACACTTATTGTACCAAATTACTGTGACAGTTATTGTACCAAATTACTGTGACAATTATCGTACCAAATTTCAGTGACACTTAACATAACAAATTACTGTGACACTTATTGTACCAAATTACTGTGACAATTATTTTACCAAATCACTTTGACACTTACTGTACCAAATTACTGTAACACTTATTGAACCAAATTACTGTGACACATATTGTACCAAATTACTATGACAATTACTGTACCAAATTACTGTGACACTTATTGTACCAACTTAGTGTGACACTTATTGTACCAAATTACTGTGACAATTATTGGACCAAATTACTGTGACCCTTATTCTACCAAATTACTGTGACACATGTTGTAACAAATTACTGTGACACTTTACATAACAAATTACTGTGACACTTATTGTACTAAATTACTGACAGTTATTGTACCAAATTACCGTGACAATTATAACAAAAATTACTGTGACACTTATTGTACTAAATTACTGACAGTTATTGTACCAAATTACCGTGACAATTATAACAAAAATTACTGTGACAATTATTGCACCAAATTACTGTGACAATTATTGTACCAAATTACTGTGACAATTATCATAACAAATTACTGTGACAATTATAACAAGTTACTGCGACACTTATTGTACCAAATTACTGTGGCAATCATAACAAATTATTGTGACAATTGCAACAAATTACGTACAAATTATGGCAGGCAGATTTCAGTGTCAGTGTACATTGAGATACAACAAAAAATGGGAAGCACAAGACAGAAATACAGACAGACTGTGTGTATACTTCAAATCCAGTAAAGTTAGGGAGGTATCAAGTTCTAAACAATTGCCAGAAGCTGTTTTTCTCCGCTGAAGTAAATTCTATGAAATCAATATGTCAGATTCAAAAGTTGGCAAACTGTACTCATAACACAGATAAGCTGGCTTCATAAATACTCATAAATAAATTATCCATAAATGTTAGCGGTGAGAACTCACTTTTTGCTGTTTTGTCAGTGTGAGGATCCCAGTGTGTTTCCTACATGGAACTTCATTTGATGGACTACTCTCTGTAAGAGAGAATGTACAGAAACATTATCAAAACCATGCATCATATTGTGTCATATTCACCTGCTATTTATATTCAAAATCATCTGGATTACATTTTTCTCCTTTTTCCTTAAATGGAACATTATAAATTATCATCTTGTGTTAGAGCAGAATTAACTCATAGAATGAAGAAAAACACTTGTCATTGTATTTTGAACTTGACATTGAACGAAATTCTTCAATCATTAAGACTTCTGTTAAACACATGATACAAAACCTAATTTAATCAAATGACAATTATGTATCTCTGATTTCACTAAAACCAGCTGAAGCTCATTTTGATATTTTATCTAGTTTCATTCATAAGCCTAAAAAATATCCCTACACCAGATATCTATACGATAAGTTTTAGTAAACATCTCTTATAGTATTGTCATTCTAAAAACAGCCTTAGTTTTGTATTTGCAGTGGAACAATTGAACAAACAACTGACCAGCACTGTAGGAGGTAGTGTTACCTGAGGAAGGTGGGGCTGGTGACTCAACTTTAGGGGTGAAGCTAGGATCCCCACACAGGAATCCACACAAATTCTTCACCACTTTACCATTGGGACTGGGACTTCTACCGACACATTTCTGGATGAGGAATAAAAGGCAGTCGCCTGCCTCCCTCTGTAAACAAAAAACACATTATCAAATGATGCCTTATTTTCATGTTTCTCAAACTCCATTTGTACACACCTAAAAGTATTCTTCAAACTTTCAGTGATGAAATAGATTACTTACAGATAAACTGATGAATATCAGCAAAAATATTGTAAGCAAGTCAAGAATAGAATAATGAAACAGTCTGTAAACTGAGGTGTTGCTAAATACCGTCTACCTGTCAGAGAGATAACACATAAACTGGTCTATTTATCTAAAGATTTTTTGCCTTCAACAACAACAACAAAAAGTTCAATTTCAACATATTGGGTCAACAATGGTTTTAATATCTACTTTAAAATTAAGTAAATTTTGAAGCAAGAGCTGGGCAATTTCAAAATGTTGACTTGAAAATAAAAAGAGTAAAGAAACTTGAAGGAAAAATATTTGACAGGTCACACTTTTCTATATAAACCTACGTTTGGAATGATTTTCTTTACGACTGACCTGTATGTTGATGTTGCTCTCCTTTTTGATACAATCCATCAGTGGACGAATTACAGGGTTCAGTTTATCAGGGAGGATATCCATCATCACCACAGCTTTAGCCAAGCTAACCTGAACTCTGTATAACAATAGTCACAACCTTGGACAGAGCATTGTGTTATCTACTTTTTCCCCCTATTTTGGAGAAATTCTTTTTTTTCTCCTCTTCATTTTCATTTTTTACTTTCATTTTTCAAAGATTTTTTCATTTTGAGAAATTCTTAAGTCTTCTTGCATATTGCAGATATTTATCAGTCCAAGTGAACAACCTTTTGATCATACTGCAATTTGACTGCAATTTATAAGGTGTTTAAACTCTTTGTGATCTTACTGATGTGAAGGAAGAGAATGATACAGTGTTTTAAAATAAACCACAGCAATGGATGTAACTGCTGTAAGGATCTTAATTATGAGGTACCCATATCTACTTTGTAAAAATATATTTCATTCTTGAAAACAAAAAAAAAAAAAAGCACATTTTAAAATATCATTTACAGTACATGTGGGGTGTAAAAAATTACAGTACATGTGGGGTGTAAATAATTACAGTATATGTGGGGTGTAAATAATTACAGTATATGTGGGGTGTAAATAATTACAGTATATGTGGGGTGTAAATAATTACAGTATATGTGGGGTGTAAATAATCACAGTATATGTGGGGTGTTAATAATTACAGTATTTGTGGGGTGTAAATAATTACAGTATATGTGGAGTGTAAATAATCACAGTATTTGTGGAGTGTAAATAATTATAGTATATGTGGGGTGTAAATAATTACAATATATGTGGGGTGTAAATAATTACAGTATTTGTGGGGTGTAAATAATTACAGTATTTGTGGGGTGTAAATAATTACAATATATGTGGGGTGTAAATAATTACAGTATATGTGGGGTGTAAATAATTACAATATATGTGGGGTGTAAATAATTACAGTATATGTGGGGTGTAAATAATTACAGTATATGTGGGGTGTAAATAATTACAGTATATGTGGGGTGTAAATAATTACAGTATATGTGGGGTGTAAATAATTACAATATATGTGGGGTGTAAATAATTACAGTATATGTGGGGTGTAAATAATTACAGTATATGTGGGGTGTAAATAATTACAGTATATGTGGGGTGTAAATAATTACAGTATATGTGGGGTGTAAATAATTACAGTATATGTGGGGTGTAAATAATTACAATATATGTGGGGTGTAAATAATTACAGTATATGTGGGGTGTAAATAATTACAGTATATGTGGGGTGTAAATAACTACAGTATATCATACTTTACTATGACTTATAGCAGATATTGTCAACATCCTGACTTCTAACACAAGGACATACCTGACAGTGAGAGTTTGAAGTTCCTGTGTGGTGTGTTCCACAATGGAACGCAGTTGTTTCCTTCTGTCCTCAAATGTCTGAAGAGCATTAGGTTTTAATGTAATTTTGACCTGATCGTAAACTGTACTGGTCAAGGATGAGGCTTGTTCCACAGAAAGGATACTCCTAGTGAACACATGATATCTATATTATTTCAGCTCAATTATGTGGTCCTTTTGTATAGAGATTTTGGCAAACTTAAAAGTTCATCACCTTTGTCTGATGTAGACAAAGTTCTATCAAATCAACATTACCGTGATAGACCACGAGGCAATCAAACACCACTAGACAAAGTACATAATTTCACTACTCTGCGGATATTGCACCCATATTTCACCAAGATTGCAAGAGTTTGAATATCT
This sequence comes from Ylistrum balloti, assembly GCF_031769215.1. Taxonomy (NCBI): domain Eukaryota; kingdom Metazoa; phylum Mollusca; class Bivalvia; order Pectinida; family Pectinidae; genus Ylistrum; species Ylistrum balloti. The sequence goes on along the minus strand of NW_026782142.1, from coordinate 169,988 downwards.
GATTATGTGTGAAAAGAAATCTGTCACCTCCTGAACACATTGCTTTTAAAAGTCCCTGCATGAACAGGGAGACAGTTGGAGATGTAGAACACAATTATTTATCCTTCTGTCAATATATTTCCACATATATGCTCAATTAGGAACAGCTGTGCAGAGCCAAACAATAAACTTAGATACATTATCATATCAACTAAAATGTCCTTGATGAAAACAAAATACATTGTGAAAATATTATAGAACTATTCCTACAAAACATTTTAGGGATTTGAGTCCACATGAATCCTTTCAACTACATACCCTGGAGGAATGATAGAATCCATGTCGATGCCTTGCTGTTTCAGTCCAGCTATGAAGTTCTGACAATCAGACTGCATATGGGTGAACGAAGCAGCAATTTCATCAAAGTAGATGGCTTCATTAAGGCACTCTAGTAGCTTGGATTTAGTTTCAGTTGTGCAGGGACAGTCCTAAATTTGAAAAAAAAAACTTAAAATGAAATATTTTGATTGTCAACAAAATATGAAAATGAAGAAATATCAAATTTTGTTCACTTCTAATTTGAAGCTATCTTAAATGATTAAATTACATCAGGGTAGGGTCAAAGGTACAGCAAGAAAATTACAAATTCATTTGTACGCATCTTGTTAAATGATTTATTGTCAGAACAATGAGATGTGGGATATGGGTACACTTTTCAATCTCAAGACATATCCAATTATAAGCTTTGAAACAAAACTCAAAGATGAAATTACCTTTGTTACAGATGCCCAATAATACAGAACTTGGCCAACAATAAAGCGCTGAATAGCGGACTTATTATTCATGTGGAAGAGGAAAAGTTTACTGAGGGAGTGAATTGGTTTCTCTGCCTCCAAAGGATAATTGGGCACTTCCCTGGTAATGTAACTACACAATATTCCAAGTAACCTGAAGCAAGGAAAGTTCATCAGTTGAAAATAATACATAATTCTTTATTTAATAAAAAATACACATTACATACCAGGTAGAAGAATATACCATGATATCAAAAACGTAATATAAAGCCCATGTTTGATAATGAGAAAACCAGTATATTTGTCAGCACCCCTATCAGCACAGTCCTTTAATAACCAAGATAATTTGTTGGCCGATGACACTTACTGCAGGATTAACACAGTACATTTTCTGCTTTACATTCATGCTGTATCAACTTCATCAAAAGTCCAAACTAAGTCCATAGTATGCATATAGAACAGTATCCAAGTGATTTGATTTATATTGTATTCCTTCAAGTTTAGTGATTTAAAAATAACTGATGAGGTTTTAACTGATGAGAATTCACCTGAAAAATCTGCATAAACTTCAATCGGGTGTGACTTCATAAAGTGTCAAATGATGGCAGAGAAACACACAGCTTATAGGAATACATAAAGCATGTCTGAACAAAGTGCTCATGCATTTTCCCCTCACTACTAATAACAAAATAAATGTTACATTTGAAATTCTTATACCTTGAAGTATGCATTCTGGCTTTCATTACAGCTGTGTCCCGTTCTCGGACATCACTGTTGAGCATGTTTGTACTGGCGATGTAGTCTTGTTGCTCCTTCTCCTGTCCGCCACTGACTCGTTGTCGTCCAGAAGTAACCTCCAACTGGATTATGATTGTAAAAACATTAATTTTCCCATTTTAACAAGATTTTCATCTGGTCCAATAATACCTAAATTCTGTTTTTTTTTACAGTGCTGTACAAACACATAGGAGTGGGAAGCTTTCACTCAAAAACACACTGTGCTGTTGAAACTAGGCAAGGGGCTAAGCTTCCACTGAATAACATCCATCAAATTCTTTTGCAGAGCACGGTAAAAGATAAGTCATTCAAAGGAGGAGTGCCAATTTGGGCCTTTTGGCGGCCATGACCGATATTTTTTATTTCTTGTGTAGGAATTCCTTGGGGTTAGGCGGTCATGATATGACATAAAATTAAGGTCAGATCTGAGCCATTCATTAGTTATGGGGGGGTAAAGTGGGGGGTAAAATTCATAAACAGCTCCATTATGACAAACCTACATTATATTTTTGGATTTTTTCTTCTTAATTTTCATGTAATAATCCATATCAAAACATTCATTAGTAAAATTGATTGAAAAAAATATTCCATTGTTGAAAAGTAGGTCATGGTAATTAAGCTCATTAATTGCGAATTATATTAAAGATGAACTTAATTTTCTGCCTTAATGTACATAAAAACAATACCTTTATCATGTACCATGTTTTAATAAGAAATATTTTTGCATACTTTAAAGAAAACAAAGAAGAGGCGGTGCTTTGAATTTTAGTTCGACAACTTTGACCATATGTCTGTATCTAGTGGTTTTACCGAAGTATTAACACAGAAATGGCTAATGAAAGATATCAATCTTAACCTCTAGTGTTGCATTTCACTCCACTATACATACAATGGTCGTACACATAGTTAGTTACTCATTGTCACTGTCAGACTCAGACCAGTCCTCAATCATCATTGCGTCATCAGCACAGCTGAGGTAGCTTGATGAGGCAGTTGGGTGTGCTATCCTAGACTGGTGTCGCTCATAAGAAAGGTACCAGAGAACAGATGCAATATGGGCACAGCAGCCCACTACCCTGGCACCAACCTTACACTGGCAATACCAACCAGATATAGGAGTCAAACCAGGGGAATACTCAATCCACAGGTTGTACAGTTTCGAAGCAACATGTCTGGAACGAATCTGAACTTTAATTAAGCCAGGCTTTTCCCTGCATGCCATTAATACATACTGGCCATCTTCAGACAAGTGCTCCATGGTATATGACTTTGCCTGCTTCAACTGATATACTCCCATGGTAAGATCTCTCAACTCCGGTTCTGTCAGCTGAGGAAAGTCAGGCAAACTGGCCTCATCAAGCTTGACCCATATGGCTCTTTTCCTAGCCAAACCTTCTTTTTCAACTTGAATTTGCAATTTATTGGGACATTTTGACAGAGCCAACATTCGCTCAGCAATGATGAGGTCATTGGGAGAATCAGAGGCAAGTGGGGGGCGAAAAGCATTACAAATTGCACACACAATTCTCACAAAATCACCTACAACTGGAATGAGAGTGTTGGGCAAAACATGTCCCAAGGTCTTCCACTGCTTAATCCGCCCATTTGCCGACTCCACAACCCACCTTACCTTTGTTACAAGACGAGATTCGTTTGCCTCAGTATGTGTGTGTTGTTTCTGCCCCTTTGGCAAGAAAAATGGCATTTCTGTTTTGATGCCAGCATCATTCAACAGTTCTGTCACATCTCTGAAGCCTCTGTCAACGACAAGAACATCATCATCTTGAAACCAATCCTTGATGTTCTCAGTGTTAGTTTTCAACATGTGTTTTGTAATGTTGGCGTCATTATTTCGACCGTCTGCTAAATATGGGCCTAGGACAGACAGTATATAGCCATCTGAGGCCACAAGAAGCATTGGTTTCAGGAGAGGGCATCCTTTGTGCATCGAAAAAGAGCGTCATTGGAAAGTATAGTTGCTGGACTTTTCAACATAAATATATGTGCCATCAGCAACAGCTATAGCGACATCTTCACCAGAGGCAAACATCTTCCTTGCAAATACCGTTGTATGGTTTTGAATTACTTGTTCTCTAGTGATGTGTTGCAGGCCAAGGTGTGAAGGAACGAAGTGGGTCATCAATGCTTGGCGAGCTGAATAAAAACATTTTCCACATATTCTCTTTGTCATGTTGAACAGAGAAGCTAATATTGATAAAGACATGCCAGTCCTCAACTTTACAAGCAGGATGGCTAATGCAGTCCTTGCGCTTCTGTTCAGTGTAGAGTAAAGAGAGGGATTAACTGATCCTAAAAGGTCAGAAAATTGATTTTTATACAGACCTGTGAGACGGTAGTAATCTTGATCAGTTAATCCATCTGAGGAATCAAAGTCTAAACAACTTTTCTTTGAAGCAGCTGCCCTAAGTGCCAAAAGGATCTCTGATATTTCAGAAGAATCCAGTTCAGTGTCTTTGCTGGAATATGCGAGTGAAGATAGACTATCAGATGGGAAATCACCATTCACTATGTGGGAAGAACAACATCTGCAGGTGTTTGGGACAAGGATACCTGTCTTAATAAAAATCTTTACTCGCATTTCTGTTGAGAGCATTACCATTTTACTTTTACATTCCTCTCTTAACATTTTACAAATGAAACATCGAGATTCACCTAATGTAGCCCGTGGAATGTCAAGTTAGATTTTTTTGTTTTCAGGTGACTCAAGCTGGTGCTCTACATCGCTACTAGGATGTTCAGTAGATGAATGGTGATTGTAGTATCTTCCCCTGCATTTTTTACATACGGGGTCACCAAACCTTAAGGCATCATTAATATTTGCTTTCAAGTAAGACAGAATGTCTGTTTTATTCAGCCTTACTTTACATTGTGCTTTACAACAAGCGCACTGCCTGTGCACTGGCATATTGATAAAAGAAAAGAAAACAGGGCATAAACTTAGAAAACACTCCTTATTAAAACCTTAATTTGGATGAACAAAATTATGAACAACAGTTGAATTACAATTATATGTCTAAATTATATGTACAATATCAGTGACAGTCAAACCAAGAAAGTATACTAAAATCGCTGAGGTTGTGAAGTGTAGTTGCCACGTATTAATTGTATATATAAGGGTATATGAACTGTCTGAGACAAGGTGCACATGTATACTCACCGATAGACACAAAGATCCTTAACAAGGTATATGTCAGGGGATGGCATTATATCCCGCCATTTTAGCTTAAAGCTCAACCAGCCGTACCAAACTGGTTTAAATATCTCTACATTTATCAAGCAATTTATTTTAAACAGTTCTTAATGCAGTACAATTTAACATTTATTTATTAGATATTTATTATCTAATATAATTACATAAGACAACTCTGATATCAACCAAAAGTTGTCAAAAGTGTGAACCCGCCCCCTCCCATTAATTAATTCTCCATTTTCTATAAAGTATTCAAAAATAAATCTTACTAAAGCATGACACATGATAAAGGTGTTGTTTTTATGTGCATTAAGGCAGAAAATTAAGTTCATCTTTAATATAATTCGCAATTAATGAGCTTAATTACCATGACCTACTTTTCAACAATGGAATATTTTTTTCAATCAATTTTACTAATGAATGTTTTGATATGGATTATTACATGAAAATTAAGAAGAAAAAATCCAAAAATATAATGTAGGTTTGTCATAATGGAGCTGTTTATGAATTTTACCCCCCCATAACTAATGAATGGCTCAGATCTGACCTTAATTTTATGTCATATCATGACCGCCTAACCCCAAGGAATTCCTACACAAGAAATAAAAAATATCGGTCATGGCCGCCGGAAGGCCCAAATTGGCACTCCTCCTTTACTGTGCAAAGGAAACAATTTATCGCTTGCCTGAACCATCACTACAGAAGTGTTCAAACGTACCCGTCCCCGATGCTTTGCTTGGATCAGGTATGTTGGCTCAAATGGGACTTTAGAAGGCTGCATACACAAAGACAGCCATACACCTAGCCAAGGAGTTGCCATGGCAATGAGATGTTCTATAGGTGTCTTGGAAAGCAGTTTTGACCAAACTTCTCCAACTGTGATCAGAACATCATGCCGTTCCTCAAGAAGGCTGCGCTGTATGAGGTGCCGCAAAACATCCTGGAGAATCAGTGGCAGCCATGCGTTTGTAGGATGCTGCAACATATAACAATACAAGAGGCCCAGAGGGCCTGTATCGCTCACCTGGATCTTTATGACCAACATTACTATATCTATGCATATGTTCCACATTTAACACATTTGACCCATGTGACCTTAACAATGAGTCAAGGTCATTTCTTTTACTTTCTTGGACTTCATAAAAAGAAATACTGGCCAAATATAATGATTCTAGACTTTTTGATCTTTCAGAAGAAATTGTTTAAACATTTTAACACATTTGACTCCTGTGAACTTGATGATTTGTCAATGTCATTTCTTTGTAGGACACCTCAAGAGGAACATAGTAGCCATATATAATGATTCTAGGCCTTCCGGTATTTTGAAAGTAGTTGCTTAAAGTTTTTAACACATTTGACCTCTGCGACCTTGAATATGGGTCAAGGTTATTTTTTTTCACAAACTTTGTTGGGCTTCATCAAAGGAACCTTCCAGCCAAATACAATGAATCTAGGCCTTCTGGCATTTTGGAAGAAGTCGTTTAAAGGTTTTAACATATTTGACCTCTATGACCTTGAATATGGGTCAAGGTCATTTCTTTGTGCAAACTTTGTTGGGCTTCATCAAAGTAACCTTCCAGCCATATATAATGATTCTAGGCGTTCCTGTATTTTGGAAGAAGTTGTTTAAATGAAAAGTTGATGGACGCCGGCCGGCCGGATGACAGACGAACAGACGCAGTGCTAGGGCATGTGAGCTAATAAAAGGAAGATCTGTCAATTATGTCAAAACCTCGAGGGAAAATGAACTACAGCCCCATCTATAATGGCAAAGAAGATTTTAAATCAGATCATTTTCATCAACAGCCACAAGTAGCTGAGCGATGTACATGTAGTACAGCCATAGCTATTTTCAACACATGCTCGTCGTCAAGTGCTAGCTGGATCATCATCTATAGAGATCATGGCCTAACTTTAAAGGGATTCCATACATGAATAGACAAGATGTTGCAATATGTACGTCTGACGGAGTGCCCAGCACTTTTCCTCAGTAACCTGACAATATTATCTCTGCAGGCCTCATCATTCAGAAGCAGTGTGACTGTTGGTTGTTGCTTACCAATATACATAATGGTGTCAGACTGAATAGCTTAAACCAAAACAACTTGATAATTATACTTTGCCATTTAAGAGGCATAATTCCAGAAGTTCTGAAAAAAAATTTGCTGAAAGTTGAGATACAATCATATAACTAGCATTAAGCCACATCAAATTGTATACATTTCTTCATTTTTTATGGTAACAGCCAGGTCCATATGGGCACTGGTGTCAAGAGGGAATCCAAAAGTGGAAAATAAAGCATAGGATGTAAAAAATAAGAGGAAACAAAGAGAATGGGCAGCAAGATATACCTGAACACTTTCTATATCCAGTAGAGTGCTGAATGTCTGTAGAGCTGATTTCCTCACAGATGCTATGTTGTGTCGCAGGAATGGCCAGAGTCTAGGGACAAGGTCAGTTAAAGGAGTAGTCAGCCTGAAACATAACAAGTATTGAGTCTCTGTCTTGTCCATCCTTTAACATACACAGAAAGACTTAAACCAACTGTAAAGTGTTTTTGATCATTCTGTTTAATTGATTGAGTTAGCAATTATTTCAATAATAAATTATCAAATAATTTGAAACCAGTTATAAAACCATATTTTCCTTGTTAATATATGTATGTTACCAAATCAGTACTGAGACTTTGGAAGGATTGTGCTTACCAGTCTAGTACAGAGGCTCTCGGATGAGCCATGATTGTTGACAGGAGTGTCATAATACTGTTTGTTGAGGATGTCAGGTCATCCAAGTCCAGAAGCGTATGCCAGAGGCTGGCCACAATCAGGGGTACCTAAATAATATTTTGTAACAAAATCTTCATCGTGATCAACATAACAGAATACTTTTTTAAAGTTCACAACTGGATACCCAAACAAATAATCATTTTCAGATTTTTATAATCTTGGACTACATGCAGGAACAGCTTAACACAGAATATTTTCAAAATACAAGAGGCCCATGGGCCTTAACGGTCATCTGACAAAAAGCAAGCCAAACCTAGAAAGTGGGTTGAGGTCATTCATTTGAACAAACTTGGTAGCCTCTCCTCCAAGCATCTTACAGGCCCAATATCAGCACTCATGGACTTTTGCTTGTTGAGAAGAAGTCGTTTGTATATTTTAACATATTTGACCCCTGTGACCTTGAAAGTGGGTTGAGGTCATTCATTTGAATAAACTTGGTAGCCTTTCCTCCCAGCATGCTACAGACCCAATATCGGCACTCATAGACTTTTGCTTATTGAGATGAAGTCCTTTGTATATTTTAACATATTTGACCCCTGTGACCTTGAAAGTGGGCCAAGGTCATTCATTTGAACAAACTTTGTAGGGCTCCATGCCAGCATGATATGGGCCAAGTATTAGCCCCCTAGGCCTTCTAGTATTTGAGAAGAAGTTATTTAAAGATTTTGACATATTTGACCCCTGCGACCTTGAAAGTTGTTCAAGGTCATTCATTTAAATAAACTTGGTAACCTTTCCTCCCAGCATGCTACAGACCCAATATCGACACTCATAGACTTTTGCTTATTGAGATGAAGACCTTTGTATATTTTAACATATTTGACCCCTGTGACCTTGAATGTAGGCCAAGGTCATTCATTTGAACAAACTTTGTAGGGCTCTATGCCAGCATGCTATGGGCCAAGTATTAGCCCCCTAGGCCTTCTAGTATTTGAGAAGAAGTTATTTAAAGAATTTGACATATTTGACCCCTGTGACCTTGAAAGTTGTTCAAGGTCATTCATTTACACAAACTTGATAGCCCTTCATCCCAGCATGCCACAAGCACAATATCAGCAATCTGAGCCTTTTGGTTATTGAGAAGAAGTTGTTTAAAGATTTTAACATATTTGACCCCTGTGACCTTTAAAGTGGTTCAAGGTCATTCATTTGAACAAACTTGGTAGTCCTTCATCCCAGCATGTCACAGGCCCAATATCTACACTCTGAGCCTTTTGGTTAATGAGAAGAAGTTGTTTAAAGATTTTAACATATTTGACCCCTGTGACCTTGAAAGTGGGTTGAGGTCATTCATTTGAATAAACTTGGTAGCCTTTCCTCCCAGCATGCTACAGACCCAATATCGGCACTCATAGACTTTTGCTTATTGAGATGAAGTCCTTTGTATATTTTAACATATTTGACCCCTGTGACCTTGAAAGTGGGCCTAGGTCATTCATTTGAACAAACTTTGTAGGGCTCCATGCCAGCATGCTATGGGCCAAGTATTAGCCCCCTAGGCCTTCTAGTATTTGAGAAGAAGTTATTTAAAGATTTTGACATATTTGACCCCTGCGACCTTGAAAGTTGTTCAAGGTCATTCATTTAAACAAACTTGATAGCCCTTCATCCCAGCATGCCACAGGCACAATATCAGCAATCTGAGCCTTTTGGTTATTGAGAAGAAGTTGTTTAAAGATTTTAACATATTTGACCCCTGTGACCTTTAAAGTGGTTCAAGGTCATTCATTTGAACAAACTTGGTAGTCCTTCATCCCAGCATGTCACAGGCCCAATATCTACACTCTGAGCCTTTTGGTTAATGAGAAGAAGTTGTTTAAAGATTTTAACATATTTGACCCCTGTGACCTTTAAAGTGGGTCAAGGTCATTCATTTGAACAAACTTGGTAGTCCTTCATCCCAGCATGTCACAGGCCCAATATCTACACTCTGAGCCTTTTGGTTAATGAGAAGAAGTTGTTTAAAGATTTTAACATATTTGACCCCTGTGACCTTTAAAGTGGGTCAAGGTCATTCATTTGAACAAACTTGGTAGAGCTCCATGCCAGTATCCTCTGTGCCAAGTATTAGCCCCCTAGACCTTCTAGTATTTGAGAAGAAGTCGTTTGAATGAAAAGTTTACGGACGGCGCACGGCGCACGGCGGACGGCGCACGGCGCACGGCGGACGACGACGGACGAAGCATGATGACTATAGGTCATCGGACCCTTCGGGTCCAGATGACCTAATGATCTAGGATCAGGGAAATTGTGCATAGATCTCTTTACTGTTATTTCTAGAAGTTGCAGTACAAACCAACTTTGCTGCCATTTTCTTAAAGAAATGACACAAATACTTTTCACAGAAAAAACGTTTCGGAAAATATTCAGAAAGTAAGAGACATCATAAAGTCTACCTAGCAAAGTCTACATGCAGATCAAATATTAAATACTTTTCCCAGTATAGTTTCAGGCATGATGCAATAAATATCAAGCCTTTTGAGAAATCACATTTTTTTTTTACATCTTCAGATACAATCCTGAACCTCTGCTACAACTCTGAACTTATGCTCCATAGTGGCTTCCTCAGTTACCTGACCAGGCAGCAGAGAAACCACACTGTCAGCCACTGGCACCAGAGCTGCAGCTGCTACTGCACGTACATCATCGCTGATGTCCTGTAGACCTTGGAACAAACAAGGAAGGGTCGCTGGCAATAGTTTGTCTGTCATATCCTAAAACACATTTGCTCTCCATCAGAAAAGCATTCACTCATCAAGTACACAAACTTTCTAATTATCTTGAATTCTGGATCTTATACTGAAAATGGCTAAAGCACAGTGGTGAATAATGAAAGCAGCATTTGATAGCCGTCCTGATTTTAATTCGGATAGACTGAATTTGCAGATTTACAAACATAACACAGGGTAACATATTGCTTTCAATTCCAAATTGTTTAGTTTTACTTTTTTTCAAAAGAATACAGAAATGGATTATGACAAACTGTTTGACAAAACTAATAAATTAAAAGGATCTGACAAAGCTAATTACTTATTGGTTTTCAGCAGAAACAATCTGTTTATATATGAAAATTCTGCGTCGCCTTTGGGCAATTAACCAAAACTGGCATTTCATTATTTCATTACAAACACATATTGTCAGATGTCAGGAAACAGATCAGTATAATTTGAAGTGATTTTAGCTTGATTTTGACAGTGAGCCAGATATACTTACATGATATGAAATTTTTATAGGTTTAGACAGATTACTTCTTAGTCTAAAGTCACTTGATTAGAAGTGATGATTGACCTTTACTTTGAAATGATACTGAATGCAAGTCTTCATTACCTTTCTGATCGCCAAGAGGTACTTAAAGCCCAATAATCCACCATGTCGCACCTCCCACTGTCTCTGTGCCAGCAGCTGAAGCAGAATGTGGACCACGCCTTCCACTCCCCAAGGCTCCAGACACCGCACTACCACTCCAAGGGTCTGGGCACATGTTTCCCGCACTGGGGCAACCACCTTTAAGCATGTATGAACAGTCTTGATAACAAAATCCAAAATTTACAATAATGAAGTATGATCAGTTTACTAGCGACAAGATAAATTCAAACCTGACTGTTATGTAGAAAAGTTTTCACCATCATACTCTTCATGTAGTTATTCTGAATCTTAATCTGTTATGGACTTACCTCATCTGACACATAGTCCCCAAATCTGTCGAGGGCAATCACACATACCAGCCTGAGGCCCAGGTCTGACAGCCAAACCTGGTTAATGGTCTTAACCTGGGAACAGTTTAAAGAGAATAATGAAAGTAGCATAAAGTGGAAATTCACACTGTAAAGATTCAGACAAATGCTGAAAATAAGCAGAGAAAAATATAGAAATTTTGTCTATTTGGATAAATAATATGATGCTAAAGTTAGATATCTAGATTGAAGGGCTGGTAGAAGAGACAGAAAATGAATTCTTGGGTGTCATAACCAATTCTAGCTAACCATCAGTTCTGAAAGGAAAGTCCAGTATTATGCACACCAAACCACAGTAGATGATTTTGCAACCATCAAAATATTATTTTGCGAAAACTAACACCAGTCATTTGTCAAATTGTTGAAATCTTTTATTCATCCCTATTCCCCATTTCCACTTATTTCCTCTTTCCAGTTTTCATCCTTTTTTACTCTTTTCAATTTTCATCCTTATTTTCCTTTGGCAGTGATGAAGTTATTCTTAGTAGATTTGTTACCAGTGAGTATGGTGTAATGCTTCATTCAAGGTTCCTTACCTGGTCTGCTGGTGTGTCAACAGACATCCCAGCTGATTGACCATGAAGTTTGATTACTTCCCGTAATCCTGTGGCAGCTCCATGACGACTTTCCCAGGTACTCTGAAATAAGTCGTTCATCAGGAGCTCACAGAAGGTCTCAAAAGGCCACTCCTCTACCTGAAACCAGATACCAAATATCAGAATCAACCAGGCGCAAATCTAAATACAGCCACAAATACAGTCACAAATACAGACATAATCAAAGAATTTTTATCAGTTTACAACAATCATGGCACTAAAGATTACAGATTATCAGAAAAAATTGCTATTTTGAAAACTTGCACTAACCTCTTCCATATTTAAAGTATTGTCATTCGAGCTCTCCATCACAAGCTTCCCATCACTGCCAAGGTCAAGTTCATTCCTAGACTTTGCCTTTTTACATGGTGGTTCTGTTTCCAATGTCATTTGTTCACTGAAATATGCATCCATAAGAAATGGCTTAAAATGTTTCTTTCAGGATTTTCAGAATTACCTCCCTTCAACTTATAATTCATTGGTTATTTTTGTGATCAATCATGGTTCCAATCCAGCCTGAAGATTTTGATCATGTATTACATGTATTCTATGGTACTTTTTATCCCAATTAATTGATCCATGACTCAATGATTACTATTATACTAATCCAGTAATAAGCCCATCAGGTAAAAAAATCATCAATTCATAGATACTATTTCTTGTACTGTAAAATTCCCTCCAAAGACTTTGATGTTGGAACCCTGGGTTTAAGGAGGGAAAGTCCCACTTCTGATCATTTGAGTGCATATGCAACTTTTTTTTCCCAAAGAAAAAAAATCTTAGCTATGACTGCTCCAATTTATATGCAACAGAACAATAACAAGATGCACACAGGCCTTAATGGTCATCTGACTATCAAGACCTATATAAAACAAGAGGCCCAAGGGGCCCTAACGGTCACCTGAGGAATATATGTCAATAATCTGGGGATTTTAAAATGTTGCAAAAATGTAACAACACTTGTGCAGGACCGTGTGTAAACATCTGTACCAAGTTTGAACATGATCCACCTGGTGGTTCTTGAGAGGAAGTCCAAAATGTCTTAGCCAAACAGAGGCCAGGGTGGCCATCATGGATTTTGAATACTCCCAAACACTTGCCAAGACCTTGTGTAGAACATTCGTATCAAGTTTAGACATGATCAACCCAGTGGTTAATCTGACTGTTGGTTCATGCGTAGAAGATTTTTAAAGATTTACCTAATTTTACCACCCTTTTCCCCCTCCTGGGGCCCCTATTGGGGCCACGCCCTTTTTCTTCGCACACTTGAAGCGGCTTCCCATGGGAATGCTTTGTGCCAAGTTTGGTCAAAATCCATCCACTGGTTCTTGAGAAGAAGTCATTTAAAGAAGGTTTTTACATATGGCCCTTTTTACACCCCTTATTGGCCCCAAAGGAGACATTATCACTTTTTTCAACATACTTTCATATGTTCTTCACTAAGGGATGCTTTCTACCAAATTTGGTTGAAATTGGTCAAAGTTGAATTTTTGACCCTTTTAAGTGCCCCCTAGTGGGGCCGTTTCTGACCCGATTTTTTTTTCATTCGCAAACTTTGTAGACCTTGCCATAAGGACCCTAAATATGAAATATGAACTTAATCTGACTATTGGTTCATGAGTAGAAGATTTTTAAAGATTTACCTAATTTTACCCCTTTTTTCCCCCTCCTGGGGCCCCTAATCGGGCCACGCCCTTTTTCTTCGCAAACTTGAAGCGGCTTCCCATTGGAATGCTTTGTGCCAAGTTTGGTCAAAATCCATTCCGTGGTTCTTGAGAAGAAGTTGAATATGTGAAAAATTAACGACGCACAACGCACGACGACAGACAAATCATGATGGCAATAGCCTTTGGCTCAGGTGACCTAAAAAGGCCTAAAATAAATTCCTCAACTACTCTACAACTTACAAAGATGACATCATTGGTTTATAAAAACATTTTCTGCAAACTTGACATCATATTCTTTATACACGATACTACACCATGTAGAAAAAGAAATTGTAAGATTTCAACTCACTTAACCCAAAAGAAGTTGTTTGAAGATTGTAATACATTTGACTCATGTGACCTTGAAATTAAGTCAAGGTCATTTATTTTAACAAACTTGGTTGACCTTTGTCCTTCATTATGTTATAGACTCAACATCAACACCCTGGGTCTTTTGATTATTGAGAAGAAGTCGTCATTTGAATGGAAAATTTACGCATGGCAGATGGTGCAAGGCACACAACGATGGACAAAACACAATTGCACAGTACTGACCTCTGACATTCTTTAGATCGCTGTTTAGCCAGTATTTTGGCCTTCCTCTTGACTCTGTTTTTCTCTCGAGCACTCATTCCTCCAGTCACTAGCAACAGCTGTTGTTTCACAATATCTGACACCGATTTCTGTAATAAATGAAGGCATTTCTATGTTAAAAAAATCAGGCTACAAATTATCACAAGTATATAAATCTTAAAGTCACATCAACAAAAACACCATGAAGGGCAAATAATCAGGTGACATATTATCTTCCGTTTTCTAATCCTTACATTGAGAAAAAACGTCTTAAAACAATCTTTTTTTAAGTCGGCAATGATAAAATGCAAGAAAAATTGAAATTTTTTGTTCACAATTCACAATTGTTGCCATTGGCATATATCATTCATACTGAGGCTCTGAATGCATTTACTTTGGTTTTCATAAATACAAACTCAACCAAAACAAAATTCTGTAGTAGATCCATAGGTAAGATCTCGATAATTTCATATTTGAATGTTGTATGTTTTGGTCTGCAATGGGACATTAACAGTAGTCATCTCTACTAAACGATGAAGACAACACAAAACACATACAATACCTGGTCTTCCGTGTTGACACCGTTGCTGGATTTGATACCCATAATTAGGTCATCGTCAGTGAAGATATCAGAGCCTATGCCGAGACCAAGATTTCCAGCCACATCCAGACCAAGCCTCTTATTCAGCATCTGCCTCTGTCTACTTAACTGTTCCTTGTCCGCCAATTCTGCTTATAAGGTCAAAGGTCAAATAATTACTATAGTAGACCTGTAAACTTTTCTTCTTGAGAGAAAAATCACAACCTAATTATATACATGGTTTTACAGTATAAATCTTTGCAGATGAGCCTACACATAAGTAATCGTTGATTTTGTAACTTGAATCAATCAATTACAAGTACTTACGAGTTGTGCTGTTATCAACCTCATACATCTTTTCCTCGGACCCCACCAAGGATGCACCATAATTGAGGACTTTGTTGAGATCAAATTGAGCAAATAATAGTTGTCCAGGAGACTGTACACAGCTGGGGTCACTCTGGGGTTCTGTAGCACATGCATTTCATTTGAAATTAGACAAATCGGGATTCAAGTACATCATATTATTAACTCAATGAACCGCAGAATGACTTATCATCAAAAGAGATGTCTGTTCTGACATTTCTAAGATTTATAATTGACCAAATTCTACACCTTGTTCACTTAGCTTGTAACTTCTTGTTAAAAAATCCTCCTTAAATTTCAAACTAAGAAAACCTTAAAACATTTCTTGAAATATCAATTATACCTGTTTACACTTCTGTAAGATAATAATTTTAGATTTCAATTCAAATACAATACAGCTTAAATATGGCACTATTTTAACTCTTATAGAGGGTTGTTACCTTGTTTTGGGACTAGTTTGGCCTCCCATTTAGGAACATTTCTTGCTATAGCTTCAACTGCTTGTCCAGCAGCAATCCTTGTCTCCCAATTAGGACTCCGTAAGTAGCCATGTACCTTAATAAAAGAACAAGATCGCAAAATCATGAGGTGAAATAATTCTCTGTTCAGATTGTAGCTGGTAGCCATGCACCAGAATTAAAACTGTTAACTCTAAAGATTAAATAATACTTACCTTATTCGATCCAATAAGCGCCCAGGGCACTTAAAAAATTGCAATTAAGGGGGGCGCTTATTAGAGACCATCTTAGATGTAAAAGAAACACATTCAGTGCTAAAAAAACTGCCTCCACCAGGAACTTTCCATCTCCTTTTTGAGGTGTTTTGTAAAGAGGTTTTCAATTCACTCTCTTTTTATCTCCAATCGCGAATTCGCTTCCTATTTATACCATACTGCTTTGATGCTTTGCTGTTTCCCCATTCCTTGGCAAACTCCACAACTTCTAACTTGAAAGAAATTTCATACGACTTGATTCGACCACCTGTGTGAGATTGTGATGTGTCTGTGGTCGCCATAATTTCAGTGTCAACCTCTATGTAACAAGGTGCACACTGTCATTATGCGGTCGTCGATATATTGTTTCAAATCATCTTAACATGAAGACACGAAAGGGAATTTATTTATGATAAAGATATCAAATTCCATTCATACTTGCCTGTTTAGCACAACTATTTTATTTGCCATCTGATATCTAACTGCTTAATTTGTTTCTGTCAGATAATATATCACACATGAAAATATCATTTCTTAATTTGGTGTATCAATGGCTATTTTACCTGTTAAGTAATGGACTATGCGTATTCAGTCTTCGTTACTGTGGCTGAGCGCGCGACACCAAGATACACAAGGTAGAGAATGTTGGAAACCATTCATAGGACAGTGCCTTGATACAGTTATAGAGAATAATAATCCGTTTGACAAGTTTGCAACCAGAGTTGTGAAAGAAAGGAAAACAGTGGGTCACATTCAAAGTGAACTGTCAAAAACAGCTAATTTTTTTTATCAGGCACGGTGGGAACATTGTGATAGAGCTACAGCAGACACTTATCAACATTCCTCTGATGCTGGTGGACTGGAGATTTACTGTTTTTTACGTTTTTCTGGAGTACATCTCCTTATAAACTGACTAATAACAATTCTTGATCATGACTAAAATGTAAGTAATTCTCGACTTTTAGGTATCTGAAGAGGGGAGGGCGCTTATAGGGACATGGGCGCTTATTGGGTCAAATACGGTAGTTGAGATCTATGGCATTGACATACAAGAGGCCCATGGACCTTAACAGTCATCTGACATACCTCATAAACAACCTGCAAAAAGAAATACATAAATCCAGAAACTGTTTGCCTTTAGGGACTCTGAAAAAATCAACTGCTTGAGGATAAAACTTCTGCATGTTACCCAAGACAGCAGGTGAACTAGTACAGATAAGGTTTCAATAGCTTACTCAGCAGAGAAAGTAAACAAAAATACAAATTGGATTTCAATTGCTTACTCTATACAGAAGGTGACCTAATACAAATTGGATTTCAATAGCTTACTCTATAGAGAAGGTGAACTTATGCAAATTGGGTTTCAATATTTCACCCAATAGAGAAGGTGAACTAGTACATATTGGGTTCCAAAAGCTCACTCTATAGAGAAGGTGAACTAAAACGAAATAGGATTCAATTGCCTATCGAATAGAGAAGGTAAATAATACAAATTGGGTTTAAACAGCTTACTCAATACATAAGGTGAACTAGTACTGATTGGGTTCCAAACTCTTACTTAATACATAAGGTGAACTAGTACAGATTGGGTTCCAAACACTTACTCAATACATAAGGTGAACTAGTACAGATTGGGTTCCAAACACTTACTCAATACATAAGGTGAACTAGTACAGATTGGGTTCCAAACACTTACTCAATACATAAGGTGAACTAGTACAGATTGGGTTCCAAACACTTATTCAATACAGAAGATTAACTAGTACAGATTTCCTTTCAACAGCTTACTCAATACAGAAGATTAACTAGTACAGATTGGGTTTCAACAGCTTACTCAATACAGAAGATTAACTAGTACAGATTTCCTTTCAACAGCTTACTCAATACAGAAGATTAACTAATACAGATTTCCTTTCAACAGCTTACACAATACAGAAGATTAACTATTACAGATTTCCTTTCAACAGCTTACTCAATACAGAAGATTCACTTATACAGATTGGGTTTCAACAGCTTACTCAATACTGAACGTGAACTAGTACACATTGGGTTCCAACAGCTTACTCAACAGAGAAGGTAAACTAGTACAGAACGGGTTTCTATAGCTAACTTAATACAGAAGGTTAACTAGTACAGATTGGGTTTGAACAGCTAACCTGATACAGAAACAGAAGATGAACTAGTACATATTGCGTTTCAGTAGCTTACCTTTGACAACAGATTGTTTAGTTCATAGGGATGAAGTTTCTGAACTTCCCCCAGTTGTTCAGCTGCCGACTTCCTAATCAGTGGTGTAGACCCAGTGTCAAGAAGCAGAAACAATCTGTCTAATCTGCAATCAAATAAAAATGGTTCAAGTATCAATTAATCTGTCAATCAACTCAACTATGCTGAGTACCTAATGGTACCTTGTTTTATCAATCAAAGCAAAGAATATGAACATATAAATTGGCATTTCTTTTGAAAATTTAACTTAGACCTTAAATGATTTGAAATACTAAACAAGAAGGGTGTTGGACGTATACTTTTAAAAAATTACCCGAAAATTTTGAGGTGGGATGATGATGGTGGGGGGTTCCTCATAACTCATGAGCTAATAAATATATAAATAGCAGTTAGTAATGGCAAGCTTGTGTAATGTTATTGAACTATCAAGTTATATTATCTTTCTAGAAAGGCACATATTACAAAAGTAACAAAAAAAAACTTACTGACACAATATGGAAATCACATAACTAAAATAAATAAGATAATAACAGTCAGCCAGCAGATGCAAACCAAAGTGACATACTTGTCAAACAACAATCAATTCACCATTGTATTTTAGTCATCTGAATACACTTTTTAAAATAAATATTGTAATATAATATGTTACCTGCATGCATATTACTAGGTCCTAACTACTGAAAATTACCAGAAAAAATTATTACTGATCTTTTTTTTTTTTTTACAAAAGTCTGAAGTACAAGTAGATATGCAATAATGTACAATTCACATTAATGTCATTTGGTCTATCTATTAACATTGTATATCCTATATGAAACTTCCTACCAATTAACACTAGATCATGTATGTAAAGTGTTCTGTACAACATTTACTTGTGTTTGGTTTATCAACTTTTTTATCATTTCATTTGCTTTTTATTTAGGCCATCACTTTAATAATCTTTTTCTGTTAATTAGATTTAAACCATACTTAAACTACATGTACTGTAAAGTCATATTTGTTGGAAATTTCTTTTCATCAATTTTTTGGGTACTCTATAATCTAAAAAATGTATATGTCCATGAACAACATGTATCAGTAGATAATCTAGTGTCCTGCATCTATGAATACTATCTAAACAAAAAAAAACAAAAAAAAACAGAAAAATTGGGCTCCTTGAAAATATATGATCTTACCACACCCAATTTTCAATCTGAAGTCAATGTGTATTTAATTAATTTTTTTTCCAAATGTTGATAAACATTTTTCCAAAAGGTTTGCTTTTATACATATCAAATGCTTTACCCTCCAACATCTGGAGTTTATCTTAACACATTTTAGTCATAGAATTTTAATTTAACTCAAAATCAATCAAATCAAAGCAAAATATGAATAGGCAAAAGATTTATGCAGAGACCCTTGACAAACCATAAACAGAATAAGACCAGGTGTTCTGTTATCAATGATAACTGCCTTGCTACTGTACAAATGAAGAGGGAAAATTGGTGTATATTCATTTTTCCAGTGCTCCAGATAAGGCGTGCATACAAGTATTTTCCTGCATGATCTTTAGAAAAAAATGACAAGCTGAGCATACAAAAACACATGAAAAAGTGCGTACACATAAGACTTGTTAAGTTGCAAGTAAATACATAATGTACGATGATGAAGTCGGCCGTGAGGTGCCGGAGAATACCGAAACAGTAAACTGGTCTTCAGCGGTGAGGTCTTACATATCATGATATGCTAGTCTGTGAGAAAATATACTAGGAACTAGTCCAATATAATAAAAAGGTTCACTTCGGTCTCAACACCCAAGTCAAACTCCTCCAAAGTGATCTCCCTTGCATGCTCGCTTTGCAAAAGAATTTCCTCTGATAAGGGGAGGTAACTACTGCGGATTAGTTTGCACCAGAGTGTGTCTTCGTACTCTATTAGCGTAACTGTAATAAAATCTCAATTGTCCCAATTTCAAATAAACTGTTGCACGAAATTGCTTATATAAACAGGCAGTACACTAAAATGCTCGCTGTGTATTTCAAGACATGGGTCAAAATTCACATGACAAAAATATAGACAGGAGAGAGGCTAGTCTCCACTGGCAGGACCCCCACTCGCTCTGGTTTTTGCTCGAGCAAGAATTTCTCAACTCTTGTTTCAACTTTATGAAATATAACAAGTTTTTTATTTTAGAGAGAACAAGAATGTGAAGTTTCATCAATATCTTGCTCAGATGATGATATTAAATTATTTAGAACTGTGTACATGGTTACTAAGGAAGAAATGCCTGCTGAAAAAGTTACAGGCCCTGAATGGTGTGGAGATCAAATACAAAAATATTAGTTGGGATAGTTTGACAGAAATTCAGAACTGTTTGAAAGATTCTATACTGTAGGTGAAGAGATTGCAGAATCTAATTTATTTGCAATAATGCTTGATGAAAGTACTGACCTAGCAGTGCAAAAGCATCTGGCCATGTGTTAGGTACGTAAAAACGGCAAGGCAGTTACCAAATTTCTAGCAAATGTGAAAGTGCCTAATGGTAGAGCTCACACCATTTTTAATCACTTGATTCAATGCTTAGATAGTCTTGGTTTGGACAAGACAAAGGTAGTATCTCTGGCCACTGACAGAGCTGCAGTTAGGACAGGGAGAAAGACAGGTGTAGGGGTACAAATCAAATCCAAAACCTCACCTTTTGCAACTATGACCCACTGTATAGCACACAGGTTGAATCTGGCAGTGACAGATAGTATCAAGAAGTGTGAAGTTCTAAAGCAGATGAAAGAGAAGTTCAA
Organism: Ylistrum balloti; assembly: GCF_031769215.1. NCBI lineage: Eukaryota > Metazoa > Mollusca > Bivalvia > Pectinida > Pectinidae > Ylistrum > Ylistrum balloti. The sequence continues at coordinate 149,171 of NW_026782142.1, read as the reverse complement.
CTCCTTATACATTTTTATGAGTGGATCAAGTGTAAAAATTTAACAGCTCTCTGCAGTCCAAAAACTACTGAATGAGCCTGTTCTGGCCATCAAAGAACCCCACAGTATCAGAAGCTTGGGACTTAGAAATGCTGTTGCTGCAGTATTTGAGAGCTAGAAGTCAGTCTTGAGTACATTGTCATATTTGCAGGAGAGGGGAATTCAGTGGCATCTGGTTTATTCAAGTACTCTCAATACAAGACCATTTTGCTTGTTAGACATCCACAATACCATTGCTATGTTGAGTTGCCAGCTGCAGTCAAACACTCCTGTTCAGTGAGATTCAGCCTTTGATGGATGGGACCATCTCAAAGTTGGAATCTTTCCATGAAATGGATGGGGAAAGTCTGAGCAAAATCAAAGCAGATATAGATATTAATGACAATGAGGCCAGGTTCAAAAGTGAGAAGTTGAGAAAATATAGCCCAAATATTGACCAAGAGTTTCAGAGCTTGAGAGACACCTACCTGAATTCTCTGAAGAAGAATATCAGGCACAGGTTTTGTAAGGAAGACAGTGATATTTTCAAGGATATTGGTGTTCTTCTTGAACCAATCACAGCTAACAGTGTTTCAGCAAAAGAAGTCCTGGAATGTGTTTCAGACTTTTACTATACAGCCAAACAAACAAAGCTAGGAATAGGTGATCTGGTTCATGGATACAGAGAAAAAGTGCAAGATGTTGACAGTCTGTTGGATAGGGGTAGACTAGAGTAGGAGTGGCCAGTTCGGAAAGGGATGATAGCAAGGACATATAAAGAGTTGTCAACAGAGAGGCTATGCCTTAGAGTGATAACTGGTCACAAAGATTTGATTCCAGAATTTTCTAAGTTGTGCAACATTGCACTTTGCTTTAATGTTACAAGTGTGGAGTGTGAGAGAAGCTTTAGCTTGCAGAACAGGCTAAAAAGCAGGTACAGGTGCTCATTAAAAGGCAGAAAGTGTTGAAATACTGTGAGAAAGAGCTTGAAGCATTTGACTTCACCAAACCTGTCAAGATGTCGCTTGCAGAGAAGAGACAGCGTAAGGCTAGGCTGATGCAGGGGTACAAGCCTAGGGTAAAAGAGGGCCCAGCCATCAGTAATTAATAACTCTTTGACACACTTTACTGTTCAAAAGTTAATTGTTACTTCAATTATTCAGTTATCAAGTTTTCTTTGAACAATCATCGTTGAAAATACTACACTGAAAGGAGTTCTATCCTAAGTTTCAAGTGATTTAAATTTAAATTGCACAGAATTACAACTAAACGACATTTTATACATAATGGTGGAGGTTTCTGGTTGAGAAGAATGCTTCATACAGTTAAATGTTCACTCTATTGTGTTATGTAAAGACTTTCAGCATTTAATTTTGGTTTTCAGCATTGAAGAACAAAATCTGAGAGTACATACTCATTGCATGCAAATATTATCTGGAGCACCGTTTTTCATTCTGAAGTGGTCAAAAATACTGGCCTTAAAGTTCGACTATCTTTCTGCATACTTTAATAATTATAATAAAAATCTACATCATTCCTAAAGCCAGAATTATAAATATACACTCAAATTACATGTATCACAATAGTGTATATAAATCATCACCCGAGGTTATTCCAATAGTATTCAAATTGTCATGATTGTCAAGGAGTCACTCCAAAAGACTACATGCAGCACTGTAAACTTGACATCCTGAAACATTCTTTTGCTTTGAGTGTGGTCAAAATATGGAACAATCTTCTGGAGTATATTGTACCTGCACCAACAGTTAACTCTTTTAAAAATAGATTAGATGAACACTGAGCAAATCAAGAACTGGTATTTAATAATAAACCAGAAATTCTGTAGCTCCTGGATAATGATAATCATTATCCTTGTATCACTAAGACTGGTATAGAGGATCGTAACAATCCTGCACTGGTAATAAACTAAACTAAGCTAATTTCAGGAAGTCTTCATGGCTATTAGTGGCAGTTTCATGTTTTTCATTCAAAGTTATCCTGCCTTAATTCATATTCACAGTAACTGTCATCCTCTTTACATTAATTAAGACATGCAAGTTCATTCTTTAGTTATTAATCATTAATAAATGCACCACACCATAAAAATTCTCATAAATTATGGAAAATACATGCAGTGAAAGATTTTGAACTTTTCATTTCTTTTCAAATATGTTCTTATAATTTTATAACCAAATTGTTCAAATCTGTTTTTTCCACTATAGAATACACTTAGAACTTTTCATCATTTATACATCTATGAATATTGTTGTCACAACTCCAAATCAAATTTTGTCATAAGCAGTTAGTGCAGACATCAAAATTAATTGCAGTTATGTAGTTCATGTACAGAGACAACCAAAACTGCTTTACATGGTTGGATTGAAAGGTAAATTCAAATATTGATGCAAAGCATGATCAAGTTTATTCTTTTATACAATAAAAAACATAATTAAATTGAATCCTCTCTGTGCCACAACAAAAAATGCCCAGAATGACAATATCACAACGTTTTCCAGTTATATAACACGAATATCAATATTTCACAATAATTTTGAATCAATTCATTGCTTTCTTTGTAGTAGTTAGAAACCAACTGACTGCTAATAAACTAACAATCATCAATACAACCTCCATGCTGCTAGGTATATGAATTTTAGTATGAGGAATATCAACAAGTACCAAATGAATAAATAAAAAGCTCTGCAATGTTGTACCGTGCTCTGACAATATTACAATTATTTTTATCTTGCATGTAACAAGCGAGTCTAGAGTTACTTTTACAATGGTAACTGCATCAACATTTTACTTTTAAGTTGTGTATTTAGAAATCTTGTGAAAAAATTAAGTCCAATTTGATACACAATTTTATTATTCAGCCATGTTGCTAGATCCCATCTGGGACACCTCAGCACATCCTTTATTTACAACAAAGTATTTTAAAGATTTTACGGCACAGCAACTCCAAAAGTCTGGGATGCTATGAAGGTGGACTTTCAAGATTTTTCTACAGTTCAATTTCTCATTAACAATGTAGCAATGTCATCTGAACTCACCAATAGATTAAATTAGTTTCATTTCTCAGTGTAGTTTTGGGACAATTGAAACTTCAGATTCTCAAAAAAAAAATGACTGCATCTTGTCCTCATGACTTTAATTACTTCATTCATTTCAGATTTCATTCACAGTCATAAATACTTTAAATATCAGATTTTTCCCCCGTCCCTCCTTGAGAAGAGATATTTTTGGAGTAAAAATGACATATTTGAGTGAATTTTGAGAAATGGAAGAATTTACAATTTTTTTGCACTATCCTTCAAAATAGTGCATCAATATTTAAACAATTGCAATCACTCAGGCTCAGATGGATACCATTCCATCCTCGTACATAGACATGTCATATGCCACATTGTCGTATTGTGAGCATAAGTAGGACTGAATAGGAAGTCTTAAACTCAACCTAGGTCTTGTTTGCAATTTTGACAATTGGTAATACTGAAAACAATCCATTTTCATTGGAATAATATAAATCTTGAAATTGATGCTGCCATAAAGGTATCACTCGTGAATTAAAACGAGTCAGTATTTTATCTACATGTACATCTCGTATTTACACGCCGGATGTTTTCTTCAATTCGTGAGTCATAAGGAAATCTGTTCATGTGTATCCCATTGTATACGTTGCACAAAATCTGCATTTGACAACAGCCTGAACAGGAAGCTGAACAGCTGAAGGATGCATTTTAGTTCTTACATTGAATTAATTTATGGACAAAGGCTACTACATAGTGATCGTCAATTAACACTTGTATGCACACAATCATTAAAAGAAAAATGTAAAATGATTTTAAAATGAAATCTAACCTTGTCGACATTTTGGACGGTTCATCTGTTCGTTAGAAAACACAGACACCATACAAAACCAAATATTCCACATATGGTCCACCAAAATCTGTAATCTTAAAGAGTGACAGACGTCGGGAGCGCTAAACTGGGTCATAAGTCAGTCCAGGAGCATTTTGAGTCATGAAACTTGAATGACACAACGCGAATGCATGAAGACTCAACTTTGTAGAAGCACACTCGTTCAACACGCGGTTCGGGGTTACACCAAAATCAGGATAAAAAGTGATGTTAAAAGTACCAAACCGAAGAGCAAAAGTATCTAAATTAAGGCAAATGAACGGTAACAATATTGTGGCACGGTCCAGGCGGTTGTTGACAGCTACAAAAGACACATTTGTGCATTTTTTCAGAAAACTTTTGAGTCGTTTGCCCTCAACGAGTTGTGTTTTTATACTGACTGCCATTTTGTACATCGTGCCTAAAATAGAGAGTATGGTTCTCTTTGATTGGTCAATGTGTCAAGTATGCCGGGGCGATAAACCAATCAAATCATAACCAAAATTCAATAGGAAGTTGGGCCCCTATTATAGCTCAGCATATGACGAAGTGCCTAATTTGTATTGTTTTAAAGTATTTTTGTGTGTGCACACAAGTAATATTTTTGTTTTGTACATCATTAAATAAAAAATTGTAATTCTTTTCTTTTCAACAGGAAACTAACATATCTATTGGCAATGTGTGTATCGTAAGGGAGGTAACTCGTATTTCTTAAAATATCTGTACTTATTTATGGATTTTGAAGATAAGAAATTTGGTATTTTTATGGCAATTGAAAGTGCAGCAAAACACAAACATTTTATACGGGGATTTTTACCATATCTTCTCGTTTTACGTGCTAAATTTTAGGCATATTTAGTGAGAAACCAGTCGAGCTCATAGTTTCGACTCTCCTTTATAATGGCTAAGAATTTAAGCGTTTAAAAAAATCTTTTACGATGTTTCAAAAAAAGATAAATGGATAAATAAATAATGAGTTCAAAAAATAAATTCCCATCTTCTGCGTGAATAGCCCGGATATCGCAGCTTTTCTGAAATAATTTCTAACCTATGTCAATGAAATGAAAATACACAGGTATGTCTTGTCCATTTACGTCACTGAACCGTAAATAATTTAAATCCAAACAACTAACAAGATCGTATTGAACAATCCACCACTTTTCCTTTAGAAAACATATGTTCTTTTTTTATACAGAAGCATGAAGGCTTGGTTAAGAAATTGTTTTCCTTTACATATAGAACAGAAATGTGTTCAATATATAATTTGCCCAGTATTATATTGTAGTGTCATCTGCCTAAAATTCACATTTCGTCGATTTTTGTCATATTTCTTTCTTTATTTATATGTCTTGTTCTGATATTTATTTTTCTTTTGTTTTTTTTACAGGGGAAACCAGAATTTAAGTTTTGCAATTTCACCGTTACATCTATTATCAAATGGTTACTTTTTATGCAGTTGAATCACCACCTCGTATTACATGTTTCACTTTCGTACTATTACACGTACTCCACTTTTAAGTATGAACTTTAAAAATTCATGAAAAAAACCATAACGAGATTCATTTTATTGTACTGCAAACTATATATGTTTAACTTGGGATCATCCAAGGACGTTTGTTCTGCTTCTTTAATCTGCTTTAAGTAGAAATAACTCAACATCTTTATTCTAAACTTACCATATACGCTATTATTTCTATTACTTTTTTGTTGTAATCCCGAATCTGTCATATAGGTAATATGATGTATTTTTCAAACGCAATTTTTATCCGCTTTATTTGCCCGGTACGCACCACCTCAATCACATCTCGGTTCGAAGTATGGAACGCTCATATTCTTCTCTATGTTTGAGTTGATTAGTATTCATTCTAAGAAGGATATTAGCTATAAAGGCTCGCCCTACAGGATGGACGAAATTACCTTATAATAGACGTGAAACCAATAGATGAGTGATATGAACTTCGCTCTGTTATTATATCTTAATGCAATAATTTCACTGTTACATATATTTTTCAAATTACTACTTTTTATATACTTGAATCACCACATATTTGATGTTGTACTAAATACAGTGTGTACAGGCATTGATGAAAATACAATATGACCCGATGGTCTTATCTATACAAGTAGAAATGGAGAGAAAATAACTTTCTAGCGTCATACGTGATGATTGAAACATACATGTAATTGAATTTGCCCGTCCCATCATTAGCTGGACCTTCTTAGGGCTCCATAGAGCGCGCCACTGGTCGGTGGTCATAGCTGTTTGTTATTGTCGCAGCAGTCGATAGAAATATATTTTTCACTCGTCTTGCTGCATCACGTAAGGCATAACTTGTGATGTCTCCTTCTATCCTCCTTCTTTCATTATATTCAGATGGAAGCACCATCTGCTTACCATTTTGCTGCCCATATAAGTTCCATTCGGTCTTCCTATATGACCCGTAGAAGTTGTAGACCTCCTGCTGCCGAATTCCAGAATCAGACACAATGTCTTGCATCCGTGATGTTGACATTTTTTACCAACTGCGGGTACTCATATCTCTCTCGCTCGTTTGCGTCGTCCAACTTAATTTCCCTATGATACTGTCATGAGCGTTCAACCATCTTTACCTGCTTGGAAATGCGTGACCACAGCACATTATCTGGGCGAAGTGGTGTTGAATCCAGCTTTGCTGGGAAACTTATTTCTGATGTATGCGTGCCCTTATTTCAAGGTCTCCTGTTATGACCATGCCGTTTGCGTCTAGACTGTCCGTCCTGCCTACTCAAGATTTCATGATTTTGATAAATTTTGATCCTTTTCTTTCGTCTGGCACAGTCGAAGAGTTTTACTATTTCTTGAAGCACCAATCTATGCTTCCATGTATTTTTGTTATATGTCAGTGTAACATAGTATGGTGTAAGAAATTGTCCCTCAGGAATATTTTGACTTCGATATTTTCGATCGTAGCTTTGATTTACCTTTAAAGTAGGACTTGGTTAGCCTACCTGAACTAATAGGATTATCATCATTGTACGTTTCACGTCTTAGTTTTAAACATTATACCTTGTTCTCATTTGAGAATGTGACATTATCCACATGGATTCACCAGGATTTACAAGACGTAACCCTTTCAGAACATCTGGCCATATTCTATTTGTACTTATTCGGAGCCTTTCTTTCATGTTAATCTTATTTTTGTTCATAGTTTGCGATATTTTCATCGAATTTGAGTCTAAATTACGATTCTGTTAACAGGTTGGCAATTTCTTTGTAATATTTGTTTACATGTGTGTTTTCTTCCATGATAAAGTTTGGTGACAATTACTATAAATGTGTGAGTTGTTATTCCCTTTTGACATTGTAATGAAGTTAAATACACCATTCATTACCCGATGTATGAGCCATACATATACATGGTATCAAGAAATAGCGCCAAGATATTGTTGAATAGTGTCAGAAAATAGACAGTGTATATATCTATATCGGACTCTCGTGACATAGTGATATTGAGGAAATGTCGATCTGTACTTTAGAAAACTATGGAAAATGTCTTGTAAATAAAGAAGCCAGATATGTTTTAAGTTGTCTGATAAGCATTCCATACGATTGTTCAGGATTGTTACATGTTTTCTTCTTCAGAAAATATAAGTTGATGTGTGAGCGAATACATGTCTTTGTCATTTCACATTGTTTACCATTTCAATAGCAAAAATACTAGTAATTCAAATAGATACCGAAGAACTCATTGTACTTTGGCTTGTATTTCAAATATATTTAAAAAAAAAAAAAACTTATTGTATTGGTATTTGATCATTGGCATAAATATCATTAAGGGAATCAACTTAACTTTCTTTAAAATGTATGTTCATAATCTTTAACTGCCATTTTATGGACATATGCATGCATATATTAAATAAAAGTACCCACGGAATCAACAAAAATATCCCCCCCCCCTTACTCCTTCTAGAAATAAATCATTTTACACAATATACAGAATATGATCTTTTTGCTGTCACACTACAATACTTGAAATTCTTTCTACTTCGTACTGTTGTTGTCGAGTGGTATTGTGGTGCGAACAGCAATTAAAATGAGCTACACTTTCTTGAATGGTGACTTAGGTATATTTTTCACGATAAAAATATACGTTAAATTGCCTTGTTTAATTTAGGGAACACAGAAACGTATCTGACAGATATAGATTTCAGAACCAAATTAAGATATTGCAGCTATTATCAGCATTCATTTATGTCTGTATGCACGAAAACGGAGGTTCATACACATAATACAAAACATAATAACATTTCATTTCAAATCTTTTAATATGAAAAGGAAGTAACAACTTTTATTGTACAACAATAACCGATTTCCGGAGCGAGTCCTCCAAAAGAAGAGAGAAATATACTTAAAAGATTGTACAAAAGACACACAAGTGAATAGCACCTTTTGGTAGAAATTTAGAAAAAAAAAATACAAACGGCATTATACAAATGTTTCTCATTCCAGAACCTATCATATTATGTAATAATGAGTAATGGTAATATATAACTTAATCATGTCATATTATCTACTGATTTAAAAATTTACACAAAACAAAACGAAAGTTACACCGAAGATAACCGAATATTAATTTGTTACATCTCAAATAAGATGATATTGACAAGAACAGATATCCCATATACATATCAAAATATATTTCATTAATGAATCAAGGTAGCCATATGTTTATATATATATATATATATATGCCATTACTTACTTGGATTAACGATTAATGATGAGATTACAAGGAATATATGTACTTACAAGTACATCGAACATGTCTAAATATTTTTTTCTTATTTGACTACACTATCATTTGAAGGCGTGTGTAAGAATTCATCTTTCATCGTATATTTCGAGATTGTTTTTGTTGAATACAATGCTATTAGGTTGGTTAGAAGGATTGCTTGGAATAAACAAAAACCTTAAAAATAGTATTAGCGCAAATTGATGATATAATAGTGTTACATGCCACAGTGTCTGTAGGGATATACAGTCACATAGCGTAGTCAAAAAGACACTATTCATTAACGTTTGATATGTGTGTTTACATTATATATTTGTACTTTGTGATGATGCGGTGTAACACTTTCTGTATAGTCCGTGCAAACATCAATTTTCTAAACAACCTAAATTTTCCTTTGAAGGCGTTCTTGGTACAATGGGCACATGCTCTTGAAAGCGATAAGCATAAGAACACTAATCTTATGCGTACATACACATTTCTCAGTTTTTCTCTGTATTTTTTTATGTTGCCAGAAAGAATGTGACATGAAAAACATTATATACATTTTCAATCAGAAGCGTGTGTGTTCAAAAACAACCATATTTGATAAAGCTTAGAATGCACACAGTAACAAGAACCTTTTTCGAATTTGAAGGTAAGACTTAATTATATTTTTGGAGTAAGAATGATGTATAAGTAGTTTCCCCTTATACAACTGTCAAGTTTCAATAGATATAAGAAATTGTGATAGTTGCACAAATAAGAATAACAAAGGCACACTAGGTAGATAAATCAGACTTGTTTTATGATAGTCACCAGGAAAGAACAGAGCCTGTCCAAAGCTTTGTCGTTCATGCCACACATATAAATGCCCTTGGACTTGAGGAAGGCTATGTCCACAATGACCCCAAGCTGGCGATACTGGCCTCCGACCAATAGTTTCTCACTCGGTTGGGATGGGAGGGCATGGTACTCCTTGTGGTGAAGAACGACAAGGGCCACCGAACGATCACCTTGCATCAGAAAGCATAACAGCAAGTCTAATAATGATTATATCTACGTCTTCACCTTTATAGTTATCATTCATAAATGCGGCAAAAACAAAGTGTTTATAGTTAAATGGCTCCAAATTCATCTTAAAAGAAAAATTTATCTTAATTTTTTCCTTACTGTGTATGCAGTATTCTGAAGTACTAGAAACACGCAACATAATTCCTAGCTTAAATCAAACCAGTTTTTTTATTAGATTTATTGCAATTTTTTTCGAGGGTTTAAAGTTTTGCAATTTTACCGATAAATCGAGGCATAAAGGATACATTTTTAACGAAAGTCCAAATTGGACAATAGTATTGTGCATTAATGTAATTTTCAAGTTTTCGCTTTCAAAATAACAGTCTTTAGAATAAGTGACATTTCGGAACTGAAAAGATTTAAAACAGACAACAAGATAATTTGATGTCTACCCGTTTGTTGCGTCCTCTATATATGCTAATACTTGATATTCAGTTAATCACCTGACTTGGCTTTCTTACATTTGACGGTTTGCAATGCATGATGGACGTCAGTGCCTAGTCTGGAGGCGTTGATACACAGGACAACCAGAGGAGTGTTCGTTAAGAGGTGTTGGGGATCACTGCAATGCTCAACTCTAATTTTGACACCTCGTGACTCCATTTGAAGCGACAACATGGCACTGAGTTCTGATGATACATCGTCAGCATAGTTTTTTTGAATTCCAGCGAAGAAATACACTGGAACTTTACATGGAGATATTTAAAATGATTTAATTTGTATCAGTGTATTGGTCAATAGATTTTTAAATCTTTGCAGATGTCTACAAGATGTACTTTAAATCACTTATGTTTTGCATGGGATTTATTATGCGAGGAGAGTCAATCAATTCAAATCCATCGCAATTATTTGTACGAAAATAACTCTGGATGTCAGACATATTGATTCCGTTACCGATACCGGAGGCTTGCTGAGTCTTGGTCTCTAACAGTTCATCATCGCGAATTTAACGGCATTTCTGGATCATCGTGAAATCATGTTTTCGCTAATATGTCTGACCTTGCAAGTTCGCGAAAATAAGTATTCGCAAATTTTAAGTGATTTACAGTATATATTGTAACGCAAAACATAAAATATTACTTCAATACACAATATAATACATTAAAATTTATACAGTTAACATATAATGCTGATCCCTTATACAAATGATATATCAATGCATAGACGTACAGTGTAAGCTGTCTTTAATCGAGTACTTGTTACATTGTTTTCCTGCTTGATATTGTCGAAAAAGACCTAAAACACCAAAGAGTTCAAAATGTTACAGATATGATATATTTCAAAACTTATATCGTGAAGTGTTGTAGATATTGAAATGAATTCAAAATGTGTTCTTTAGCCCGTTTTTGTTTTGTTTCCAGAGTGTTGTTTTTAGTATTATAAACCTTGAACGTCCAGAGTTTGACTCAGAGCAATTATCAAAGTAACAGCAGAACGTAGAAATAGTTGACGCTACGAACCGAATCTCGATGTCAACTTGGCTTACAAGTACAACAATAGATAAAGAAGTACATAAAACGCAAAACGTATAATAATCCACTGAAACTTCGGACCAAACATGACTTTCATCCTTAATTCACCACAAATGCATAAAAATATATAAATCTGTTGAAGCTCACAATGTAAACCCACCTTTTAGTTTCTTCCCAATAACAAGAGGATGAAAATTTAACCTTGACTAAACTTTCAATATCCATATGTACAATATAGTTACCTCTTCCACCAGACAAATCGTAGATATTTCCTTCTAAAGCCCGACACCTCTCTTCTATTTCATTTTTCTCCTTCATTAATTTCTCATTCATCTCTCCTAGCCGCCTAATTTCATGTATAAAAGTTTTTTTGTCTTCCTTCAGTTTTTTGTTATCATTTACTACTTTTGTGTTTTCCATTTCAAGTCGTTTCCTTTGTCTGTCATGAATGCTTTCGGAGCGTTTGGAATGTGATTGCAATTCCGACATCCTAGATTTCAGTTTTTCAAGTTCTGAATGGTGGGCACAGTTTTGCCCCAAACAAATGGAAGCAGGTCTCGTTCTGACAGGTTCTTCTCCTTGTTCCACACGAGATTTCAGATGCTGGCTTCTAGCCTCAGCAAGTTGATAAAGTAACATGTCCTTTTCTTCAGTTAGAGATTTAACTAACTCGTTTTGTAACTGTACACTTTCATATAGTGCTTCTACTTGACCAGAAATCAAGTTCTATTAAAAGCAAAAATGAAACTTCTGTTGTAAATCAAGGTAGTTGTGTTACTCACCATGTGAATAATGCTATAGCATGGTCACTATTATTGATATTAGTCCATGTTTACATTATTTAAAAAGCTCGACAGAAGTACCATAACAATGCTTCAAGTATTAAAGCCATTCTGTTATTTCATATGTTGCTCAATATTTCACAATAAAACAGAATATATAAACGGTTTCAATAATATAGTATTAGGTATACACGAAGAGTGTTTGTATCCACATATACTCGTACCTGTGTTTGTGTCACTCTGTCTAAGCTGGATTGATTGGTTTTGCGGTCAACCACAGATTCTGAGCTTCCCACACTTTGATCAGCTCTCATGATACCAAACATCGAGGCAATCTAAAGGAAATGCACACGATAAAGTCTTGTGGGCTTTAATTTACATAAATAGGTAGTATCAAAGAAAATATCATTTAAAGGTATACTGTAAAATCATATATTTTCGTGGAACTAAGAATTCGTGGGACTTGAATTCATGGACATACTATCATCTCGACTTTTGAATTTGTAGAAATGATTGAAAGTAAAACTCGCATAAAGATAGCTCACGGTAAACCGTTTGTATTTCATTCATATTTGTTGACACTTATTATATGTAGTTACGCTCATACACCAATTGACGTTCTGTTGCTTGATGTTACGAAAGATGACAAAGTATTTGCAATAATGAGAAAACTGTTAAAATATGTTGATCCAATAAAAAAAGAAAAAGACCTTGTGATGAAAGCAGGACCAGGTTATGCTTAGATAGACTGTCTCAAAAGAATATGGGAAAGATATATTTTTATTTAAGTATCAAAGTCATTAACGTTTGTGTATAAGATGAAAATAGCTGTATTTTAATAATTATGTGTTTATTGTCAGAACATCATTTTAGTTGATGCATGCCCGCACGTTCCCATAGTAGATATTATATGGTTTGAAATATGTTGACTTTGGATGAATCGTGTATAGAGCTGTAACAGCAAGTCAAATGACTTGTGACGGTACACTTAACAAAAACATGTATCTAATACATCAGATGATAAGTACCTCAAAAGAAAAGGCGATGATGTAAATTGTCAGAATATGGGGGCATTTTTAGATTTTGACTGATATTTATGACACTTACACTACTACATGCTAACGAGACTGCGTTGTACTGTGTACCATATACTTTAAGCTGGCAGTGAAACGTTTACTGTATAAAGACAGTAGATAAATCAGTGACATTATATGGTTATAACAAAAATCTTTTTTGATATTGAAACTGCAAGATAAATAACAAACACATTTAATTGTAAACAACGTAGATAGCAATACTATATAACAAATTAGAGATGTCGTGATTTTTTCTACTTTCGAGAATGAAATTAAATCGGGTAAAAAGACACATTGAATGGATATCCGACAAATCGAGAAATTACCAACATGGCAACATAATCATAATGTATACTCAAATTCCATACAACTGGGCAAAATATGAACGAAAGAAAGAGTTACACGGAGATTCCTGAAAAAGAGTACGAGGAGAATAAAACAAATTGCTTCCAAAGTTTATCCAGTTCATGAAATTTCATCCTCGAAATATAACAGTTTAAGTCAACTAATGATCTGTACAGAGATCTTTAGTTATCGTAAACTCTGAAAGTTTGAGGATGATGACACCCGAGAAAACACATCCTGTAAGATTATATTTTCATCATCAAAAGCAATCGTTACAATATTCTTTAGTTTCTTTGAGATTCAGCAAGCCCTATGCTAATTGTCAGATAAAATGACCAAAACAAATATTTGTGGAAAAGAATTAATAAACATCCGAGTTACTTATACAATATAAGCATCAATATTGAAACAAGACTTGTCATACACCCCTCACTTTTCCAGTAAGGACTGAGAAGACATTGAAAAGTCCCAGATACATAAATTCAGCAACAGTTAAATAGCCTTTCAGCATATCCTTAATAAAAGTTTTGTTCCAATGTGTCTTTTGTATAATCCTCTATAGCGTTACGAATATTGACGATGTCTTCATATCCTTTTCCGCCAAATAATTGGAAACGACATTTTATCAGAAGATCCTAATTTCTCTTATTTTAGTTATAAGGGAGATGTATAGTTGTTTCTAAGCGTTTTGTCTAAAATGACTCTTAAGTAAAGTTTTCTTCTCGAACCTTATAAACTGAAGCAAATATTAAGCAATGTGTTTCTACAATAATAGCGGACGCAATATGTCTGGCGTGATTCAAAATTTATTCCATCAGGAAGATGTTTACATAAAAAATACACACAAAATCGTTTTCTGGTTTAAATCATACGGTTATCTATGATTAATGAAACAATACTTTTTGTGAATATTCGGTTTCAAAAATGTGTTCATTTAACAACAATCCTTATTATAATTAAACCAACGTGTTATTTTAATGTTAAATGTAAGATTTCCTATGGTTAAAACTAAGTAAACAAGATTAAATTAGTTTATATCGGAATGGTGGGAATCAGATTTCGTTAAAACGTCATACTGGTTTGACGGTTTCGTTTTTGTCGTTCCGGAAGATGCACGCAACCAAGCTAAATGTTTTCATGTTTTGTGTAAACGTGCTGCTTTTTTAATGTACAGGTAAGTCACTGCTACAGGATGGTGACAGTTATTAAGAAACCAAACTTTACCTGGATAATTAAATTGGTAATTAATTGCCAGAGACCAAGTGTTTTGTGTACGATGGATCACCGATACGTCGTAATGAGCCATGTGTTACACATATGTGACTTTCTACTTTGTGTATGTATTAGCCGTTTTCGTGCCGATGTTTTGACAAAAAATAATTTCAATACAACGAATGATTTTTCCCTTGCTTTCCAATTGAAGGGACTGCAAAATCGTTTCAACTCAACCGAAATTGCAACTCAATGAAATTCGAGTCATCCGAAATAAGATTACAAAGATACAGAAGAAAAAAAAATCGGGACTTAAAAATTATTTCGAGACAACGAGTATTAACTTTATATAGAAAAATGTTCCAAACACGATTGTTAAACACTATCGCTTTCATACAGATATAATGTAAAAGGTAGTATCAATTAGTAGATTTCAAGATAACCACAAGGTTTTGTCCTTATTATTCTATATATTCTGTTATTTTTTTTTCAAAGAACCTACCATCTTTAGAATTCGTGAGCCTTCAGACTTGACCATAAATATGTCTCTTCTTCAAAAACAAGGTGCACTTCAATGAGGTGGACAAACAGATCACAGCATAATGGTATGGATCACTTATAAGACGCAGTTAAAATTTTGCCCTTATGCCAACTTACGGTGACTCAGTAACCAGCTGCCACATCACATGAGAAGCGATACCGTCTACATCACTGCAGTTGTATTGACGGATGAAATGTTGCGAATGTTTTCTACATGAACTCTTTAAAGGATTGTCTGTCTCAAAGATATAATTCTGGGAAAAGAGTTTTGACAGAACATTGGTATGTATCTATGCAATTTATATTCAAATTAAGAATAAACCTAACTTGGGAACATCATATTAAAATGATAATTGAATATAATACACCTTAATAAACAGTTGTATTTTATATGCGTTATATACTTCAAGGGCACTTTATTGATATAAGCTCATGTAAATCGATCGTCAGTTTCTTCAGATGTGAATATGCATGTACATTGCATTGAATTGCTTATTCAATTATCCGATGTTGCTACTTTCTGCCTATATACTGAACGGTATTAGGTTGCTTTTGTACTGCTTATGTGCCTATATAAATGCTGTATTGAAACATTGTATGTTCCACATTGTGGTTCGACACTCAGTATCCATAGCGGTTAGTTTTCCTCAGGAAGCTGGCATGGTTGTGTCCTCGGTCAAGACACCTAACCCTTATTATTCAGTGTAGTATGCGGCGGGTCTTCCGTGCGTTGTTTAGAGATATAGCCACCAGCTACATAAAGGAGTCTTCATCTTAAAATGGCACTGGCTGTTCACGTGGCGATCGACCAAACAGCATGTTCCACATTATATGTGTCGTTGATTATGTGGACCCGTACAAAGTCTGGACATCTTTTCTTAGGTTCACGACAAACAAGTCCTTTACACCATCGTCAGTTGTTTCAAGTCTGACGGAGGATATGGGAACAAGTTTGACGGATCAGTTCAGGGAGCAGCTCCATAGATGGATAGACGTCAACCATCGCATGCGCTTCATTCTACTGTTTAAAGTAAATATTCAACACATATTTGAAGTATTTAATGTATGTAAGCATAAATCATAGAACACAGGTAGACATCGCTGACTACACAAAAGATTATAGTCCATGTGAGTTGATAAAACACGACTTGTTATTGGCTTTATCATTTTCATCTCTTAAATGAAATTATCTCTGAATTACACTATTGAATATATATTTGTTAATTGTATGTGGTTAATCAATTAACTAAATTGTAACTAGGCTTCACGTGACGGCTGTGTGGCCACCACCTTTCACACTTTCTGTAACAACAAGGGACCTACCATAACCATCTTGTACAACACTAACGGCTCGGTGTTCGGAGGGTATACCTCCACAAGTTGGCATTCCAACAACACCTACTCAGCAGACGACAAGGCATTCCTTTTTCGACTTAGACACAATGGGAACTGCCAGCCACAAAAATTCTCCAAAATGCCTAGCGCTGAAAGTGCTATTTATGGGCATGCTAATTATGGACCAACGTTTGGAGGAAGCAATGGACATGATCTTAGAACATTTACCGGCATTATCAATAAAAATGGTAACTTCTTTCCATTAAATGGTACTACAAGCCTAGGTAGTTACTACGATATGCAGGGACAAAGTTATAACTCTGTGATGAACGGACACATGCAGGTATTGGATTTGGAGGTCTACGGTGTGGAAGGTAATTTTTCACAGTCAATTCGAATGATATTTTACATAATTTCGAGTTCTCCTTGTACAATTATTAGTAATAAAGAACAAATAAAGATTAATCGAAGATGCTCAGATACATAGACTTTTTTTAACGTTTCTCTGATGTTCTTATGCTGTTTTCGTTCTTTATCAAACTATGAACTGTTTAATACAAAATTACAGAGTTGAAGATGCTACAGAGACCCTGGGTGCGAAATGTTGAATGGAATGCCAGAGTATGTATTGAGCTACTGGTATCAACATATCTATATATACATGTATGTTTGGCTTAATGGAAAAATATTATAATTTGTAATTTTTCTTTTGTATAAAATTTGCATATAGAGCCAATTTAATCGGGAAAATGTAATTAGAATTGGGAAAGAACAATTGGATTTTTTTTTCTGACATGATAATTATCAGTGTGAAAGATGTATCGTTAAACAATATTTGATTTATGCCCAGTTTATGAAGGAGCTGAAGGAGTCCATTGAAACATATAAACCCCTGCCTGGACTAGGTCTACAACAAACCAGAATATTGATGGTAGGGCAGGTCGGTTCGGGAAAATCAAGTTTCTTCAATACCATCAACTCCATTTTCCGGGGACACATAAGTGGTCAGGCAAACGCCGGAAGTGCTGAACATAGCCTCACCACAACAGTAAGTTTCAATTGTCGTTAAGTAAAATTCGACTAATCTGCAAAATTGTTGAGTCATAACAGGGAATACATCTAATATATGAAGAGGGACATGAACGTATTACAGTGCTTTTTGGTCATCAAATATCATCATGTGATTGGTTATGATGTTAATGTTTTATAATTGTTTTGTTTTCTAGTACCGTATGTATCAAGTACGGGACGGGTACGCAGGAAGACCTCTCAACTTCCGACTGTGTGACACACGCGGTTTAGAAGAGGAACAGGGGTTGGATGATCACGAGATATGTTATCTTTTAGATGGGCATGTTCCAGACAGATTTCAGGTGAGAAGTATAAATCTTTCCGTCCTTATCCACAGAAGAATGTTGTGATAACGAAAAGTATATCAATTGCACTTTCACTATCGCTTTAAATATTTCACCTCAAAGTTTTGCCCTTTGATTATGAATACGTTATTTTGTTTGCTAGATTATTTTTGCTTCAACACACAATTTCGATTGTCTAAATCAATATGGTTAATTTAGAGTCTACCAAGATATGCCAAAAACAGTGCACTATATCAAACATAATGTCTCTTTTATTACTACAGTTTAACCCAGCCGTACCTTTATCTCCAGAGGTCATGGGTTTCGTTAAGGGCCCAGGTTTAGGAGACCGAATCCATTGTGTTGCATTTGTGGTTGACAGTAGCACGGTTGACGTTATTTCCGAGAAGGTTCTTGAGAGAATAAAGAACATGCAAACAAAAATGAATCAACGATGTAAGTGTTTTCGTCTTACGATGACGTAATGTATTTGTATTTCCTGCCTTTCGCTGTAGCTGGTAAAATTATCTTCAAAGAATTTTTGATAGAAAACAATCCATACTTTTATAATACTTTATCATATCATGATATTAATAACTTTCTACGTTTTGTATTACAATTTACCCTTAAAATATTTAATCCCCAATAAATGGCATTTTTCAGATCACTAACGCCTAGTTATTCTTCAAAATATCTTACCATCATGTAAGTTAGCAGGATTATCGCCATTTTATATTCTAAACAGTTCTACATATCACTTTGTACGGTTGTGTTTCCCCTACAGCCATTCCACAAGTGGTATTACTGACCAAGATCGATCGGATTTGTGAGTTAGTGACTGACGAAATAAGTGATGTGTTCGTTAGTCCCACTGTCAAGGAATGTGTGGACAGGGTTGCTATGGTGATGGGACTACCGAGGTCACACATACTTCCGATCAAAAACTATGAATGTGAAGTGGAGCTGGACCAGAACGTTAACATTTTGTCCCTCCTTTGTCTCCGACAGGTCCTTCATTTCTCTGACGACTACCTGTATAATCAGCTGGACCAAATAGAGACTGAAAAAGCAGCTCTAACACAAATGAAAGAGTGAACATGTATGTTGGCAAATAGTTGAATTCGCTTTATGTTAGAATTATATTGAACCAAATAAATAAACAGATGTAGTCGTATGATTGCTACATAGTTTGTAACATTTCAAGAAATCGTACCTCTCATACCAATTGTTATTGTAGGTTTAGCAACAATCCATCACAAAGATAGGGTGAATTTTACAACACCAGTTGAAAAAAACAAATATTGAAAATATTTCCTTGGTCCCAACTTTAAAGAGATAATGCCATATCAAGGGCATGATTCTGTTGTCATCAAGTTATTCATTCATTTTCCCCGTTTCTTACCTCTGAACGATTTTCCAAAACCAGGTTATGAACCAATTTACTGAACAATTTCCTATCGTCGTGTGTAGGCGTTTGAGCTTTTGATTTGATCTGCACGGACAAAACATCAAAACCTATGTAGCATTATAGATTAGTTGCAAGAGTGACATCTGTATTGTAGCATTTACTTGTTTTGAGATCACAATAAATCTATTACAATCGGTGGTTTTAGAATATAAGATACTTGCAAGACACAGTTTCCCTAATACCTAATCAAAATATGCCAGTTGTCAGAAGTCAAAATGTTGAAAGCCATTCTGCATTGTCAAACACTGCAATATTACATTTTGTTATATATCCGAGATCTTGTTTCTTTTATTTTAAATCTTTTAGGTATTAAGATGTGTGTCATATATAGTTTAATAAGGTTTAACAATATAATAATGAAATGAAGCGTTAAAACACAGATTTTACTAGAGAATGCTCATTTGTACATTCATCATTTACACTGTTTAGGTTAGATGTTTCATCAGTGGAGCATGAGTTAGGAGGAGAAGGAAATTCTCCGATATACTTCTCACATAGTTGGTACTGAAGCCCGAGGCTTCACCACATACCAATCCAAATGTGCAACAAATGAAAATTTTGTTTATATCCAGTCATCTATTAAAATTTTACATATCGAGTCACTCATCACAACTTTACATAACCAACAACCTATCAATAATTAACATATCCAGTAACCAACCAAAACTTTACATATCCAGTCACCAACCAAAATTTCATGTATCTAGTCACCAACATAAACCGTACAATACAAGTCATCAACCAAAACTTTACATATCCAGTTATCATCCAAAACTTTACATTTCCTGTCACCAACCACAACTTTACATATCAGGTAACCAACCAAAACATTACATATCCAGTTACCAACCAAAACTTTACATTTCCAGTCACCAACCAAAACCTTAATTATCCAGTCACCAACCAAAACTTAACATTTCCAGTTAACAACCAAAACTTTACATATCTAGTAACCAACCAAAACATTGCCTATCCAGTCACTAACTAAAACTTTACATATCCAGTTACCCAACAAAATTTCATATATCCAGTCACCAACATCAACCTTACAATACCAGTCACCAAATAAAAACTTTACATAGCCAGTCACCAACCAAAACTTTACACATCCAGTTATTCAACAAAACTTCATATATCCAGTCACCAACCAAAACCTTACAATATCAGTCACCAACCAAAACCTTAAATATCCAGTCACCAACCAAAATATTAAATATCCAGTCACCAACCAAATTTTACATTTCCAGTTGATAACCAAAACTTTACATATCCAGTCACCAACCAAAACTTTACAATACCAGTCACCAACCAAAACCTTAAATATCCAGTTACCAACCAAAACTTTACATTTCCAGTCACCAACCAAAACCTTAATTATCCAGTCACCAACCAAAACTTAACATTTCCAGTTAACAACCAAAACTTTACATATCTAGTAACCAACCAAAACATTGCCTATCCAGTCACTAACTAAAACTTTACATATCCAGTTACCCAACAAAATTTCATATATCCAGTCACAAACATCAACCTTACAATACCAGTCACCAAATAAAAACTTTACATAGCCAGTCACCAACCAAAACTTTACACATCCAGTTATTCAACAAAACTTCATATATCCAGTCACCAACCAAAACCTTACAATATCAGTCACCAACCAAAACCTTAAATATCCAGTCACCAACCAAAATATTAAATATCCAGTCACCAACCAAATTTTACATTTCCAGTTGATAACCAAAACTTTACATATCCAGTCACCAACCAAAACTTTACAATACCAGTCACCAACCAAAACCTTAAATATCCAGTCACCAACCAAAAATACACATTTTCAGTCACCAACCAAAACATTGCATATCCAGTCACTAACTAAAACTTTACATATCCAGTTACCCAACAAAATGTCATATATCCAGTCACCAACATCAACCTTACAATACCAGTCACCAAGCAAAACCTTACAATACCAGTCACCAACTAAAAACTTAAAATTCCCAGTCACGAACCAAAACTTTACATTTCCAGTCACCAATCAAAACTTTACATAGCCAGTCAACAACCAAAACTTTACACATCCAGTTATTCAACAAAACTTCATATATCCAGTCACCAACCAAAACCTTACAATACCAGTCACCAACCAAAACCTTAAATATCCAGTCACCAACCAAAATATTAAATATCCAGTCACCAACCAAAACTTTACATTTCCAGTTGATAACCAAAACTTTACATATCCAGTCACCAACCAAAACTTTACAATACCAGTCACCAACCAAAACCTTAAATATCCAGTCACCAACCAAAAATACACATTTTCAGTCACCAACCAAAACATTATATAGCCAGTCACCAACTAAAACATTACCTATCCAGTCACCCGACAAAACTGCATATATCCAGTCAACAACCAAAATTTTTCATTTCCAGTCACAAACCAAATCATTACATATCCAGTTACCAAGCAAAACTTTACATATCCTGTCACCCAACAAAACTTCATATATCGAGTTACCGACCTAAACCTGACAGTACCAGCCACCAATCAAAACCTTACAATACCAATCAACAACCAAAACTTTACATATTCAGTAACCAACCAAAATTTTACATTTCCAGTTACCAACCAAAACGTTACATTTCCAGTCACCAATCGCAACTTTACATTTCCAGTTACAAAACAAAACTTAACATATCCAGCCTCCAACAAAAAACATTATATAGCCAGTCACCAACTAAAACATTACATATCTAGTAACCAACCAAAACATTGCATATCCAGTCACTAACTAAAACTTTACATATCTAGTTACCCGACAAAATTTCATATATCCAGTCACCAACATCAACCTTACAATACCAGTCACCAACCAAAACTTTGCATATCTAGTAACCAACCAAAACATTGCATATCCAGTCACTAACTAAAACTTTACATATCTAGTTACCCGACAAAATTTCATATATCCAGTCCCCAACATCAACCTTACAATACCAGTCACCAACCAAAACCTTACAATACCAGTCACCAACTAAAAACTTAAAATTCCCAGTCACGAATCAAAACTTTACATTTCCAGTCACCAATCAAAATTTTACATAACCAGTCACCAACCAAAACTTTACACATCCAGTTATTCAACAAAACTTCATATATCCAGTCACCAACCAAAACCTTACAATACCAGTCACCAACCAAAACCTTAAATATCCAGTCACCAACCAAAACTACACATTTTCAGTCACCAACCAAAACATTATATAGCCAATCACCAAATAAAACATTACATATCCAGTCACCCGAGAAAACTTCATATATTTAGTCAACAACCAAAACTTTAAATTTCCAGACAACAACCAAAACTTTAAAAATTTAGTAACCAACCAAAACTTTGCATTTCCAGTCATCAACCAAAACCTTAAATATCCAGTCACCAATCAAAACTTTACATTTCCAGCTAACAACCAAAACTTTAGATTTCCAGTAACCAACCAAAACATAACATTTCCTGTCACCAACCACAACTTTACATATCAGGTAACCAACCAAAACATTACATATCCAGTTACCCAACAAAATTTCATATATCCAGTCACCAACCAAAACCTTACAATACCAGTCACCAACCAAACCCTTACAATACCAGTCACCAACCAAAACATTATATAGCCAGTCACCAACTAAAACATTACATTCCCAGTCACCAATCACAACTTTGTATTTCCAGTTACAAAACAAAACTTTACATATCCAGTCTCCAACATCAACCTTACAATAGCAGTCAACAACCAAAACTTTACATATCCAGTCACAAACCAAAACTTTACATTTCCAGTCACCAACCAAAACATAACATTTCCTGTCACCAACCACAACTTTACATATCAGGTAACCAACCAAAACATTACATATCCAGTTACCCAACAAAATTTCATATATCCAGTCACCAACCAAAACCTTACAATACCAGTCACCAACCAAAACCTTACAATACCAGTCAACAACCAAAACATTATATAGTCAGTCACCAACTAAAACATTACATTCCCAGTCACCAATCACAACTTTGCATTTCCAGTTACAAAACAAAACTTTACATATCCAGTATCCAACATCAACCTTACAATACCAGTCAACAACCAAAACTTTACATATTCAGTCACAAACCAAAACTTTACATTTCCAGTCACCAACCAAAACTTTACATTTCCAGTTACCAACCAAAACGTCACATTTCTAGTCAACAACCAAAACCTTTAATATCCAGTCACCAACCAAAACTTTACATTTTCAGTCACCAACCAAAACTTTACATTTCCAGTTACCAAACAAAATTTTATATATCCAGTCACTCAACAAAATCAGTCAACAACCTAAACCTTACAATACCAGTAACCAACCAAAACCTTACAATACCAGTCACGAACCAAAACTTTACATTTCCAGTTACCAACCAAAACTTTACATTTCCAGTTACCAACCAAAATATTACATATCCAGTTACGAACCAAAACCTTATTTTTCCAGTCACCAACCAAAACTTTACATATCCAATCACCCAACTAAATTTCATATATCCAGTCACCAAATTAAACCTTATCATACTAGTTACCTGCCAAAACTTTACATATCCAGTCATCTACCAAAACTTTACATGTCCTGTCAACCCAACAAAAAACATATTCAGTCACCAACCAAAACTTTACATTTCAAGTTACCAACCAAAACGTTACATTTCCAGTCACCAATAACAACTTCACATATCCAGTTACCCAACAAAATTTCATATATCCAGTCACCAACATCAACCTTAAAATACCAGTCACCAACTAAAAACCTAAAATTCCCAGTCACCAATCACAACTTTACATTTCCAGTTAACAACCAAAACTTTACATATCCAGTCACCAACCAAAACTTTACAATACCAGTCACCAACCAAAACCTTAAATATCCAGTCACCAACCAAAACTACACATTTTCAGTCACCAAACAAAACATTATATAACTAGTCACCAACTAAAATATTTCATATTCAGTCACCCGACAAAATTTCATATATCCAGTCAACAACCAAAACTTCATATATCGAGTTACCGACCTAAACCTGACAATACCAGTCAACAACCAAAACTTTAAATATTCAGTCACCAACCAAAACTTTACATTTCCAGTTACCAACCAAAACGTTACATTTCCAGTCACCAATCACAACTTTACATTTCCAGTTACAAAACAAAACTTTACATATTTAGTCGTAAACATCCGCCTTACAATACCAGTTAACAATCAAAACTTCACATTTCCAGGTACCAACCAAAACTTTACATTTCCAGGTACCAACCAAAACTTTACATTTCTAGTTACCAACCAAAACTCTACATTTCCAGTCAACAACCGAAACCTTAAATATCCAGTCACCAACCAAAACTTTACATTTCCAGTCACCAACCAAAACTTTACATTTCCAGTTACCAACCAAAACGTCACATTTCTAGTCAACAACCAAAACCTTTAATATCCAGTCACCAACCAAAACTTTACATTTTCAGTCACCAACCAAAACTTTACATTTCCAGTTACCAAACAAAATTTTATATATCCAGTCACTCAACAAAATCAGTCAACAACCTAAACCTTACAATACCAGTAACCAACCAAAACCTTACAATACCAGTCACGAACCAAAACTTATCATTTCCAGTTACCAACCAAAACTTTACATTTCCAGTTACCAACCAAAATATTACATATCCAGTTACGAACCAAAACCTTATTTTTCCAGTCACCAACCAAAACTTTACATATCCAATCACCCAACTAAATTTCATATATCCAGTCACCAAATTAAACCTTATCATACTAGTTACCTGCCAAAACTTTACATATCCAGTCATCTACCAAAACTTTACATGTCCTGTCAACCCAACAAAAAACATATTCAGTCACCAACCAAAACTTTACATTTCAAGTTACCAACCAAAACGTTACATTTCCAGTCACCAATAACAACTTTACATATCCAGTTACCCAACAAAATTTCATATATCCAGTCACCAACATCAACCTTACAATACCAGTCACCAACCAAAACCTTAAAATACCAGTCACCAACTAAAAACCTAAAATTCCCAGTCACCAATCACAACTTTACATTTCCAGTTAACAACCAAAACTTTACATATCCAGTCACCAACCAAAACTTTACAATACCAGTCACCAACCAAAACCTTAAATATCCAGTCACCAACCAAAACTACACATTTTCAGTCACCAAACAAAACATTATATAACTAGTCACCAACTAAAATATTTCATATTCAGTCACCCGACAAAATTTCATATATCCAGTCAACAACCAAAACTTCATATATCGAATTACCGACCTAAACCTGACAATACCAGTCAACAACCAAAACTTTAAATATTCAGTCACCAACCAAAACTTTACATTTCCAGTTACCAACCAAAACGTAACATTTCCAGTCACCAATCACAACTTTACATTTCCAGTTATCAACCAAAACGTTACATTTCCAGTTAACAACCGAAACCTTACATTTCCAGTCACCTACCAAAACCTTAAATATCCAGTCACCCAACAAAACTCATATATCCACTCAACAACCTAAACCTCAAATACCAGTAACCAACCAAAACTGATCATTTCCAGTCACAAACCAAAACATTACATATTCAGTCACCAACCAAAACTTTACATTTCCAGTTACCAACCAAACCTTTACATTTCCAGTCAACAACCGAAACTTTAACTATCCAGTAACCAACCAAAACTTTACATTTCCAGTTAACAACCAAACCTTTACATATCCAGTCACCAACCAAAACTTTACAATACCATTCACCGACCAAAACCTTACATATCCAGTCACCAACCAAAACTACACATTTTCAGTCACCAACAAAACATTATATAGCCAGTCACCAACTAAAACATTACATATCCAGTCTCCAACATCAACCTTACAATACCAGTCAACAACCAAAACTTTACATATTCAGTAACGAACCAAAACTTTACATTTCCAGTCACCAACCAAAACTTTACATTTCCAGTTACCAACCAAAACTTTACATTTCCAGTCAACAATCGAAACCTTAAATATCCAGTAACCAACCAAAACTTTACATTTCCAGTTAACAACCAAAACTTTACATATCCAGTCACCAACCAAAACTTTACAATACCATTCACCAACCAAAACCTTTAATATCCAGTCACCAACCAAAACTACACATTTTCAGTCACCAACAAAAGCATTATAAAGCCAGTCACCAACTAAAACATTACATATCCAGTCACCCGACAAAACTTCATATATCCAGTCAACAACCAAAACTTTTCATTTCCAGTCACAAACCAAAACTTTTCTTTTCCAGTTACCAACAAAATCTTTGCATATCCTGTCACCCAACAAAACTTCATATATCGAGTTACCGACCTAAACCTGACAGTACCAGCCACCAACCAAAACCTTACAATACCAGTCAACAACCAAAACTTTACATATTCAGTCACCAACCAAAACTTTACATTTCCAGTTACCAACCAAAACGTTACATTTCCAGTCACCAATCACAACCTTACATTTCCAGTTACCAACCAAAACGTTACATTTCCAGTTAACAACCGAAACCTTAAATATCCAGTCACCAACCAAAACTTCACATTTCCATTCACCAACCAAAACTTTACATATCCAGTCACCAAACAAAACTTTATATATCCAGTCACTCAACAAAACCAGTCAACAACCTAAACCTTACAATACCAGTAACCAACCAAAACTTATCATTTCCAGTCACAAACCAAAACATTACATATCCAGTTACCAACCAAAACTTTACATTTCCAGTTACCAACCAAAACTTTACATATCCAGTTACGAACCAAAACCTTACATTTCCAGTCACCAACCAAAACTTTACATATCCATTCACCAAACAAAACTTTACAATACCAGTCACCAATCAAATCTTTACATATTCAGTCACCAACAAAAACTTTACATATCCAGTCACCAACAAAAACTGTACATTTCCAGTTACCAACCAAAACTTTACATTTCCAGTTACCAACCAAAACGTTACATTTCCAGTTAACAACCGAAACATTACATTTCCAGTCACGTACCAAAACCTTAAATATCCAGTCACCAAACAAAACTTTATATATCCAGTCACCCAACAAAACTCATATATCCACTCAACAACCTAAACCTTACAATACCAGTAACCAACCAAAACTGATCATTTCCAGTCACAAACCAAAACATTACATATTCAGTCACCAACCAAAACTTTACATGTCCAGTTACCAACCAAAACTTTACATTTCCAGTCAACAACCGAAACTTTAACTATCCAGTAACCAACCAAAACTTTACATTTCCAGTTAACAACCAAAACTTTACATATCCAGTCACCAACCAAAACTTTACAATACCATTCACCAACCAAAACCTTAAATATCCAGTCACCAACCAAAACTACACATTTTCAGTCACCAACAAAACATTATATAGCCAGTCACCAACTAAAACATTACATATCCAGTCTCCAACATCAACCTTACAATACCAGTCAACAACCAAAACTTTACATATTCAGTAACGAACCAAAACTTTACATTTCCAGTCACCAACCAAAACTTTACATTTCCAGTTACCAACCAAAACTTTACATTTCCAGTCAACAATCGAAACCTTAAATATCCAGTAACCAACCAAAACTTTACATTTCCAGTTAACAACCAAAACTTTACATATCCAGTCACCAACCAAAACTTTACAATACCATTCACCAACCAAAACCTTTAATATCCAGTCACCAACCAAAACTACACATTTTCAGTCACCAACAAAAGCATTATAAAGCCAGTCACCAACTAAAACATTACATATCCAGTCACCCGACAAAACTTCATATATCCAGTCAACAACCAAAACTTTTCATTTCCAGTCACAAACCAAAACTTTTCTTTTCCAGTTACCAACAAAATCTTTGCATATCCTGTCACCCAACAAAACTTCATATATCGAGTTACCGACCTAAACCTGACAGTACCAGCCACCAACCAAAACCTTACAATACCAGTCAACAACCAAAACTTTACATATTCAGTCACCAACCAAAACTTTACATTTCCAGTTACCAACCAAAACGTTACATTTCCAGTCACCAATCACAACTTTACATTTCCAGTTACCAACCAAAACTTTACATTTCCAGTTAACAACCGAAACCTTAAATATCAAGTCACCAACCAAAACTTCACATTTCCATTCACCAACCAAAACTTTACATATCCAGTCACCAAACAAAACTTTATATATCCAGTCACTCAACAAAACCAGTCAACAACCTAAACCTTACAATACCAGTAACCAACCAAAACTTATCATTTCCAGTCACAAACCAAAACATTACATATCCAGTTACCAACCAAAACTTTACATTTCCAGTTACCAACCAAAACTTTACATATCCAGTTACGAACCAAAACCTTACATTTCCAGTCACCAACCAAAACTTTACATATCCATTCACCAAACAAAACTTTACAATACCAGTCACCAATCAAATCTTTACATATTCAGTCACCAACAAAAACTTTACATATCCAGTCACCAACAAAAACTGTACATTTCCAGTTACCAACCAAAACTTTACATTTCCAGTTACCAACCAAAACTTTACATTTCCAGTTAACAACCGAAACATTACATTTCCAGTCACCTACCAAAACCTTAAATATCCAGTCACCAAACAAAACTTTATATATCCAGTCACCCAACAAAACTCATATATCCACTCAACAACCTAAACCTTACAATACCAGTAACCAACCAAAACTGATCATTTCCAGTCACAAACCAAAACATTACATATTCAGTCACCAACCAAAACTTTACATGTCCAGTTACCAACCAAAACTTTACATTTCCAGTCAACAACCGAAACTTTAACTATCCAGTAACCAACCAAAACTTTACATTTCCAGTTAACAACCAAAACTTTACATATCCAGTCACCAACCAAAACTTTACAATACCATTCACCAACCAAAACCTTAAATATCCAGTCACCAACCAAAACTACACATTTTCAGTCACCAACAAAACATTATATAGCCAGTCACCAACTAAAACATTACATATCCAGTCTCCAACATCAACCTTACAATACCAGTCAACAACCAAAACTTTACATATTCAGTAACGAACCAAAACTTTACATTTCCAGTCACCAACCAAAACTTTACATTTCCAGTTAACAACCAAAACTTTACATATCCAGTCACAAACCAAAACTTTTCTTTTCCAGTTACCAACAAAAACTTTGCATATCCTGTCACCCAACAAAACTTCATATATCGAGTTACCGACCTAAACCTGACAGTACCAGCCACCAACCAAAACCTTACAATACCAGTCAACAACCAAAACTTTACATATTCAGTCACCAACCAAAACTTTACATTTCCAGTTACCAACCAAAACGTTACATTTCCAGTCATCAATCACAACTTTACATTTCCAGTTACCAACCAAAACGTTACATTTCCAGTCAACAACCGAAACCTTAAATATCCAGTCACCAACCAAAACTTCACATTTCCATTCACCAACCAAAACTTTACATATCCAGTCACCAAACAAAACTTTATATATCCAGTCACTCAACAAAACCAGTCAACAACCTAAACCTTACAATACCAGCAACCAACCAAAACTTATCATTTCCAGTCACAAACCAAAACATTACATATCCAGTTACCAACCAAAACTTTACATTTCCAGTTACCAACCAAAACTTTACATATCCAGTTACGAACCAAAACCTTACATTTCCAGTCACCAACCAAAACTTTACATATCCAGTCACCAAACAAAACTTTACAATACCAGTCACCAATCAAATCTTTACATATTCAGTCACCAACAAAAACTTTACATATCCAGTCACCAACAAAAACTGTACATTTCCAGTTACCAACCAAAACTTTACATATCCAGTCACCAACCAAAACTTTACAATACCATTCACCAACCAAAACCTTAAATATCCAGTCACCAACCAAAACTACACATTTTCAGTCACCAACAAAACATTATATAGCCAGTCACCAACTAAAACATTACATATCCAGTCTCCAACATCAACCTTACAATACCAGTCAACAACCAAAACTTTACATATTCAGTAACGAACCAAAACTTTACATTTCCAGTCACCAACCAAAACTTTACATTTCCAGTTAACATCCAAAACTTTACATATCCAGTCACCAACCAAAACTTTACAATACCATTCACCAACCAAAACCTTTAATATCCAGTCACCAACCAAAACTACACATTTTCAGTCACCAACAAAAGCATTATAAAGCCAGTCACCAACTAAAACATTACATATCCAGTCTCCAACATCAACCTTACAATACCAGTCAACAACCAAAACTTTACATATTCAGTAACGAACCAAAACTTTACATTTCCAGTAACCAACCAAAACTTTACATTTCCAGTTAACATCCAAAACTTTACATATCCAGTCACCAACCAAAACTTTACAATACCATTCACCAACCAAAACCTTTAATATCCAGTCACCAACCAAAACTACACATTTTCAGTCACCAACAAAAGCATTATAAAGCCAGTCACCAACTAAAACATTACATATCCAGTCACCCGACAAAACTTCATATATCCAGTCAACAACCAAAACTTTTCATTTCCAGTCACAAACCAAAACTTTTCTTTTCCAGTTACCAACAAAAACTTTGCATATCCTGTCACCCAACAAAACTTCATATATCGAGTTACCGACCTAAACCTGACAGTACCAGCCACCAACCAAAACCTTACAATACCAGTCAACAACCAAAACTTTACATATTCAGTAACGAACCAAAACTTTACATTTCCAGTCACCAACCAAAACTTTACATTTCCAGTTAACAACCAAAACTTTACATATCCAGTCACAAACCAAAACTTTTCTTTTCCAGTTACCAACAAAAACTTTGCATATCCTGTCACCCAACAAAACTTCATATATCGAGTTTCCGACCTAAACCTGACAGTACCAGCCACCAACCAAAACCTTACAATACCAGTCAACAACCAAAACTTTACATATTCAGTCACCAACCAAAACTTTACATTTCCAGTTACCAACCAAAACGTTACATTTCCAGTCATCAATCACAACTTTACATTTCCAGTTACCAACCAAAACGTTACATTTCCAGTCAACAACCGAAACCTTAAATATCCAGTCACCAACCAAAACTTCACATTTCCATTCACCAACCAAAACTTTACATATCCAGTCACCAAACAAAACTTTATATATCCAGTCACTCAACAAAACCAGTCAACAACCTAAACCTTACAATACCAGCAACCAACCAAAACTTATCATTTCCAGTCACAAACCAAAACATTACATATCCAGTTACCAACCAAAACTTTACATTTCCAGTTACCAACCAAAACTTTACATATCCAGTTACGAACCAAAACCTTACATTTCCAGTCACCAACCAAAACTTTACATATCCAGTCACCAAACAAAACTTTACAATACCAGTCACCAATCAAATCTTTACATATTCAGTCACCAACAAAAACTTTACATATCCAGTCACCAACAAAAACTGTACATTTCCAGTTACCAACCAAAACTTTACATATCCAGTCACCAACCAAAACTTTACAATACCATTCACCAACCAAAACCTTAAATATCCAGTCACCAACCAAAACTACACATTTTCAGTCACCAACAAAACATTATATAGCCAGTCACCAACTAAAACATTACATATCCAGTCTCCAACATCAACCTTACAATACCAGTCAACAACCAAAACTTTACATATTCAGTAACGAACCAAAACTTTACATTTCCAGTCACCAACCAAAACTTTACATTTCCAGTTAACATCCAAAACTTTACATATCCAGTCACCAACCAAAACTTTACAATACCATTCACCAACCAAAACCTTTAATATCCAGTCACCAACCAAAACTACACATTTTCAGTCACCAACAAAAGCATTATAAAGCCAGTCACCAACTAAAACATTACATATCCAGTCTCCAACATCAACCTTACAATACCAGTCAACAACCAAAACTTTACATATTCAGTAACGAACCAAAACTTTACATTTCCAGTAACCAACCAAAACTTTACATTTCCAGTTAACATCCAAAACTTTACATATCCAGTCACCAACCAAAACTTTACAATACCATTCACCAACCAAAACCTTTAATATCCAGTCACCAACCAAAACTACACATTTTCAGTCACCAACAAAAGCATTATAAAGCCAGTCACCAACTAAAACATTACATATCCAGTCACCCGACAAAACTTCATATATCCAGTCAACAACCAAAACTTTTCATTTCCAGTCACAAACCAAAACTTTTCTTTTCCAGTTACCAACAAAAACTTTGCATATCCTGTCACCCAACAAAACTTCATATATCGAGTTACCGACCTAAACCTGACAGTACCAGCCACCAACCAAAACCTTACAATACCAGTCAACAACCAAAACTTTACATATTCAGTCACCAACCAAAACTTTACATTTCCAGTTACCAACCAAAACGTTACATTTCCAGTCACCAATCACAACTTTACATTTCCAGTTACCAACCAAAACGTTACATTTCCAGTTAACAACCGAAACCTTAAATATCCAGTCACCAACCAAAACTTCACATTTCCATTCACCAACCAAAACTTTACATATCCAGTCACCAAACAAAACTTTATATATCCAGTCACTCAACAAAACCAGTCAACAACCTAAACCTTACAATACCAGCAACCAACCAAAACTTATCATTTCCAGTCACAAACCAAAACATTACATATCCAGTTACCAACCAAAACTTTACATTTCCAGTTACCAACCAAAACTTTACATATCCAGTTACGAACCAAAACCTTACATTTCCAGTCACCAACCAAAACTTTACATATCCAGTCACCAAACAAAACTTTACAATACCAGTCACCAATCAAATCTTTACATATTCAGTCACCAACAAAAACTTTACATATCCAGTCACCAACAAAAACTGTACATTTCCAGTTACCAACCAAAACTTTACATTTCCAGTTACCAACCAAAACTTTACATATTCAGTCACCAAACAAAACTTTACATATCCGGTCACTCATCAAAACTTTACATATCCAGTCACCAACGAAAACTTTACATATCTAGTCACCAACTAAATCTTTACATATCTAGCTACTAATCAAAATATGGCTTTTCAGAGCTCTTTTAATTCAGAAAACTGGCAAATACAACTCAAGTTAAAAATTCCATCCTTTACTTAGTTAAACTGTCACCACGTGACATATAACGTTGCGGCCGAGAACAAATGAATGAACAGAAAGGTTGTGCAAGGATTGTCTCTTTCACCTTTAACCTAGGCAACCAGGATTAGATTCAAATATAATAAAAGGAAAAAGAACGAGGTCATCAGCCAAAGAACATAATTTTTTGCCGGTATTCCGGTTTCCTTGCCCTCCTCTATTAAGACCGCAAAAGTGGTAATTTTTGGTTCAACGATGAATTTATTTATATATTAAAAAGATAACTTTCTGACACGATCTTCAAAATTGTGCAAAAGACACACAGCAAATTTCGATTTAGATAAATGGAGGTAAAAAATAAAATAGTGCAGTATCTATAATGTTCAATAGGCATTACATTAATGTTAGTATTATATATATATGTATATATATATAAAAACAACAACAACTAGAAAACACCAAAAAGTCAACATAATCATTATCTAAACTCAAACTATGAACAAAAGAAAGATTTACGTGGAGATTCCTGAAAAAAGTACAAGAACAACAATACCGGGTGTTCCGAAAGAGCAAACGCCCCTTCTGCTTCCTCAACGACACCCGCCATGTAAATTTCGGTTTATTCAAGTGAGCGATGTCAGGCTCTCAAATGAGATCAATATTTACATCAACGGAACCAGCAGACAAACTAACGAAAATCAAGCACGTCAAGCTTCATATCGCACTAAGAAATGGAATATTTCTCACTGAAACTACTATGACGACTTTAAAAATCCCTATAATTTTCATTATTCTACAATTTTTGAAATCCTCTTTACGAGTTTATCTGTTAGTTGACGACTTCTTGAGTTAACGTCTAACATTTTTATAGACATGATTGCGAATATGTCAAACATTTGTATCAATGTACCGGAGTAGCTCCTATGTTGATGAACTGCTGTGCTTTGATATTTAACATGACAGGCAGTTTATTCCCGCTGAAAAAAATATCTTATAGTATATACAAGTGATGGTATTCGTTTATACCATAAACGGTTATGGTTCACATGTTTCCTCGACACTTGAACAATGTTCTTATCTTCTTGTTAATTTTTTCTGTTAGTGTTCCTCCTTCGAATCTCTTTCAAGTGACAGTTTTCATTGCAGTTTTAATGAAGATCAAATTCAGAGCAAGGTAGGAAAAAACGATATTGGCATTTGGTGTGATACACTATTTAGAATATGCCTTTGTCAAACACTTCAGTTTTCTTTAAATAGTATCGTCAAAGTTCTTACCTTGCAATATCGTTCAATTGTTCATTAGACCCATGTATATAAGCTTTGATTATTTCCTTGAGAAAAGCTGAAGAAACGAAATGATACAATGTAAATGTATCAAAGCCTTTCAACGTGCAGTAGGATCATTAAAAAGCAGTTACATTCAGTGCAGTTTTTAACTTTTTCAGAATTGCAAAATTATCAAAATGTTATTAAGAACTTCTCATTCTTCTGAAAGACATTACAAAATGTTACACTGCATTGTCCAGTCATATTTTCCAATTAAACAGTTTATGGATTGATGGACCATTCCAAACACAAGACATGTTTAATGCCTTGGAAAACTATATCAGGACGTATCCATGATGCTAATTGTTTCCATGGTAATCATATTCCATAATGAAACTCTCCAAAGTATCTCCAGAAATGTTCACAGCATATTGTACAAATCCCCTCTGGACCTTGACGTCGTAGTGTTTTTTTCGATACACATGGAATGAAACGTAATAAGGCTTGAGCCGTTACTTACCATTCCAATAAGAGAACCATCGACAATTGTGCAACCAAAAATTCAAAGATTTCAAACTATAGTATCCGGTGCATCTCGTTGGGTGACGACAAATACCGTATATGTGGCTTCGGCTGGTTTACATTTTCACTTTTTCGTTTTACACTATTTTTCTTGTACAACAGGTAATGCCTTACAATCATACTGACTACACTACGATATCACTTCGATTGTATTATCTGGATGAACAAGATGTTTTAATGAAGCTTCCAATTCTTAAAGAGCATTCCATTCTTTTGATGGAGTAAGTATGGCTTTAGATACGGAGATGTTGATTTTCCCAGAAAGAAATACTAATATGGGTACTCAATTTAGAATCGTAATTGCATAATTTTATACATACTAGAGGACGCGGACGCGGACGACGACGCGGACGACGACGAAGATGATGATGATGATTTAGCACTAAACAAATACCTTATCATAGTTACAGGTATTCTTGGTTTAAGTTGTCCTCGGATTTCTGAACGGTTCTAGTTGGAAACGCCATCGTCGTGAGAAAAGATCACTTCTTTAGGATAGGGGGTTTCGACGAGGAACTTAAGCTTTGGGGAGGAGAACAAATCGATCTGTCCTTCCGGAATCGGTTATGTGCTGGTCATGTGTACAATGTGCCTTGTTTCAGGGTTGGCCATTTGTTTGAAATGAATGCGAAATTTAGTTTTGAAGGAGACAGAGTGACTTTTCATGGTTAAAAATCTAATGGGAATTTGGATAAATGATTAAAAAACCATTTTTTGTGACGGTAGCTTCAATACTTGCATCGAAGATACCAAGCTTTACGAAAGAAGATTTAAAATCAATAGAAAAGGCATGGTCTTAAAATGAACACGGAAACGTAAACCATTTAAATTGATGTTTTTTCCTAAAAAAATATTTCCTCACAGAGATGATGTAGTGTTTGGCGAAGTTACTTATTTGAAATTCAAAACAATATATTCTACTTCACCAGGACAAACAAACTTCTATATGAAAACTGATGTGTTAACATAGGTTATATGTTTACATTGGTTATATAAATATCAAGTTATATGTAAGCACTTGTGATAAAACAACACGTGCATTTAAAGGCAGTTTCCGTCTCCATTAACAGAGAGATTTCATATATTTCTACTTTTATTTTTCCTTAGTGTGTTTTTCCCTACGAATTTCTGGGAAGTTTTTGTGTTTTTGTTCCTGCTATTAGTTGGTTTTTACTTTTCTGCAGTATTACAATGTGAAATTGAGTATATATCAATGCGGTGATATTTTATGGTATCATTTTATTGACCCTACCGCCTGATAGCAAACACCTTTTTCAGCCGGTTATGTGTGCAATATCCTCTTCCAAAATCTCAGCTGATCAGTAATATTTCTGTTTTGGTTCTTCGCACGCGACAGAGGTGACTGAGTGGTTAAAGCGTCTGACCGTCCTTATCATCACCCTTTTACTTCGGGATCGGGGGCCTACGTTGGACAGTCGCCAGGTACTGAAAGCAGTTTTTTTCGCCGGGAACTCAGGCTTCCACCACCATCAAAACTTGGCATGCCCGAAATGACCATGGCTGTAAAAATGACGAAGGCAAATGATTAAACTAGGCTAAACTTCTGCATACAATAGACATGAATCTGATGTATATGTGTCCTGAGAAATAGCATGTTTGTTTGTTTAGTACACTATTGATCAAAAGGCAATCTGCAGAAAAAGACATGCATTGGTAAATTTTTACTATAGCTCCGCTTTTTTTCTCTCAGTGTGACCTCGCACAACCATAAAGCACGGTAATGCAAATTTTCACACGTTTGTATATTCTAGAGTAAATATAGTTTTCGAGTAAAAGAAAACCGAAAAATCTATACGAAACGTATACCAAGGGACGCTTACTTACATTAAACATCAATCTGTCATCAGCAGAATAAGATTTATCTATCCGAAACATTATTTGGCATAGCATTGTTAACTTATCATTGGTCGAACGTTAACGAAATTATACAGCTGACATTTTAATTCCTTACCGAAAGAAAGCACAAAATAATAACACAGGAGTTTTGTTATAGTAGTGTATTCAATTGCTGTCGGTATAATCATCATATATTATCTTATCTATGACAATAGAATGAAAAGAAGTTTTGGGAAGACAGCCCACCTCGGTATACCTTGTCGTCTGGTTCCTTCCTACGGGTAAATATCCAACTAGGCCATCTACACTGACTGAATGGTTGTACCCGCAGGCAAAAGACGTGGTCTGTCGCGTTTTATACGTAATAGTCAAATAGTGTAAATGGCCAGGCTAAGGATGTATCCCCGGTTTTTCAGCAAAATTGCTGTATTGTTGCTGGCATTTTTTATCATTTTCTTCATTGCTATCACAATTTCGTTCTTGTCTCTTGAATTTGACCATGCCAACAACAGCCATCACTGTGTTGGACTTGCAGATTTACGGAAACAGATAAGTGAACAGGGTGATGACTTTGAAAAAAATATTAAAGAACTTCGAAGCAGATTGGACCAAATGAAGAAAGAAGGAGAAGAGAGCAACTTATTTTCTTTTACCACCTTAAGCAACGATCGACAAGGACAAAATATGATAAGCACAAAAAGTTACAGGTAAGAATACAACATTACAGATGTGATGTAAATCTTACAAAGTCGCCCTCAGTCTTCACAAACATATGTGTATATGATTAGGTATCACGAATGAAAACCTAATTCTTAGAAATGTCTTGATGTCATGACTTCACTGATCACTACGGCACAAATCGTTATTTAAATGAAAATATATAATCCTCTTAAGAAATGAGAATCTGCATATAGATATGTTTACATTTAGACCATTAGTGTAGATATTGAATATTTTTCTGTTCTGCCAACGGTCCATATACTGCTATAGTGTGTCGGGTGGTTCCATTCTTGCCGACATTTGGAAAGCTTACATTATTAGGTTTAACCAAGAATACGTGGACTGTGATGGATGAATCAGACGACGATGACCTTCCCGGAACACCTGGTCTTATTCTCCTTGTACTTTTTCAGAGATCCCGAAGCTGATGTTTTTATACTTATGTTTTTGCTGTCATTTAAGATTTTGTTAACATAGAAGTACCTGTATTTATTTGTTTTTTTTCTGTGATGACAGAAGACAAAATATATACAACATTATGGTTAAACATTGGGTTGATTTATAACTTCATAAAATGTGTGCCTTGTTATATTCCTTTGTAAATATTTCTGATACAATAATTAGATGGAGTGTAATTTTTGTACATTATTATCATTTTCAGGAAAACAACGTGGGCAAAAAGTGATGAAGAACTTGCCAATATTTTAAAAGAAATAGTCCTACGTAACAAGGAATCGTCTAGCCTTATAACAAAATTAAATAATACAGCTAATGAACTCACGCCTGTCAGGAGGACTATTCCAGACACCAGGTATAAGGAGTGTGTTGGACAAACTTATCCGGATGTATCCACGATGCCAACTGTTTCCGTGG
The DNA here is from genome assembly GCF_031769215.1 of Ylistrum balloti. NCBI lineage: Eukaryota > Metazoa > Mollusca > Bivalvia > Pectinida > Pectinidae > Ylistrum > Ylistrum balloti. Next base: position 110,162 of record NW_026782142.1, on the reverse strand, counting down.
TGATCATATTTTGCGATGAGCCTCTCCAGTTTATCCTTAGGAATATTTACAGCATACTGGACAAGTCACCTTCAAATCTTATCCAGGAAATTATTCTTGTCGACGACAAAAGCACATTGCCCTACCTTAAAAGTGATCTAGATCTATACGTTTCTTACCTTCCGAATGTCAGGGTTATTCATAATAAGAAAAGGGAAGGTCTTGTAAAATCACGAATGATTGGGGCGAGATCTGCATCTGCTGATGTCTTAGTATTTTTTGATGCTCATATGGAAGTCAATGTGGAATGGCTTGAACCGTTACTGGCAATTTTGATGAGAGAACCTTCAGCGATTTTACAGCCCCGAGTTGATATAATATCAGACAACGATATCAAATACTACACACTTGAAAGTGAAGTTCCTTTTACGGGAGGATTTGGTTGGGATTTACGGTATGTATCTGAATCTCACACTACATGTATATGCATTGCTTTTGAAAAATTCGGAAAAATCTTCTGATTTAAATAGAGAAACATTTTCTTTTACCGTAACATCATCAATTTCTAACGATTGACCTAAAGTTAATCTTCAGCTCTTGAGTGGTGTCGTCAATGAAGCCATTTAGAAAATATCCTAGAAATATGTGTCAGCACATCATGTCAATAGTTACAATTAAGCAGACTCAATGCATATTTCAATTGATTGCTTCAGACCACACAGGGCATTTATTCAGTAAGAAACGTTAAGGTTGTATAACAGGCACAAACAAATCAATCATTAAGTCTGACGTTATTTCATAAAATAACAAAATTCAATATAGACATGATTAAATCTTGATAAGCAGCTTTATAAATTATGTTCATTCTCTCTTCAAGATATGATGATTAATGGTGATGGATGACGAACCATAAAATGTGTGTGTGTGGGGGGGGGGGCTGTGGAGGGGGTTGTATAGTTTATCGATATTATGATAAAATTTTATTCTGGCTACCGTTCTTGGCAATCAAAGGTTGAATTCTGATATATGCCTACAATGGTCTGTCCAATGCTATATACATCTGTTTCAAGTTTTTCGTTTCTGTTTTGTTTGTTTCCCTTTTCTTAATATGGCTTTGTTTGCGATAAAAAAGATATATGCTATTGTCCTGTATATTTATTCCTTATATTGCCATGATACACAAGTGTTTATAAAAACGTACGACAATCTAAGAGTAGTATTATCATTTAACAAAAAACAAACAAACCAAGAAACAAACGACATTGCAATCATGTATTTATCAAAACTAGAAATATTTTCCTTGACATGTAATTATATTGACAAGATTTTGTTGAATTTATGATATTTGAATATCGTCCCTTGTTATTGACAGTTATGCCTGGTTTAAGCTGCCTTCGCAATATTGGCCGAAAAATAAGACAGAACATTTCTGGACGCCGGTTCTGGTTGGAAACGCCATCGTCGTGAGAAAAGATCACTTCTTTAGGATAGGGGGTTTCGACGAGGAACTTAAGATTTGGGGAGGAGAACATTTCGATCTGTCCTTCCGGAATTGGTTGTGTGCTGGACATGTTTATACCGTTCCATGTTCTAGAGTGGGTCATTTATTCAAAAAAGCATCGGAATATAGCTATGAAGGCGATAGAGAGGCAATCATTGTGAAAAATCTAATGAGAGTAGCTGAGATTTGGTTAGAAGAATATAAAAACATCTTCTATAGAGTTACAAAAGTAGCGGCATCAAAAATGCCAAGATTCACTAAAGAAGATTTAAAGTCGATAAGAAAAAGAATACAGTTGAAACGAACACTAAAATGTAAACCATTTAAATGGTATTTGGATAATATCCTTCCTGATCAGATACTCCCCCGTCAAGATGCTTTGTTATTTGGTGAAATCACTCATGTAAAAAGCCAAAAATGTCTTGCAGTTCATGATGATTTTGTGGGGTTTACAAGCGAGTGTTTTTTGTACAGAATACTGCCTTACAATACATTTACATTCACGAAAACAAACAAATTTCTATTTGAGGACAAGTGTGTTTATATTGACGTTACAAGTCAAAATTTACGTATTAACACGTGTAGTAATACCACAAGTGTACTCAAAGGCACGTGGAAGTTCCTGTCGCAAGGAAAAGATGGGCGCATTCAATTTGTTACTAAAACAGGAGAATATTTGTGTGTAAACACCCCTGTATCAGAAACAAATGATAGACCCTTAGCAAAGCATTGTTCTGCTTCCGGTTCTGATGACGATATTTGGTCGTTCATGTACAGACTAGCTGAAATCTAGATTGAAATCAACTTAATTATGTACATCATTTCAATGACATTTAAGTCTTGTACAAAAAAAAAAAAAAAAAAAGAAAAGAAAAACACACTTATTTTTTATCATTCTTTCAAACTAAAAATTACCACCATGAAATTAATTTGGATGTCAATCATGTATAATCTTAGGTTTAATGGTTTTGCGAAAGAGAAACATATTTTTCAGACAGGTAAACATTCTTAAAAGCCTGGATTTGCAATATATCTGTACATATATCTTGTCTTGCTGTGTGATCAAAATACATCATATCGTGAGCTTTGTGTTTTATTTCTGTGGTCAATTCTAAACGCGGTCTGTTGACGTAGACGACAACCCTTCCATGATCAGCAATGGTCATATCAGGACAAGCCTAACAAAGAACCCTGAAAGGCAAGGTCAAGTGAGGACGAGAGTAGCGAGGAACCCTAACAGACAAGGTCATGTGAGGACGACAGTAGCGAGGAACCCTGAAAGACAAGGTCATATGAGGACGACAGTAGCGAGGAACCCTGAAAGACAAGGTCATATGAGGACGACAGTAGCGAGGAACCCTGAAAGACAAGGTCATATGAGGACGACAGTAGCGAGGAACCCTGAAAGACAAGGTCATATGAGGACGACAGAAGCGAGGAACCCTGAAAGACAAGGTCATATGAGGACGAAAGTAGCGAGGAACCCTGAAAGACAAGGTCATATAAGGACGAAAGTAGCGAGGAACCCTGAAAGACAAGGTCATGTGAAGACGACAGTAGCGAGGAACCCTAACAGTCAAGGTCATATGAGGACGACAGTAGCGAGGAACCCTGAAAGACAAGGTCATATGAGGACGACAGTAGCGAGGAACTCTGAAAGACAATGTCATATGAGGACGACAGTAGCGAGGAACCCTTAAAGACAAGGTCATGTGAGGACGACAGTAGCGAGGAACCCTAACAGACAAGGTCATGTGAGGACGACAGTAGCGAGGAACCCTAACAGTCAAGGTCATGTGAGAACGACAGAAGCGAGGAAACCTGAAAGACAAGGTCATATGAGGACGACAGTAGCGAGGAACCCTGAAAAACAAGGTCATTTGAGGACGACTGAAGCGAGGAACCCTGAAAGACAAGGTCATATGAGGACGACAGTAGCGAGGAACCCTGAAAGACAAGGTCATTTGAGGACGACTGAAGCGAGGAACCCTGAAAGACAAGGTCATATGAGGACGACAGTAGCGAGGAACCCTGAAAGACAAGGTCATATGAGGACGACTGTAGCGAGGAACCCTGAAAGACAAGGTCATATGAGGACGAAAGTAGCTAGGAACCCTAACAGACAAGGTCATATGAGGACGAGTGTCACAAGGGATATTACAGACAGGGTTAGCTGAGGACGAGCTTCAAAACGGTCAATTACATGCAGGATCATATAAGGACGAGCTTCAAAACGGACACTTACAGGCAGTCATTTGAGAAGGAGAGTCACAACGTACACTAACTGGCAGGGTCATATGAGGAAGAGCATTACAGTGGACACTTTCAGGTAGCGTCATATGAGGAAGAGCGTCACAAGAGATACTTAGAGGCAGTGTCATATGAGGACGAGCGTAACAACGGACACTCACGGAAATGTCATATGAGGACAAACATCACAATGGACACTTACTCGCAGTGTCGTATAAGGACGAGCGTCACACTTACAGGCTGGGTTATTGAAGACGAGCATCAAAACGGACACCAACAGGCTGGATCATATAAGGAGAAGCGTCACGTACGGACAAGGTCATATGAAGACGACCGTCACACTGGACACATACAGGCAGCGTGATATGAGAACGAGCATCACAACGGACATTTACAGACAGGGTCATATGAGGACGATCGTCACAACATACACTCACGGGCAGGGTCATGTGAGGACGAGCGTCACAACAGACACCAACAGGCAGGATTATATCAGGACGAGCGTTACAACGAACAGTTACAGTCAGCGTCATATGAGAACGAGCGTCACAACGTACACTAATGGACAGGGTTATGTGAGGACGAGCGTCATAACGGACACTTACAGGCAGTTTCATATGAGGGAGAGCGTCACAACGCACACTCACGTGCAGTGTCATATGAGGAAGAGCATCACAACGGACACTTTCAGGCAGTTTCATATAATGACAAGCGTCGCAAGGGATACTCACGTGCAGGGTTATGTGAGGACGCGCGTAACAACGGACCCTTACAGGCAGGGTCATATGAGGACGAACGTCACAATGTACACTCACGTGCAAGGTCATTTAAGGACGAGCATCTCAAAGGACACTTACAGACTGGGTCACATGAGGGCGAGCGTCACAATGTACACTCACGTGCAGTTTCATATGAGGGCGGGCGTCACAACGTACACTCACGTGCAGGGTCATTTGAGGATGAGCATCACAACGGACAATTACAGGCAGTATCATCTGATGACGAGCGTCAAAAGAGACACTTACAGACAGGGTCATATGAGGACAAGCGTCACAACGTACACTCACGTGCAGGGTTATGCGAGAACGAGCGTAACAACGGACAATATTAGGCAGTGTCATAGAAGAATGAGCGTCACAACGGACACTTACAGGCAGGGTCATATGAGGACGAGCGTCACAACGTACACTCACGTGCAGTTTCATATGAGGGCGAGCGTCACAACGTACACTCACGTGCAGGGTCATTTGAGAATGAGCATCACAACGGACAATTACAGGCAGTATCATCTGATGACGAGCGTCAAAAGAGACACTTACAGACAGGGTCATATGAGGACAAGCGTCACAACGGACACTCACGTGCAGGGTTATGCGAGAACGAGCGTAACAACGGACAATATTAGGCAGTGTCATAGAAGGATGAGCGTCACAACGTACACTTACAGGCAGAGTCATATGAGGACGAGCGTCACAACGTACACTCACGTGCAGTTTCATATGAGGGCGAGCGTCACAACGAACACTTACAGGCAGGGTAATATGAGGACGAGTGTCACAACGTACATTCACGGACAGGGCAATATGAGAACTAGCGTCACAACGGACACTTACAGGCAAGGTCATATGAGGACGGGCGTCACTGCGGACACTTACGGGCAGGCTCATGTCAGATCGAGCATAACAACGGATACTCACGTGCAGGGTCATTTGAGGACGAGCATCACAACGGACAATTACAGGCAGTATCATCTGATGACGAGCGTCAAAATAGACACTTACAGACAGCGTCATTTGAGAAAAGGCAGCACAACTTACAATAACAGGCACTGTCCTATTAGGACGAGCGTCACAACGGACACTTACAGGCAGGGTAATATGAGGACGAGTGTCACAACGTACATTCACGGACAGGGCAACATGAGAACTAGCATAACAACGGACACTTACAGGCAGTGTCATATGAGGGCGAGCATAACAACGTAAACTCACGTGCAGGGTCATTTGGGGACGAGCATTCTCAACGGAAACTTACAGGCAGGGTCATATGAGGGCGAGCATAACAACGTAAACTCACGTGCAGGGTCATTTGGGGACGAGCATCATAACGGAAACTTACAGGCAGGGTCATATGAGGACGAATGTCAAAAGGGACACTTGCAGTCAGCGTAATATGAGAACGAGAGTCACAACATACACTCATGGGCAGGTTCATATGAGGACGAGCGTAACAACGGACACTTAGGGACAGGATCATATAAGCACGAGCGTCACAACGTACACTCACGTGCAGTGTCATGTGAGGACAAGCGTGACAACGGACATTTACAGACTGGGTCATATGAGGACGAACGTCAAAAGGGACGCTTACAGTCAGCGTCAGATGAGGACGACAGTCACAACGTACACTTACGAGCATGGTTATTTGAAGACGAACGTAACAACGGACACTTACAGGCAGGGTCATATGAGGACTAGCATCACAAGGGACACTTTCAGGCAGTGTCATATAAGGACGAACGTTACAAGGGACACTTACAGGTAGGGTGATATGAGGACGAGCGTCACAAGGGACACTTTCAGGCAGTGTCATATAAGGACGAACGTTACAAGGGACACTTACAGGCAGTGTCATATGAGGACGAGCGTAACAACGGACACTTATAGGCAGTTTCTTATGAAAACGAGCGTCACAACGTACACTCACGTGCAGGGTCATTTGAGGACGAGCATCACAACGGACACTTACAGGCAGGGTCATATGAGGACGAGCGTCACAACGTACACTCACGTGCAGTTTCATATGAGGGCGGGCGTCACAACGTACACTCGCGTGCAGGGTCATTTGAGGATGAGCATCACAACGGACAATTACAGGCAGTATCATCTGATGACGAGCGTCAAAAGAGACACTTACAGACAGGGTCATATGAGGACAAGCGTCACAACGGACACTTACAGGCAGGGTAATATGAGGATGAGCATCACAACGGACACTTACAGGCAGGGTCATATGAGGACGAGCGTCACAACGTACACTCACGTGCAGTTTCGTATGAGGGCGAGCGTCACAACGTACACTTACAGGCAGGGTAATATGAGGACGAGTGTCACAACGTACATTCACGGACAGGGCAATATGAGAACTAGCGTCACAACGGACACTTACAGGCAAGGTCATATGAGGACGAGAGTCACAGCGGACACTTACGGGCAGGCTCATGTCAGATCGAGCATAACAACGGATACTTACAGGCAGGGTCATATGATGACGAGCATCACAACGGACACTTTCAGTCAGTGTCATATGAAAACGAGCGTCACAACGTACACTCGCTTGCAGGCTCATGTCAGAACGAGCGTACATTCACGGACAGGCAATATGAGAACTAGCGTCACAACGGACACTTACAGGCAAGGTCATATGAGGACGAGAGTCACAGCGGACACTTACGGGCAGGCTCATGTCAGATCGAGCATAACAACGGATACTTACAGGCAGGGTCATATGAGGACGAGCATCACAACGGACACTTTCAGTCAGTGTCATATGAAAACGAGCGTCACAACGTACACTCGCTTGCAGGCTCATGTCAGAACGAGCGTAACAACGGACACTTACAGGCAGTGTCATATGAGGACGAGCGTAACAACGGACACTTATAGGTAGTTTCATATGAAAACGAGCGTCACAACGTACACTCACGTGCAGGGTCATTTGAGGACGAGCATCACAACGGACACTTACAGGCAGGGTCATATGAGGACGAGCGTCACAACGTACACTCACGTGCAGTTTCATATGAGGGCGGGCGTCACAACGTACACTCACGTGCAGGGTCATTTGAGGATGAGCATCACAACGGACAATTACAGGCAGTATCATCTGATGACGAGCGTCAAAAGAGACACTTACAGACAGGGTCATATGAGGACAAGCGTCACAACGGACACTTACAGGCAGGGTCATATGAGGATGAGCATCACAACGGACACTTACAGGCAGGGTCATATGAGGACGAGCGTCACAACGTACACTCACGTGCAGTTTCGTATGAGGGCGAGCGTCACAACGTACACTTACAGGCAGGGTAATATGAGGACGAGTGTCACAACGTACATTCACGGACAGGGCAATATGAGAACTAGCGTCACAACGGACACTTACAGGCAAGGTCATATGAGGACGAGAGTCACAGCGGACACTTACGGGCAGGCTCATGTCAGATCGAGCATAACAACGGATACTTACAGGCAGGGTCATATGATGACGAGCATCACAACGGACACTTTCAGTCAGTGTCATATGAAAACGAGCGTCACAACGTACACTCGCTTGCAGGCTCATGTCAGAACGAGCGTACATTCACGGACAGGCAATATGAGAACTAGCGTCACAACGGACACTTACAGGCAAGGTCATATGAGGACGAGAGTCACAGCGGACACTTACGGGCAGGCTCATGTCAGATCGAGCATAACAACGGATACTTACAGGCAGGGTCATATGAGGACGAGCATCACAACGGACACTTTCAGTCAGTGTCATATGAAAACGAGCGTCACAACGTACACTCGCTTGCAGGCTCATGTCAGAACGAGCGTAACAACGGACACTTACAGGCAGTGTCATATGAGGACGAGCGTAACAACGGACACTTATAGGTAGTTTCATATGAAAACGAGCGTCACAACGTACACTCACGTGCAGGGTCATTTGAGGACGAGCATCACAACGGACACTTACAGGCAGGGTCATATGAGGACGAGCGTCACAACGTACACTCACGTGCAGTTTCATATGAGGGCGGGCGTCACAACGTACACTCACGTGCAGGGTCATTTGAGGATGAGCATCACAACGGACAATTACAGGCAGTATCATCTGATGACGAGCGTCAAAAGAGACACTTACAGACAGGGTCATATGAGGACAAGCGTCACAACGGACACTTACAGGCAGGGTCATATGAGGATGAGCATCACAACGGACACTTACAGGCAGGGTCATATGAGGACGAGCGTCACAACGTACACTCACGTGCAGTTTCGTATGAGGGCGAGCGTCACAACGTACACTTACAGGCAGGGTAATATGAGGACGAGTGTCACAACGTACATTCACGGACAGGGCAATATGAGAACTAGCGTCACAACGGACACTTACAGGCAAGGTCATATGAGGACGAGAGTCACAGCGGACACTTACGGGCAGGCTCATGTCAGATCGAGCATAACAACGGATACTTACAGGCAGGGTCATATGATGACGAGCATCACAACGGACACTTTCAGTCAGTGTCATATGAAAACGAGCGTCACAACGTACACTCGCTTGCAGGCTCATGTCAGAACGAGCGTACATTCACGGACAGGCAATATGAGAACTAGCGTCACAACGGACACTTACAGGCAAGGTCATATGAGGACGAGAGTCACAGCGGACACTTACGGGCAGGCTCATGTCAGATCGAGCATAACAACGGATACTTACAGGCAGGGTCATATGAGGACGAGCATCACAACGGACACTTTCAGTCAGTGTCATATGAAAACGAGCGTCACAACGTACACTCGCTTGCAGGCTCATGTCAGAACGAGCGTAACAACGGACACTTACAGGCAGTGTCATATGAGGACGAGCGTAACAACGGACACTTATAGGTAGTTTCATATGAAAACGAGCGTCACAACGTACACTCACGTGCAGGGTCATTTGAGGACGAGCATCACAACGGACACTTACAGGCAGGGTCATATGAGGACGAGCGTCACAACGTACACTCACGTGCAGTTTCATATGAGGGCGGGCGTCACAACGTACACTCACGTGCAGGGTCATTTGAGGATGAGCATCACAACGGACAATTACAGGCAGTATCATCTGATGACGAGCGTCAAAAGAGACACTTACAGACAGGGTCATATGAGGACAAGCGTCACAACGGACACTTACAGGCAGGGTCATATGAGGATGAGCATCACAACGGACACTTACAGGCAGGGTCATATGAGGACGAGCGTCACAACGTACACTCACGTGCAGTTTCGTATGAGGGCGAGCGTCACAACGTACACTTACAGGCAGGGTAATATGAGGACGAGTGTCACAACGTACATTCACGGACAGGGCAATATGAGAACTAGCGTCACAACGGACACTTACAGGCAAGGTCATATGAGGACGAGAGTCACAGCGGACACTTACGGGCAGGCTCATGTCAGATCGAGCATAACAACGGATACTTACAGGCAGGGTCATATGATGACGAGCATCACAACGGACACTTTCAGTCAGTGTCATATGAAAACGAGCGTCACAACGTACACTCGCTTGCAGGCTCATGTCAGAACGAGCGTACATTCACGGACAGGCAATATGAGAACTAGCGTCACAACGGACACTTACAGGCAAGGTCATATGAGGACGAGAGTCACAGCGGACACTTACGGGCAGGCTCATGTCAGATCGAGCATAACAACGGATACTTACAGGCAGGGTCATATGAGGACGAGCATCACAACGGACACTTTCAGTCAGTGTCATATGAAAACGAGCGTCACAACGTACACTCGCTTGCAGGCTCATGTCAGAACGAGCGTAACAACGGACACTTACAGGCAGTGTCATATGAGGACGAGCGTAACAACGGACACTTATAGGTAGTTTCTTATGAAAACGAGCGTCACAACGTACACTCACGTGCAGGGTCATTTGAGGACGAGCATCACAACGGACACTTACAGGCAGGGTCATATGAGGACGAGCGTCACAACGTACACTCACGTGCAGTTTCATATGAGGGCGGGCGTCACAACGTACACTCACGTGCAGGGTCATTTGAGGATGAGCATCACAACGGACAATTACAGGCAGTATCATCTGATGACGAGCGTCAAAAGAGACACTTACAGACAGGGTCATATGAGGACAAGCGTCACAACGGACACTTACAGGCAGGGTCATATGAGGATGAGCATCTCAACGTACACTAACGTGCAGGGTCATGTGAGGACGAGCGTCACAACAGACACCAACAGGCAGGATTATATCAGGACGAGCGTTACAACGAACAGTTACAGTCAGCGTCATATGAGAACGAGCGTCACAACGTACACTAATGGACAGGGTTATGTGAGGACGAGCGTCATAACGGACACTTACAGGCAGTTTCATATGAGGGAGAGCGTCACAACGCACACTCACGTGCAGTGTCATATGAGGAAGAGCATCACAACGGACACTTTCAGGCAGTTTCATATAATGACAAGCGTCGCAAGGGATACTCACGTGCAGGGTTATGTGAGGACGCGCGTAACAACGGACCCTTACAGGCAGGGTCATATGAGGACGAACGTCACAATGTACACTCACGTGCAAGGTCATTTAAGGACGAGCATCTCAAAGGACACTTACAGACTGGGTCACATGAGGGCGAGCGTCACAACGTGCAATCACGTGCAGGGTCATTTGAGGACGAGCGTGACAACGGACACTTACAGGCTGTGTAATATGAGGACACGCGTCACAACGTACACTTACAGGCAGGGTCATATGAGGGCGAGCATCACAAAGGGCAATTTCAGGCAGTATCATCTGTGGACGAGCGTCAAAAGAGAAACAGACTGGGTCATTTGAGAAAAAGCGTCACAACTTACAATCAGGTGCAGTGTCCTATTAGTCAAGAGTCACTTAAAGACAGGGTCATATGAGGACAAGCGTCACAACGTACACTCACGTGCAGGGTTATGCGAGAACAAGCGTAACAACGGACAATCACGTGCAGGGTCATGTGAGGACGAGCATCACAACGGACACTTACAGACTGGGTCATATGAGGACGATAGTCACAACGTACACTCACGAGCATGGTTATTTGAAGACGAACGTAACGACGGATACTTACAGGCAGGGTCATATGAGGACGAGCATCACAAGGGACACTTTCAGTCAGTGTCATATGAAAACGAGCGTCACAACGTACACTCGCTTGCAGGCTCATGTCAGAACGAGCGTACAGGCATTGTTATATGAGGCCGAGCGTTACAACGGACACTTACAGGCAGTGTCATATGAGGACGAGCGTAACAACGGACACTTATAGGCAGTTTCATATGAAAACGAACATCACAACTTACACTCACGTGCAGGGTCATTTGAGGACGAGAATCACAACGGACACTTACAGGCAGGGTCATATGAGGACGAGCGTCACAATGTACACTCACGTGCAGTTTCATATGAGGGCGGGCGTCACAACGTACACTCACGTGCAGGGTCATTTGAGGATGAGCATCACAACGGACAATTACAGGCAGTATCATCTGATGACGAGCGTCAAAAGAGACACTTACAGACAGGGTCATATGAGGACAAGCGTCACAACGTACACTCACGTGCAGGGTTATGCGAGAACGAGCGTAACAACGGACAATATTAGGCAGTGTCATAGAAGAATGAGCGTCACAACGGACACTTACAGGCAGGGTCATATGAGGACGAGCGTCACAACGTACACTCACGTGCAGTTTCATATGAGGGCGAGCGTCACAACGTACACTCACGTGCAGGGTCATTTGAGAATGAGCATCACAACGGACAATTACAGGCAGTATCATCTGATGACGAGCGTCAAAAGAGACACTTACAGACAGGGTCATATGAGGACAAGCGTCACAACGGACACTCACGTGCAGGGTTATGCGAGAACGAGCGTAACAACGGACAATATTAGGCAGTGTCATAGAAGGATGAGCGTCACAACGTACACTTACAGGCAGAGTCATATGAGGACGAGCGTCACAACGTACACTCACGTGCAGTTTCATATGAGGGCGAGCGTCACAACGAACACTTACAGGCAGGGTAATATGAGGACGAGTGTCACAACGTACATTCACGGACAGGGCAATATGAGAACTAGCGTCACAACGGACACTTACAGGCAAGGTCATATGAGGACGGGCGTCACTGCGGACACTTACGGGCAGGCTCATGTCAGATCGAGCATAACAACGGATACTCACGTGCAGGGTCATTTGAGGACGAGCATCACAACGGACAATTACAGGCAGTATCATCTGATGACGAGCGTCAAAATAGACACTTACAGACAGCGTCATTTGAGAAAAGGCAGCACAACTTACAATAACAGGCACTGTCCTATTAGGACGAGCGTCACAACGGACACTTACAGGCAGGGTAATATGAGGACGAGTGTCACAACGTACATTCACGGACAGGGCAACATGAGAACTAGCATAACAACGGACACTTACAGGCAGTGTCATATGAGGGCGAGCATAACAACGTAAACTCACGTGCAGGGTCATTTGGGGACGAGCATCACAACGGAAACTTACAGACAGGGTCATATGAGGGCGAGCATAACAACGTTAACTCACGTGCAGGGTCATTTGGGGACGAGCATCACAACGGAAACTTACAGGCAGGGTCATATGAGGGCGAGCATAACAACGTAAACTCACGTGCAGGGTCATTTGGGGACGAGCATCATAACGGAAACTTACAGGCAGGGTCATATGAGGACGAATGTCAAAAGGGACACTTGCAGTCAGCGTAATATGAGAACGAGAGTCACAACATACACTCATGGGCAGGTTCATATGAGGACGAGCGTAACAACGGACACTTAGGGACAGGATCATATAAGCACGAGCGTCACAACGTACACTCACGTGCAGTGTCATGTGAGGACAAGCGTGACAACGGACATTTACAGACTGGGTCATATGAGGACGAACGTCAAAAGGGACGCTTACAGTCAGCGTCAGATGAGGACGACAGTCACAACGTACACTTACGAGCATGGTTATTTGAAGACGAACGTAACAACGGACACTTACAGGCAGGGTCATATGAGGACTAGCATCACAAGGGACACTTTCAGGCAGTGTCATATAAGGACGAACGTTACAAGGGACACTTACAGGTAGGGTGATATGAGGACGAGCGTCACAAGGGACACTTTCAGGCAGTGTCATATAAGGACGAACGTTACAAGGGACACTTACAGGCAGTGTCATATGAGGACGAGCGTAACAACGGACACTTATAGGCAGTTTCTTATGAAAACGAGCGTCACAACGTACACTCACGTGCAGGGTCATTTGAGGACGAGCATCACAACGGACACTTACAGGCAGGGTCATATGAGGACGAGCGTCACAACGTACACTCACGTGCAGTTTCCTATGAGGGCGGGCGTCACAACGTACACTCGCGTGCAGGGTCATTTGAGGATGAGCATCACAACGGACAATTACAGGCAGTATCATCTGATGACGAGCGTCAAAAGAGACACTTACAGACAGGGTCATATGAGGACAAGCGTCACAACGGACACTTACAGGCAGGGTAATATGAGGATGAGCATCACAACGGACACTTACAGGCAGGGTCATATGAGGACGAGCGTCACAACGTACACTCACGTGCAGTTTCGTATGAGGGCGAGCGTCACAACGTACACTTACAGGCAGGGTAATATGAGGACGAGTGTCACAACGTACATTCACGGACAGGGCAATATGAGAACTAGCGTCACAACGGACACTTACAGGCAAGGTCATATGAGGACGAGAGTCACAGCGGACACTTACGGGCAGGCTCATGTCAGATCGAGCATAACAACGGATACTTACAGGCAGGGTCATATGAGGACGAGCATCACAACGGACACTTTCAGTCAGTGTCATATGAAAACGAGCGTCACAACGTACACTCGCTTGCAGGCTCATGTCAGAACGAGCGTACATTCACGGACAGGCAATATGAGAACTAGCGTCACAACGGACACTTACAGGCAAGGTCATATGAGGACGAGAGTCACAGCGGACACTTACGGGCAGGCTCATGTCAGATCGAGCATAACAACGGATACTTACAGGCAGGGTCATATGAGGACGAGCATCACAACGGACACTTTCAGTCAGTGTCATATGAAAACGAGCGTCACAACGTACACTCGCTTGCAGGCTCATGTCAGAACGAGCGTAACAACGGACACTTACAGGCAGTGTCATATGAGGACGAGCGTAACAACGGACACTTATAGGTAGTTTCATATGAAAACGAGCGTCACAACGTACACTCACGTGCAGGGTCATTTGAGGACGAGCATCACAACGGACACTTACAGGCAGGGTCATATGAGGACGAGCGTCACAACGTACACTCACGTGCAGTTTCATATGAGGGCGGGCGTCACAACGTACACTCACGTGCAGGGTCATTTGAGGATGAGCATCACAACGGACAATTACAGGCAGTATCATCTGATGACGAGCGTCAAAAGAGACACTTACAGACAGGGTCATATGAGGACAAGCGTCACAACGGACACTTACAGGCAGGGTCATATGAGGATGAGCATCTCAACGTACACTCACGTGCAGTTTCGTATGAGGGCGAGCGTCACAACGTACACTTACAGGCAGGGTAATATGAGGACGAGTGTCACAACGTACATTCACGGACAGGGCAATATGAGAACTAGCGTCACAACGGACACTTACAGGCAAGGTCATATGAGGACGAGCGTCACAGCGGACACTTACGGGCAGGCTCATGTCAGATCGAGCATAACAACGGATACTTACAGGCAGTGTCATATGAGGGCGAGCGTAACAACGTTAACTCACGTGCAGGGTTATTTGAGGACGAGCATCACAACGGACAATTACAGGCAGTATCATCTGATGACGAGCGTCAAAATAGACACTTACAGACTGCGTCATTTGAGAAAAGGCAGCACAACTTACAATAACAGGCACTGTCCTATTAGGACGAGCGTCACAACGGACACTTACAGGCAGGGTAATATGAGGACGAGTGTCACAACGTACATTCACGGACATGGCAATATGAGAACTAGCGTCACAACGGACACTTACAGGCAGTGTCATATGAGGACGAGCGTCACAGCGGACACTTACGGGCAGGCTCATGTCAGATCGAGCATAACAACGGTCACTTACATACAGGGTCATATGAGGACGAGCCTCACATCATATACTCACCTGCAGGGTCATATGAGGACGAGCGTATCAACGGACACTAACAAGCAGGGTCATGTGAGGACGAGCATCACAACGGAAACTTACAGGCAGGGTCATATGAGGGCGAGCATAACAACGTAAACTCAGGTGCAGGGTCATTTGGGGACGAGCATCACAACGGAAACTTACAGGCAGGGTCATATGAGGACGAATGTCAAAAGGGACACTTGCAGTCAGCGTTATATGAGAACGAGAGTCACAACATACTCATGGGCAGGTTCATATGAGGACGAGCGTAACAACGGACACTTAGGGACAGGATCATATAAGCACGAGCGTCACAACGTACACTCACGTGCAGTGTCATGTGAGGACAAGCGTGACAACGGACATTTACAGACTGGGTCATATGAGGACGAACGTCAAAAGGGACGCTTACAGTCAGCGTCATATGAGGACGAATATCAAAAGGGACACTTGCAGTCAGCGTAATATGAGAACGAGAGTCACAACATACACTCATGGGCAGGTTCATATGACGACGAGCATAACAACGGACACTTAGGGACAGGATCATATAAGCACGAGCGTCACAACTTACACTCACGTGCAGTGTCATGTGAGGACAAGCGTGACAACGGACATTTACAGACTGGGTCATATGAGGACGAACGTCAAAAGGGACGCTTACTGTCAGCGTCAGATTAGGACGACAGTCACAACGTACACTCACGAGCATGGTTATTTGAAGACGAACGTAACAACGGACACTTACAGGCAGGGTCATATGAGGACGAACGTTATAAGAGACACTTACAGGTAGGGTCATATGAGGACAAGCATCACAAGGGACACTTACAGGCAGTGTCATATAAGGACGAACGTTACAAGGGACACTTACAGGTAGGGTGATATGAGGACGAGCGTCACAACGGTCACTTACATGCAGGGTCATATGAGGACGAGCGTCACAACGTATACTCACCTGCAGGGTCATATGAGGACGAGCGTAACGACGGACACTAACAAGCAGGGTCATGTGAGGACGAGCGTAACAACGGACACTTATAGGCATGGTCATATGAGGACGCCACAGGGCATATAAGACAAAAGGAAAGCGGGTAAAGGGGAAGGAATGGAAAGTTCAGACGTGTTTGCCAAGGTGACAGCAGATCATTATTAGTCTCTTCCACTTTCTCATGTAAGGATGCAAAGAAAAGTCTTGCAAAGTAAATCAAAATGCATTTTACCTTTTTCATATTATTGTTATCAAAACTTATATCTAAAGTTAGTTAATAATTTTAAAAATGAAAAAAACTGATTGAAGATGTATGAAGGATAAAATAATTCCACAGCAAGGAGCATAGGCGGGATAACTCGGGATGAACACATGGATATCACTCTAATCTTCTTTTTACAGTGTATTCTTTAAAATGTGAGTAGTGGTTTCCTAATAAAATCGTGATAGCGACCATAAAACTTCGTCATATAGTCTCCGTCTACTTACCCCATCAGATGGCGACATCTTTCACTGCCTTACTAATACTAATAAATCTCTCCTTGTTGAGTTTGTCGCGTCCTTTAAAACTCTTTTTCCAATGGGCATATACGATGGTCTATAAAATTTTAATTTCTTAAATTGAACTTGAACTTGTAAAATCAAAGAAACGGGTATAAAAAGTAGTCTCTGTTCCAGCATTTTGGGTTCGAGGGCGCACAGTTATGTTTACAGAAATATATAGACTTGTGTCCGGCTCTGGGTTCATTTCCAAGATTTTCTGTATTTTTTCTTATAGATATCCTTATATATTCTCAACACTCACCAGATTTGGGTTCGATAAATGATCATGGATTCATTTACTGCTATCGGTGAATAAATCCTCAAAAGTTTAAACAAGATATAAGGCTTAGTACTGTTATGGTAAAACCATCAATAGATTTGACAAACTGAATAGATTGTGTTACGTATGAATAAAACGATGCCCCTCCCTTCGGGGCCAGTTCTTGCGTACTTGACAGCAATACTACAAATCAACGATATATAGAAATCTAGGGTACCGTAACTGTTGTGAATCAAGTACGTAAATCTTTAGGCAGTAAAAGTGATAATTTTATTAATGAAATTACTCGCTGGTAATACTTTTCAACATAAGCCTTAGGGGCACAGCCCGAAATTTTCATCAATGCTTATAAAAATGCCCTTGTCTCATACTTGATTTGAAGTGGGACGTAGGCATATACATGTGTCTGAATATGAAATTTCAGTTGATCATTCTGGTTTAATGATCGCTTGTACATTTCAGAGTGGGCGAGCGCTGTGTGCGGAGATCTAAAAAAATAAGGGGTCATAAAAGCAAAATCGACCATATTGCAATTCAATCAGAATGATGTACTTCGAATTGATATCATTGTCACGTTCGTATGTAATTATTTGTATATATTTTGTCTATGATTCGTCTGTTCTTATACATAAGTCCGTATGGCACAATTGTAAGTACGGCTAAAACGGAAGTGCACGTGCGGAATTTGGCGAGCGTCACTACAGGTAAGGTATGCCGATATTAATGGCTGTGTAGTGTTTACCTGTAGTCAATTTTTCCGATTCTCATGGATACAGGCACGGAATACAGACTGTGGTGAGTAACTGATATTGTTATATCTCTTTACTAATTGTCTATTAGAGTGTCTTATAATATTTTCCGGGAAAAATGTATTTCTAATATATATATCTTAGCGTGCGGTCCAGTCAAGCGTAGCAATTGATTAGAGTTGTAAACGTGTATGTTTTGTTGATATATTAATATTTACATGTTTTGATCGCTTAAGTCTTAATATTATGTTTATCATATGTCATTTGTAGTATATAGTAGGGCTTAAATGATAACTTTTGTATTAATGTCCCTGTACAGGTGAACGATAGTCCACTGAGTATCGCCGGTTTTAAAAAAGTATGGAAGCCTTTAGTCGCCATATGCGTTACGTTGTTTGTCAAAATTATAGCGTAAGTATGGACCGCCGCACAACTTTGCTTGAGAATTAAAGCAAATATTGTGTATTTATTCCCATATCGAATGAATAATTAGGTATCTAACTTATGTAGTGTACTTTGTATGGACGATATGTTGTCATTTTTGTGATGGTTATCGGAGTGAATGTTTGTGTGTATTGTTTGTTGTTTAAGCTTTCCATGCCGGAGTGAGAGTCTACAAATACGCCTATCTGGACCTGAGGAACCACAGCTTCGGCAACGGGGCCGGTCATAGACCCAGGTCAGCCACAGGAAGATTGTTGGTCGGTACAGTCGCGTCAAGGCACCGATGGCATTTTCATCGCCGTAGAGAATCTCCGTCGTAGGGAGACATGTCCTCAACTGTCGGGGATAGTTTGGAGCACACTATCTAGGTGGTAGAGCATACACTACGTCTCTGATGTTGTATGTGGTGGGGAAGGCTTGGAAGTCCCCCTGACAGACACCCGTGTGAAACTCTTCTTCACGGGAGCCTCAGCTGGGCTGCGGTTCAGCTGCTACCTTGTTTCTTGTTGTGTATAGGACTTGGACGTATTCTGTGACCGTGTTGTGCCGTGCTGTGTTGGACGCCTTTTTGGAACTTTGTGTGCTTGTTAGAGGAAGTGAGAGTGAGTGTGGATGTGCTTTAGTGTGATTATATACTTGTATGTAATAAATTGTGATTGTTTTCTATACAATATTTTGAGTTCTTGCTTTCTTGCCGAAACATCTTAATCTGACTCTTGTCCTACGTTACAATCATATGCAGACTGCCCATGGACGTAGATATAGAGATCAAAGTCCACGAACGGACTAAGAAATCGAAGTTATAGTTTGGGTTAATTTGTCATGTGAAATATAGAGCAATGTTTTAAGATGTGTAACGAGTGGAGTCCCCAGTGATACATAGGGCCCAGAAGTTTACTCGAGTTTTAATTAATGCAAGCTCATCATTAAGCGTGTTGGTATTTGCCTTTGTGCAGTTGGCATTTATAAGCCCATGAACTGAAAAGCAGTTCAAGGTCTAACATATGCAGATATTGAGAGCATACCACGTCGCACACGCGAATTTATTGCTTCAGGTGAACGATTTTTTTAATTCTTTGAGAATTAAAGCAAATATTGTGTATTTATTCCCATATCGAATGAATAATTAGGTATCTAACTTATGTAGTGTACTTTGTATGGACGATATGTTGTCATTTTTGTGATGGTTATCGGAGTGAATGTTTGTGTGTATTGTTTGTTGTTTAAGCTTTCCATGCCGGAGTGAGAGTCTACAAATACGCCTATCTGGACCTGAGGAACCACAGCTTCGGCAACGGGGCCGGTCATAGACCCAGGTCAGCCACAGGAATATTGTTGGTCGGTACAGTCGGGTCAAGGCACCGATGGCATTTTCATCGCCGTAGAGAATCTCCGTCGTAGGGAGACATGTCCTCAACTGTCGGGGATAGTTTGGAGCACACTATCTAGGTGGTAGAGCATACACTACGTCTCTGATGTTGTATGTGGTGGGGAAGGCTTGGAAGTCCCCCTGACAGACACCCGTGTGAAACTCTTCTTCACGGGAGCCTCAGCTGGGCTGCGGTTCAGCTGCTACCTTGTTTCTTGTTGTGTAAAGGACTTGGACGTATTCTGTGACCGTGTTGTGCCGTGCTGTGTTGGACGCCTTTTTGGAACTTTGTGTGCTTGTTAGAGGAAGTGAGAGTGAGTGTGGATGTGCTTTAGTGTGATTATATACTTGTATGTAATAAATTGTGATTGTTTTCTATACAATATTTTGAGTTCTTGCTTTCTTGCCGAAACATCTTAATCTGACTCTTGTCCTACGTTACAATCATATGCAGACTGCCCATGGACGTAGATATAGAGATCAAAGTCCACGAACGGACTAAGAAATCGAAGTTATAGTTTGGGTTAATTTGTCATGTGAAATATAGAGCAATGTTTTAAGATGTGTAACGAGTGGAGTCCCCAGTGATACATAGGGCCCAGAAGTTTACTCGAGTTTTAATTAATGCAAGCTCATCATTAAGCGTGTTGGTATTTGCCTTTGTGCAGTTGGCATTTATAAGCCCATGAACTGAAAAGCAGTTCAAGGTCTAACATATGCAGATATTGAGAGCATACCACGTCGCACACGCGAATTTATTGCTTCAGGTGAACGATTTTTTTAATTCTTTGAGAATTAAAGCAAATATTGTGTATTTATTCCCATATCGAATGAATAATTAGGTATCTAACTTATGTAGTGTACTTTGTATGGACGATATGTTGTCATTTTTGTGATGGTTATCGGAGTGAATGTTTGTGTGTATTGTTTGTTGTTTAAGCTTTCCATGCCGGAGTGAGAGTCTACAAATACGCCTATCTGGACCTGAGGAACCACAGCTTCGGCAACGGGGCCGGTCATAGACCCAGGTCAGCCACAGGAATATTGTTGGTCGGTACAGTCGGGTCAAGGCACCGATGGCATTTTCATCGCCGTAGAGAATCTCCGTCGTAGGGAGACATGTCCTCAACTGTCGGGGATAGTTTGGAGCACACTATCTAGGTGGTAGAGCATACACTACGTCTCTGATGTTGTATGTGGTGGGGAAGGCTTGGAAGTCCCCCTGACAGACACCCGTGTGAAACTCTTCTTCACGGGAGCCTCAGCTGGGCTGCGGTTCAGCTGCTACCTTGTTTCTTGTTGTGTAAAGGACTTGGACGTATTCTGTGACCGTGTTGTGCCGTGCTGTGTTGGACGCCTTTTTGGAACTTTGTGTGCTTGTTAGAGGAAGTGAGAGTGAGTGTGGATGTGCTTTAGTGTGATTATATACTTGTATGTAATAAATTGTGATTGTTTTCTATACAATATTTTGAGTTCTTGCTTTCTTGCCGAAACATCTTAATCTGACTCTTGTCCTACGTTACAATCATATGCAGACTGCCCATGGACGTAGATATAGAGATCAAAGTCCACGAACGGACTAAGAAATCGAAGTTATAGTTTGGGTTAATTTGTCATGTGAAATATAGAGCAATGTTTTAAGATGTGTAACGAGTGGAGTCCCCAGTGATACATAGGGCCCAGAAGTTTACTCGAGTTTTAATTAATGCAAGCTCATCATTAAGCGTGTTGGTATTTGCCTTTGTGCAGTTGGCATTTATAAGCCCATGAACTGAAAAGCAGTTCAAGGTCTAACATATGCAGATATTGAGAGCATACCACGTCGCACACGCGAATTTATTGCTTCAGGTGAACGATTTTTTTAATTCTTTGAGAATTAAAGCAAATATTGTGTATTTATTCCCATATCGAATGAATAATTAGGTATCTAACTTATGTAGTGTACTTTGTATGGACGATATGTTGTCATTTTTGTGATGGTTATCGGAGTGAATGTTTGTGTGTATTGTTTGTTGTTTAAGCTTTCCATGCCGGAGTGAGAGTCTACAAATACGCCTATCTGGACCTGAGGAACCACAGCTTCGGCAACGGGGCCGGTCATAGACCCAGGTCAGCCACAGGAATATTGTTGGTCGGTACAGTCGGGTCAAGGCACCGATGGCATTTTCATCGCCGTAGAGAATCTCCGTCGTAGGGAGACATGTCCTCAACTGTCGGGGATAGTTTGGAGCACACTATCTAGGTGGTAGAGCATACACTACGTCTCTGATGTTGTATGTGGTGGGGAAGGCTTGGAAGTCCCCCTGACAGACACCCGTGTGAAACTCTTCTTCACGGGAGCCTCAGCTGGGCTGCGGTTCAGCTGCTACCTTGTTTCTTGTTGTGTAAAGGACTTGGACGTATTCTGTGACCGTGTTGTGCCGTGCTGTGTTGGACGCCTTTTTGGAACTTTGTGTGCTTGTTAGAGGAAGTGAGAGTGAGTGTGGATGTGCTTTAGTGTGATTATATACTTGTATGTAATAAATTGTGATTGTTTTCTATACAATATTTTGAGTTCTTGCTTTCTTGCCGAAACATCTTAATCTGACTCTTGTCCTACGTTACAATCATATGCAGACTGCCCATGGACGTAGATATAGAGATCAAAGTCCACGAACGGACTAAGAAATCGAAGTTATAGTTTGGGTTAATTTGTCATGTGAAATATAGAGCAATGTTTTAAGATGTGTAACGAGTGGAGTCCCCAGTGATACATAGGGCCCAGAAGTTTACTCGAGTTTTAATTAATGCAAGCTCATCATTAAGCGTGTTGGTATTTGCCTTTGTGCAGTTGGCATTTATAAGCCCATGAACTGAAAAGCAGTTCAAGGTCTAACATATGCAGATATTGAGAGCATACCACGTCGCACACGCGAATTTATTGCTTCAGGTGAACGATTTTTTTTACTATACATTATATCGTAGTATTTCAGAAAAATATCAATATATTGTTTTTTATACAAAAAATTCTAAATGTATTCCTCTTATCAGTAAATTTAACATTTCTTCGTTACAAAATATATGCTGTTTATATTTTTTTAGATAAAAATCAGTTGTGTCATTTTTTAGTTGAAACTGACACATGAATCTCCTTCATAGTATAACCATATCTTTAACAAAACAATATTTTTTGACAAATTCAATGTGAATTAAAGCAGTATCATATATCAATCTCCAAACGTATGTCATTATACAATGTAACTGGTGAGCCAATATTCATTATGTACACTGTATACTAATAAATGAGACGTTATTCCATTAATTTTCTCTGTGTCAGTTCATGAAGTTATGTTACATTATGATTTTATGTTAGCATTGATTTATGTAGCATAAAATAGAAAGAAAAATAGAGTCGTGTAAGAGTAACCGCCCTTCTTCAGAACTCTCCAGTGTGTCCTTCATTTACTCACAGGACAGCGGTGTACCCTCTTCAGAATGGCATATTTGCTCAGGCAGACCTCCAAGAAGGTAACCATACGAAGGCAAAATTACAGTTCAATAAATTTCTTTCTTGTAATTTTAACTGCATTATAGTTGTTTCAAGGAAAAGTCACCGCAACCTCTTTTGAACTCCGGATGAAGTTATTTTGAATGTCTGTTGCAGTTGACCTCAGATTTGGTACTGCGTTTACCTTTTGTTAGGATCGTAATTGAAATAATTTGGATCGAAACTAGGTCAGAACGAAATCGAATTCAATTCAGCTTAAAAATTATACACAAGTATATTGTCGAACTTTCTGGTATTAATTTTCATAGACTATGTCATTCAGAAATAACCACGAAATAATGAAGAACAATTACAACATATGAAAGATAAGATTTCTAAAAATATCTTGACAAGGACCATCTTTGTGATTTCTAAACATGAGACTTATCTCTCATGTGAAATAGCTAATGGAACTTATGTATATAGGTGAAAATATTTTTGGGGAAACAGTAAAATAAAGAAAATTTGGAAAAAAATAGGGAAACATGTTTGCTATGTTGTGATTACCGTACACGTCTGCAATTTCTTCTGTGCATGCGTTGTAAAGAGAAACGACTGACATCGAAATTGTCTTTTTCAGGCCTTTGGCCGTTTTGGACAAGCACGATTTCTTCATACCTCACAAGCAGTATCTCAGGTATGGTCCTTCTCAACACTTCTAATAATACACACAGTAATAACTGTAATACAAAATTTCACGTTTCTCCTGTCATTAATGAGTTTTATATTTTATTGTTTATCCTTTTTAGCTTTCCTGTGCAATATGGACAGTTGATTGCTTTAAAAAAAACATTAAAGAATTTTTCAAAAAACTATCTTTGACATTCGTTTGTTACATAATCAGCAGCAATTGTGAGGAAGAAATCTGTGACAGAAACTAACGATTTCTGTGCAATATCTAGATTTTTGTCATTTGATTGTATGTCTTGCAGCTAAGCATTCATTATCATTATCTCAATAACTATGTTGAAACTATATTTTAAATCATATCTTTTGTATACATAAATCACATGCTTTTCATGACTGTAGGTTGCAATGAGCAAGTTTGAACAAGACAAATTCATTGATTATGATAAAATGGAGTTCAACATGAATACAGTGAAAACAAGGTCAGTATTTTGAAGAGGAAGATTATCATTCACTCAGCTATGTAAAAAACCATGTGCTTTTAAGTTACCTTTCAACAGAGTTGAACATACCATATAAATGAACAATATATTTTTCATTCATGTTTTGTTTTTATATCAGACTTGGCCGTCCTCTCACCCTTTCAGAAAAAGTTCTCTACAGTCATTTGGATGATCCAAAAAATGAGGTAAATTGTGTTAGGGCACTAATATTTATAACATGTTTTATATTTTTTTAACACTCTTAATGACTCATTTTCACTTTCTTGTTCTTAACTGGATATGTTGACTGAATATTCCAAGAGTAAAATTATTAATAAGGATCACATGATGAGAAAAAGAAATCACAAACTGTTTGATAAAGGTCTGAGACACACAATATTACTTAAAATTACCAACTTATACTTAGAAGGCAGATGTTATTCATGAAGCAGAAGATGCTAACACTTCCAGAACATCTGATCTTATTCTTCAACTTTGGCAACTGAGAGTCACATTTTAAATCTTTCTTTTGATTATTTTTTGCACTCATTTTTCAAAGTTAGTTACATATGGGTATTTTTAGGATTTTGTTTTAGCTCTTTTGTTTCATCTTTAGGTGATCGAGAGAGGTGAAAGCTATCTGAAGCTGCGTCCAGACCGAGTTGCTATGCAGGACGCCACAGCACAGGTAAAGACTGAGTCCAGTCAGTGTGTACATTTTACCCAAACTAAATGTAGTTACATAGTATTGAGCATAGTTTCTGTACTTATGTATCATAAATGTAATTCAATGACCTCACAAATAGGCCTGAAAACAAAAGGCAAAGTTTGGAAGAGCAGTTGCTATTGCGAATATAACAGAAATGACAGAGTAGGGATTTGTAGGTGTAGATAATCATAAAATCCCTTTTCATTCACAGATGGCCATGTTACAGTTTATATCTAGTGGTTTGCCCAAGGTTGCTGTGCCCTCGACCATTCACTGTGACCATCTGATCGAGGCTCAACAGGGAGGTGACAAAGACTTATCTCGAGCAAAGGTATTGAAGTCGTCCTGATAAATGCCTTATGTACAGAAACTGTAGTCATATTAAAGTTGTATGGAAAATTTGCTGAAATAGGAATTTTTTAGGTCATCTGACCTGAACTTTTCATTCAAAAAACTTCTTCTCAAATACTAGAAGGCCTAGGGGGCTAATACATGGCCCATAGCATGCTGGCATGGATCCCTACAAAGTTTGTACAAATTAATGACCTTGACCTACTTTCAAGGTCACAGGGGTCAAATATGTTAAAATATATAAACGACTTCTTCTCAATAAGCAAAAGTCCATGAGTGCTGATATTGGGTTTGTAGCATGCTGGGATGAAGGGCTCTCAAGTTTGTTCAAATGAATGACCTTGACCAACTTTCAAGGTCACAGGGGTCAAATATGTTAAAATATACAAACGACTTCTTCTCAATAAGCAAAAGTCCATGAGTGTTGATATTGGGCCTGTAAGATGCTGGAAGGAAGGGCTACCAAGTTTATTCAAATGAATAAAGCCCACTGTTTTAACAGCAGACTCACTGTTGTTAGAGTTTGCCTTGCTTTTTGTCAGATGAATGTTAAGGTCCATGGGCCTCTTGTTTCAAGGTATCATCCACACTCATAACACTAAAATATTTTTGTTTTAGGAACGTAAAGTGTCACATACTTTATTAACACTCTTTCTATTACCACACAGCCCAAATCAAATTTTAATCTGTAAAATGTCGACTGAATTTTGTGTTCTTTGTATTATATACAGTGTTCTATTACAATAAATTGTAACATACAGAAATGTTTGTATTGTCACCATGGCATAACTTAGAAATTTTATGTGATACAATTACTTATATGTGATATTTAATTTTGTTCTTCTTTGCTTCAGGATATCAATAAGGAAGTCTACAACTTCCTTTCTTCTGCTGGGGCCAAGTATGGTGTGGGCTTTTGGAAACCTGGAAGTGGAATCATCCATCAGGTAAAATATTGAAGCGTGAAGGGTCAGTACTGGCCATAGTCAGGGATGAAATACTAGAGGTCAGTACTGGTCATAGTCAGGGATGAAATACTAGAGGTCAGTACTGGTCATAGTCAGGGATGAAATACTAGAGGTCAGTACTGGTCATAGTCAGGGATGAAATACTAGAGGTCAGTACTGGTCATAGTCAGGGATGAAATACTAGAGGTCATGCTCGTCGTACAAGATTATACAAGGCGGCCTCCAAAATTTCACTGTTGTCTCTTGTTTATCAAAAATCAATAAGTTTCACTAAAATAGCAGTATGGATTGGTCTCAGTGCCTTTACCTTCTTGTGGTTCAATTATAGCCACATAATCCACATATATTAAGACATGATACACTGTCATTAGGAATCATCATGTAAGTTATGATAATGTTGGTACTGACCAGTGGAAGGGCTGTCTCTTTTGCAGTTCCCTGCCCCAGACAGATGTCTATCGCTGGTCATACCTAAAGAATTCTGCAGTTTCAA
The DNA here is from genome assembly GCF_031769215.1 of Ylistrum balloti. NCBI lineage: Eukaryota > Metazoa > Mollusca > Bivalvia > Pectinida > Pectinidae > Ylistrum > Ylistrum balloti. The sequence continues at coordinate 82,853 of NW_026782142.1, read as the reverse complement.
GATGTGGGCTGGCTGAAGTTGCCATATATATGTATTATGCTATACACAGATGCTAAATATTGTTTGTAATTTTCCTTTTGTTGTTTGCTTTTACAAGCAACTGCAATGGCTAGGAATCTACATTCAAACTGGATCACTGACCTACATATTTTTTGTGGTTTCAATTATGCCTATATGTGTTGTATCTTTAGAAGCACTGATTGTATCATGGTCTTGGATGAAGGTAGAGATGTCTAGACAACATCCGTCGGAAGATATCAGCAGAATTTTTAAGTGACTTGATTCGGCATGCTAGGTATGCGATCATCCGAACAATTCAAAATCATACAATTTTTATAGTAGTGTTGATGCTTCTGCCTAGCTAATACACATGAAAGACCATAGCAGTGTTTGTGATATCATAGTTTACATAATCAAAGATTGGGGAATGAAGGTGAATACACTCATTCTGCAAATAATAATTCCTGAAGTTATATAAACATACTGGAAGTGAGAGATTAGGATACAATTAAATAAATATACATTTTTGAACATAAAGTTTATATATACACATTAGTATGTAGTCTTGGCAAACATACATAATCTTCAGCTTAAGTGGTTATGTTCAAAACAACTTGGATATTAGGCGGTGAATGTTTTATCAGCCAATTTTCATATTTTTATTTTACTTTGAACCTTCAATTATATTTTCGTAATGGTTTGATAAGATTTTTTAAGAAAATTTTACAAGACTGATTATATCCATCAAACATATTTAAACCAACAGTAATGATGTGTACATAATATGTGATGTGTGGCGAGCCACTTTTGTCTTTCTGTCCTGAGCCAAAATGCAGCATATATTTTAGGAGACTGACCATGTATTCTATTTATCCTGTAACATTGACTGCAAATCAGCAAAACTTCAACTTTTTTTTTTTTCATTTTTTGTTTACCAGACATTGACATGCTGAATTTTGCCTGATGGTGTACGTTAAAATAATTGTTCTGGGCAGAAATACTGTTCCAAACTTCAATGGATATAACAGGGATTTTAGGAATTTTTGTAAATAAACTTGTTCATTTCAACATATAAAGTCACTTATTTCAACTGTTATTGTGTCATTAAACAGAACTTTAATGTAAATTCATCAGCTCATTCCATCAAGTTCATGCATGTGCTAAAATACAACTCTATTTTCTGTCTGCCAAATACAGCAAAGCTAAATGTGGAGGCATATTCCAACAATGGCTTTGCCAGTAGCAGGATAAATTTTTATATTTATGAAGGGTAGTTGTGTCATTTTGAAAACCATTGATTAGGTAGTGAAAAGTTCAATTCATTAAATCTTATGTTTGATATATAGTTTTGAATTAAAAAGAACCAACAATGGAATGTATCTATTGATGCCTAGAGATGTTTGCACTGACCAGTGTAAGTTATGATGATGTTGGCACTGACCAGTGTAAGTTATGATGATGTTGGTACTGACCAGTGTTAGTTACGATGATGTTGGTACTGACCAGTGTAAGTTACGATGATGTTGGTACTGACCAGTGTAAGTTTCGATGATGTTGGTACTGACCAGTGTAAGTAATGATGATGTTGGAACTGACCAGTGTAAGTTATGATGATGTTGGTACTGACCAGTGTAAGTTACGATGATGTTGGTACTGACCAGTGGAAGGGCTGTATGTTTTGCAGCTCCCTGCCCCAGACAGATGTCCACTACTGGTTAGACCTAAAGAATTCTGCAGTTTCAAGGTGTGGGCTGGTTTTTCCATGTATATGTTACAGGATAATCCAATTTTTTGTCTCTGTTACTATGGTCCATGTGGTATTGTTCAGCCTGATATATTTGTTTGTGTTTCAATAGATATGACATGATTGTTTGCAAATCTTATTATTTCACTCAGATTGTGCTGGAAAACTATGCCTTTCCTGGTCTGCTGTTAATTGGGACTGATAGTCACACACCAAATGGAGGTGGGTCATTTTTATGAAATTGTTGGTATATTCCAGTGATTGGTTTGTCCATGCATGTGTCTGTCCATCCATCTGTCTGGTTGTAACTGAAAATAGTTAATCATGTTCATGATATGTTACATTTACACATTAGATATATCTTTTTCTGTGTAAAGTTTTCAGATTATCAGTCCACTAACTGATATGTTCAGGATATATCTCTGTTATGTCCTAAATTTTACTGGTGATTTGTTCTATATCTGTTTATGACATGATTATATACGTACTGATATGTTCGCAAATCTTATTAAACTGGTGATTTCATATTCTCTGTAAAAGAATCTCTAAATTTACTAGTGATATGTTCAGGATATATCTCTGTGACCCTAACTGGTGATATATTCAGGACATATCTCTGTGGTCCTACACTTACTGGTGATATGTTCAGGATATATCTCTGTGGTCCTACACTTACTGGTGATATGTTCAGGATATATCTCTGTGGTCCTACACTTACTGGTGATATGTTCAGGATATATCTCTGTGGTCCTATACTTACTGGTGATATGTTCAGGATATATCTCTGTGACCCTAACTGATGACATGTTCAGGATATATCTATGTGGTTCTACAGTTACTGGTGATATGTTCAGGATATATCTCTGTGAGCCTATACTTACTGGTAATATGTTCGGTATATATCTCTCTGGTCCTACTCTTTCTGGTGATATGTTCAGGATATATCTCTGTGGTCCTATACTTACTGGTGATATGTTCAGGATATATCTCTGTGGTCCTACACTTACTGGTGATATGTTCAGGATATATCTCTGTGGTCCTACACTTACTGGTGATATGTTCAGGATATATCTCTGTGGTTCTACACTAACTGGTGATATGTTCAGGATATATCTCTGTGAGCCTACACTTACTGGTGATATGTTCAGGATATATCTATGTGAGCCTACACTTACTGGTGATATGTTCAGGATATATCTCTGTGGTCCTACACTTACTGGTGATATGTTCAGGATATATCTCTGTGGTCCTACACTTACTGGTGATATGTTCAGGATATATCTTTGTGAGCCTACACTTACTAGATATGTTCAGGATATATCTCTGTGGTTCTACACTAACTGGTGATATGTTCAGGATATATCTCTGTGGTCCTACACTTACTGGTGATATGTTCAGGATATATCTCTGTGGTTCTACACTAACTGGTGATATATTCAGGATATATCTCTGTGGTTCTACACTAACTGGTGATATGTTCAGGATATATCTCTGTGACCCTAACTGGTGATATATTCAGGATATATCTCTGTGGTCCTACACTTACTGATGATATGTTCAGGATATATCTCTGTGGTCCTACACTTACTGGTGATATGTTCAGGATATATCTCTGTGGTCCTACACTTACTGGTGATATGTTCAGGATATATCTCTGTGGTCCTACACTTACTGGTGATATGTTCAGGATATATCTCTGTGGTCCTACACTTACTGGTGATATGTTCAGGATATATCTCTGTGGTCCTACACTTACTGGTGATATGTTCAGGATATATCTCTGTGGTCCTACACTAACTGGTGATATGTTCAGGATATATCTCTGTGGTCCTACACTTACTGGTGATATGTTCAGGATATATCTCTGTGGTTCTACACTAACTGGTGATATGTTCAGGATATATCTCTGTGGTCCTACACTAACTGGTGATATGTTCAGGATATATCTCTGTGGTCCTACACTTACTGGTGATATGTTCAGGATATATCTCTGTGGTCCTACACTTACTGGTGATATGTTCAGGATATATCTCTCTGAGCCTATACTTACTGGTGATATGTTCAGTATTTATCTCTGGTCCTACACTTACTGGTGATATGTTCAGGATATAAAATCTGTGGTCCTACACTTACTGGTGATATGTTCAGGATATATCTCTGTGGTCCTACTATATCTCTGTGGTCCTACTGGTGATATGTTCAGGATATATCTCTGTGGTATGTTCTATATATCTCTGTGGTCCTACTTACTGGTGATATGTTCAGGATATATCTCTGTGGTCCTACACTTACTGGTGATATGTTCAGGATATATCTCTGTGGTCCTACACTTACTGGTGATATGTTCAGGATATATCTCTGTGGTCCTACACTTACTGGTGATATGTTCAGGATATATCTCTGTGGTCCTACACTTACTGGTGATATGTTCAGGATATATCTCTGTGGTTCTACACTAACTGGTGATATGTTCAGGATATATCTTTGTTGTTCTACACTTACTGGTGATATATTAAGGATATATCTCTGTTTGTTCTAAATTTACTAGTGATATGTTCAGGATATATCTCTGTGGTCCTATACCTTCTGGTGGTATGTTCAGGATATATCTCTGTGGTCCTATACTTACTAGTGATATGTTCAGGATATATCTCTGTGACAGGATATATCTATCTGTGGTATATCCTATATGTTCAGGATATATCTCTGTGAGCCTAACTGGTGATATGTTCAGGATATATCTCTGTGGTCCTACACTTACTGGTGATATGTTCAGGATATATCTCTGTGGTCCTACACTTACTGGTGATATGTTCAGGATATATCTCTGTGGTCCTACACTTACTGGTGATATGTTCAGGATATATCTCTGTGGTCCTACACTAACTGGTGATATGTTCAGGATATAACTCTGTGAGCCTACACGTACTGGTGATATATTCAGGATATATCTCTGTGGTCCTACACTTACTGGTGATATGTTCAGGATATATCTCTGTGGTCCTACACTAACTGGTGATATGTTCAGGATATATCTCTGTGACCCTAACTGGTGATATATTCAGGATATATCTCTGTGAGCTACACTTACTGATGATATGTTCAGGATATATCTCTGTGGTCCTGCACTTACTGGTGATATGTTCAGGATATATCTCTGTAAGCCTTACACTTACTGGTGATATGTTCAGGATATATCTCTGTGGTCCTACACTTACTGGTGATACATTCAGGATATATCTCTGTGACCCTAACTGGTGATATATTCAGGATATATCTCTGTGGTCCTATACTTACTGATGATATGTTCAGGATATATCTCTGTGGTCCTATACTTACTGATGATATGTTCAGGATATATCTCTGTGGTCCTACAGTTACTGGTGATATGTTCAGGATATATCTCTGTGAGCCTACACTTACTGGTGATATTTTCAGGATATATCTCTGTGGTCCTACACTTACTGGTGATATGTTCAGGATATATCTCTGTGGTCCTACAGTTACTGGTGATATGTTCAGGATATATCTCTGTGGTCCTACACTTACTGGTGATATGTTCAGGATATATCTCTGTGGGCTACACTACACTCAGGATATATCTCTGTGACATGTTCTGGGGATATATCTCTGTAAGCCTTACACTTACTGGTGATATGTTCAGGATATATCTCTGTAAGCCTACACTTACTTGTGAAATGTCAGGATATATCTCTGTAAGCCTACACTTACTGGTGATATGTTCAGGATATGTCTCTCTGGTCCTACAGTTACTGGTGATATGTTCAGGATATATCTCTGTGAGCCTAACTGGTGATATGTTCAGGATATATCTATGTGAGCCTACACTTACTGGTGATATGTTCAGGATATATCTCGTGATATATTCTCAGGATATATCTCTGTGGTCCTACACTTACTGGTGATATGTTCAGGATATATCTCTGTGGTCCTACACTTACTGGTGATATGTTCAGGATATATCTCTGTGGTCCTACACTTACTGGTGATATGTTCAGGATATATCTCTGTGGTCCTACACTAACTGGTGATATGTTCAGGATATATCTCTGTGGTTTTCTGTGGTCCTATACTTACTGGTGATATGTTCAGGATATATCTCTGTGGTCTTACACTTACTGGTGATATATTAAGGATATATCTCTGTGGTCCTATACTTACTGATGATATGTTCAGGATATATCTCTGTGACCCTAAGTGATGACATGTTCAGGATATATCTCTGTGGTCCTATACTTACTAGTGATATGTTCAGGATATATCTCTGTGAGCCTACACTTACTGGTGGTATGTTCAGGATATATCTCTGTGGTCCTATACTTACTTGTGATATATTCAGGATATATCTCTGTGGTCCTACACTTACTGGTGATATGTTCAGGATATATCTCTGTGATCCTACACTAACTGGTGATATATTCAGGATATATCTCTGTGGTCCTATACTTACTGATGATATGTTCAGGATATATCTCTGTGACCCTAAGTGATGACATGTTCAGGATATATCTCTGTGGTCCTACACTTACTGGTGATATGTTCAGGATATATCTCTGTGATTCTACACTAACTGGTGATATATTCAGGATATATCTCTGTGGTCCTACACTAACTGGTGATATGTTCAGGATATATCTCTGTGACCCTAACTGGTGATATATTCAGGACACATCTCTGTGGTCCTACACTTACTGGTGATATGTTCAGGATATATCTCTGTGGAACTAACAGGAGATATATTAAGGATATATCTAAGTGGTACTCCACTTAATGAGGATATGTTCAGGATATATATCTGTGGTCCTACACTTACTGGTGATATGTTCAGGATATATCTCTGTCCATTCAGGTGGCCTTGGTGGAGCATGCATTGGAGTTGGTGGAGCAGATGCGGTAGATGTCATGGCTGGGTTACCATGGGAACTTAAATGTCCAAAGGTAAATGACTTCTAACAAAAAAGAGTAAGTTTTATTGGTGTCCGAAGCAACCTCAATTGAAAAGCTTAGGTGTGTGCCATGTGATTTGATGCTCGCTATCAATGGTGGTTTGTTTATCTCAGAAAACCATGGAAACAAATGAATCTTGTATGATTTACCATAGATTGATTATCATTACAGGTGATAGGTGTGAAGCTGACTGGAAAATTAAATGGATGGACTTCACCCAAGGATGTCATTCTCAAGGTCGCTGGAGTCCTGACAGTCAAGGGAGGCACTGGAGCCATTGTAGAATACTTTGGGCCTGGTGTTGATTCTATTTCTTGTACAGGTTTGTACACAAAAATGACTTGGTTGGTTCTATGTAATTATACTCTTACCTTCTGCAGTATTCATATGTTTTAATATATGGTTGAACTCTTGAAGATTTGTAACAGTGTTGTACAACCAATTTGTCGTGTCCATTAGTACATATGTCATGTCTTATCAGATAAAATTTTAGGATATTTTTAAAGATCTGATTTGGGGGCAAACATCTCTGAAGACGCAAATTTCAGAGATAGGATTTAATTGTTGTAATTGTGGATGAGAAATAAAAAAAAATTGTCAATGGCAAACAAATATTTACATTCAGAAACTTCCTTTAGGAATGATTGTAAAAGTAATGTTCATATTGTATTGGAGTAGCAGTGTTATCTTGTTCTGTTATGTAGGCAAAAAATATGACTTACCATGTAAAATGTTCTGTTCCTAGTGGTTCCTTACAGACTTGAGCTGCTAAGGAGAACTACTATTCTATCATAAATTCTTTTCCATGATATCAATGAAAATTGTATTTCGTTCAGGCATGGGAACAATTTGTAACATGGGTGCAGAAATTGGAGCCACCACATCAATGTTCCCATACAATCATCGCATGCAGGATTACTTGAGAGCTACAAACAGGGGAGGTAAGCATCTGGAAAAAAAAGATGGTGTGAAATGAATTGAATGTTAAACTTGCAAAGAAGCTACAAACGTAATCATAGAATGTGACTGAATCCACTAGTGCATGAAGTTCTATGAATTGATTAAAATAGGTGGAGTTCTTGGTAAGCTTTAGCTAGGAAATCATATGATTTCATTTTTGAATAATTATGACCTTCATTAGGTAAACATTTCATAAAGGAAAGTGATGTTTAGCCAAATGCATGGTGTACTATAGATAGAATTTAAATGAAGTAGAACTCCTGGTTTTTACGTTGATCTTATGGAGAATCTGTCTTATTAAATGTATCAAAAGGAAATTATTTTATCCATTTATATTTGTGTACATAGATATTGCTGACCTGGCAAATAACTACAAAGGACTCCTCTCAGCAGACCCAAATGCTCAGTATGACCAAGTCATTGAAATCAACCTGGATACGGTAAATTCCTATCAGGATTCAAATTATTAAAAAGAAAAGGGGAAAAAAGTGTGGTTGTGGGAGGGGGATGAGGGGAGGGGTTATGGAAAGAAAATAAATATATCATCAAGACTGAAGAGATTTTTAAACTGTTCTTCTTTGTCAAACATTTGAAAACTATTAGGATGACCAGGAATTTTTTGCATTCAGACAAATATTTCTATGCCTTGTTCATTAGGAACTATGTCACAGCTGAATGTTTAGTCCAGTAGGTTTTATTTAAGATCTGTCATTGATATACAAAAGAAAAACACATATCCAAACTGATTTTGTGGCCCCACTTATTCCTGGAGGTTACTACATATTCTACTGCTACATATGCTTCATAGACTTTACTCACAGTTTAAGTTGTGAAACATTTTTGTGAATGAAAATACCTTTGATGTATAGACATGACACTCAGTAACAATATTCAGAATTTTAAAAAAGTACTACAGAAAGATGTTTGCTCCAAAAATGTTGAATGACAACGAAAGCTTTTTCTTAACACACATCAGAACAATATTTCCTAGTTAACCCTCCAGCCCTTATTTCAGAAACTCCCTCTCATCCACCATATCAGAGTTCTTTAGATGTGGACTGATTTTCACATATATACATGTACTTGTAAGATTTACATTTTGTCAGTGTCGAGCAATTTACTCTTGAGCTGTGTCTGTATATTCTGCCAACAGTATTACCATTGGAAACAAATTCTATTAAGTTGCTGATAATGTTTCAATTTAATGAAAGCAATAAAAAGGATAGTCATCTGGCTACATGCTATGAATTTGTATTGACACATGCTCTGAATTTATATGGCTACATGCTATGAATTTGTATTATATGGCTACATGCTATAAATTTGTATTATATGGCTACATGCTGTGAATTTGTATTATATGGCTACATGCTATGAATTTGTATTGATACATGCTATGAATTTATATTATATGGCTACATGCTATGAATTTGTATTATATGGCTACATGCTATGAATTTGTATTATATGGCTACATGCTATGAATTTGTATTGATACATGCTTTGAATTTATATGGCTATATGCTCTGAATTTGTATTTTATGGCTACATGCTATGAATTTATATGGCTACATGCTATTAATTTATATGGCTTTCTCTTAGTTTGAAGCTATAAACTACATCTTTTTTGTTTTTCATATATTTTTAGTTATGGTTCATTAAATTCCATTTTAATTATTTTGTTGGTATTTTTCATACATACTCTTTCCAGAACATCATAAAGACAATTTGGTCTATTTAGATTATTCATAGTTACAATATTACCACAGAACATGTGTCATCGAAACCTATGTAATATGTATTACAGTTGGAACCACATGTCAATGGTCCATTTACCCCTGATTTGGCCCACCCAATATCAAAGCTCGGAGAAATTGCCCAGCAGAATGACTGGCCCAATGATATTAAAGTTGGTGAGTGTCGACTCCTCATTTTTAAGTTATTCAAAAGCCAGATCACATGATATGAAAATAGATTTTGATGGTTTTAGTCAGGATTTTAGTATAGGTAGGACTTGAGGTCACTTTTTGTTTTAAATTTTGATTTAATAGAGGAAGAAATGAAACATTCAATGTAGATCTGTTGGTTTGTATGTTCTATTGTCTCTTTAGCTTTTATTTATCACATAAATCTATATGAGTATCTCTTGTATAATCAAATATTTTTATATTCATTTTAGTTTCCTAAATATGACAGTGAAACAAAGCCCATGATCTACTCCAATACAACATAATGTACAAGTCTACTATATACACACTCACGCACATGCACTTACACACACACACACACACACACACTGGGTTATGTTTCTGGATTGCATTTACAAAAAACATTTGCCATACAATGTATTTAGATAAAGGATTATTCTTCTCCCAGTCTCAAGCATTACCTTTACCTTCACTTTAATTTATATATACCTCTAAAGCCAGGTTACGATATCTAGCTGGCAAGACATGATCACTGATTTTGGAATGTTTTAAGAAAATATCTATCCATGATCGAATGTATTTTTCAAGTATGTCTGTTGGGATATGACCTGACAACAGGAGCATGATATAGCATTTGTAGGCATATTTGTTGAAACTTCAATAGATGTTGAAGGTTTTTTTTGTCAGACATGCACTAATTATGTTGATTTCATATTCTCAAACCAAGTTTTGTTTTTCATGTATTTGTATCCCTTGTTTTTATAGGTTTGATTGGCAGTTGTACTAACAGTAGTTATGAGGACATGAGTCGGGCAGCCAGCATTGCCAAACAAGCTTTAGACAAAGGTCTCAAGGCTAAGAGTGCCTTCACTATCACACCAGGGTCAGAACAGATCAGGGCAACCATTGAGCGAGATGGACAGGTAGGTGTTGTTGGAAGGGTAAACAAGTTAGTGTTGTAAGATGTAAAAGGTACTGGTGATAGTTCTATCATAATGAATCTCTTAAGAAACCTTTCCTGGCTATCTGCTGAGACCAATTACTTCTCACAGATATATCGTATCTAGATCTTATTAACAGAGAGGCAAAGTTGAATGTATGATATGTTGTCATGTCACCATCATTTTTTATGCCGGGTGTCACCCATGTCTGTCATTAGATCCCATCACGTCTTTTCCTGTTCTGATTCAGTGTCATATTTTCAGAACCTTTCAACAAATTATTTCATATTCACCGAACATCAGGTTCTACACTTTGTCATGTTCTGGTTTACATAGGAGCAATAGTGTTCATGTAATAAGCCCTGTAATAGTATATATATGTACTTAATGTATTACTTTCAGCTCCAATTCAAACTTAATGAGCATATTATCTTTGGTTGGATATTTTGAGATATTATCGTACTTTCTCTCTATAGGCTGGTATACTGAGTGAGATTGGAGGTGTTGTATTAGCCAATGCTTGTGGGCCTTGTATCGGACAATGGGACAGACAGGATGTGAAGAAGGGCGAGAAAAATACCATTGTAACATCTTACAACAGAAACTTCACAGGTCGTAATGATGCCAATCCCGCTACACATGCATTTGTTACCTCCCCAGAGTTAGTAACAGCATTGGCCATTGCTGGAGAACTCAGCTTTAACCCAGAAACAGACAGCCTAACAGCAGCTGATGGTAAGCATATGGGATTAATCTTCTATTGATAGCTTATTTATAATAGTTTTTAGTTACTCTTAATTGTCATAACCTCTATAATTCCTGCACCAGGGAATAGTTACAGGATTTGAAATAGAGGCTGAATATTCTGTAGAAATAATTCCACTAAACACACAAAGATATTTTTGAACTTGTACCAGTTATGTCAAACTGAATAACTACATTTCTGTTGATTAGTCACTGTGAGCTGTGACCAGTATTAATACTGAAAGCAGTAATACATCCTCTCAAAAAAAAAACCCCAAGAAATCAAACTGCTGTTTGGTCTACAAATTAACAAACCATGTATAGCCAGCTCGGTTTTTTTTTTTTTTTTTATATACATTTTTGTAAAATGTAACCAATGATAGGTAAAATCACTATTTAGTTAAGAACTTATGAAAAGAAAAGAAAAAAAAATGCCTCAACAGGTGTCAATTTGTATAACTGTTTATATATTTGTGGTTCAGTTGCCTCAAGTCATTATATTTAGTCAGTATATCAAAATTTTGAAAAGTAGCTTCTAAGTTTCCTGAGATTTGTTGTGAGTATGTTGCATTGTCTAAGAAGTTTTATTCCTGATAATGGACTATTTTTATAAAAGAAAAAAAACAAATGAGGACAAACTAGTCTTGTCAAGACAATACATGTGAGTTTGGGTGTTGTTTTCTAGGGTCAAAGTTCAAGTTGGAAAGCCCTTATGGTGATGAACTGCCTTCTAAAGGTTTTGATCCAGGCATGGATACATTCCAGCCTCCACCTGCTGATGGCTCAAGTCTCAAGGTGGATGTTGATCCAAATAGCAATCGCCTCCAGTTGTTGTCTCCCTTTGATAAGTGGAATGGTCAAGATTTCACTGATATGCCCATCCTTATTAAGGTAACTGAGACGTATATCAAGAGGTTTTTATAGGTCTGTCCAGGAAAAATCACACAGATTAAACTTCCCCTTATTGAGATTTCCATCATTTGTAAATTGACAGTGAACATACTCATTTTTGCAGTTATCTTTTCTATTGTTGTTTAATTTCATTAGGAATATATTGTGTTATAGTCTAGTTTGGATTACTTAATTTCATGTTTGTCTATCAATTCATATCAAACTATACAGACATAACAGGTGTTTTCTGAGATTTAAAAATTCCCAGGTATTTACTTTCAAATTCTCTTCAATATCTGCAAATATAGTGAAATTAAATCACCTTCAGATGTTACTAACTTTATAGTATTTTAGTGAAGCTCTCCATCCTGCAAGTATTTGGCATTGGTGTGTTTTCATTTATTGCCGGTTCTTTTAGTATGTCATTTATAAGTCAATTATTTTTTTATGTGTCAATTCAGCACTGCGCTTATTTGTGTAGTTGTGTAAATATCAAGTACATTAAAAGTATACAAACATTAAGTTTATCCTTAATGTACATCTGACAACAGCTTGCCATGCTTATTGATAAAAGCACAAAAGTGCTTGTGAATTTTTTTTCATGAAGTAGAGGTTATTCTTCTCTGTTTCTTTCTCTTAGGCATTATTGTGATCTGTTAAGTGATAGCACTTCTAACGGTGTGTATTAATGGTAATCCATGTGTTTTACTTTCCAAAATGATTTAGTGATGGTACTTTCTATGTAATCAATTTCAGGTGAAAGGAAAATGTACAACTGACCATATCAGTGCTGCCGGTCAGTGGCTTAAGTACAGAGGTCATTTGGACAATATCTCCAACAACTTGCTGATTGGGTAAGGCATCATGACAGATTCATATAATTGTAGTATGGAGGCCTTCACATTTACTGTTGAATTACAGATAGTATACAGAATAATGTATATTAGAGGGGGGCTATCATTACTATTGTTGATAACATGCATATCATCTTTTGATAATCCAACACAAAAGTCCATGAAAAGGTAAAAGATATAGTTCTTGGAAAGATTCATGTTAATTTCAAAATAACGATACAAAATCTCCTGCAGACTTTTGTATGTAAAACATGGATAGACCAGGATCATTTTACAGCTTATTGTATTTTAGTGTTTTCCACTCCTGGTAGGCATATTGGGTCTGTTCTGAAGATATTTGTTGTTTGAGATGAAAGATTTCTGAATTATTTATCACAGTGCTACAAATGTAGAGAATGGTGAAATTAACAGCGTGAAAAACTGGGTTACTGGAGAATATGGCAGTGTGCCTGACACCGCTAGATATTATAAGGTCAGTATGCATGGGCAAATTTAGGGAATGTCCTATTTTATGAATATATAAAGATATTTTGTAATAAGTCTTTCTACATAACGTAATGGGAAAATTTTTCAAAATATTCACATGTCAAAGAAAATTGGAAAACTGCTTATAATCTTCGAATGATTCTTTTTTTTCCACTTTGCACTTAACTTTTAAAATGAAAGGTACCTAAATTTTTGTCTCATAGTTCAATAAAAAGAAATACTTTAAATTTGTATTCTTCCTAAATCATTTGAAAATGACAGAATTTAAAATTTATAAGTTATGGAATGAAAAATTGTTGTGATTGGGAACATTTCAAGCAATTTAGAAATATAAAGTGCATTTGTTGTACTATAGTACCCATCTATGCATATACAAATTTTAAAAAGTCTACTATTGTTGTACTGTATTCAAATCACTCTTTCTCAGTGGTCTGTCCGTAAACAGTTTTTGTTATCGCTTTTTCTTGAGAAGTGCTGGATAGATCTTTCTCAAATTTCACATGTAGAGTCTCCATGGTCTCTTGTTATGCCCATGTAACTTTGGACTGATCAGGAGAACAAATTCGCCAAAAGGTGGCCATCTTGGATTTTGACGTTGAAAGTTTGTTATGGCTATTTCTTGCGATTTCTGCAAAGAAATGTTCAAATGTCTCTTCATGAAGAGCACAAACAGAGTAGAGAAGGGAAGGGATAACATCCAACTTTCAAAGTGCAAATAAAGATCAAACAATGGTGGGCGCAAAGATCCCTGTGGGATTTCTTGTTGAGTCATGGTCATCCTCTCTTAAGAGTATACAGTAATTTGTGGTGAATTTTTCTTTTTCACATTTCAGTCAAAAGGTCTCCCATGGGTGGTGGTAGGAGATGAGAACTATGGTGAAGGCAGTAGCAGAGAACATGCAGCTCTTGAACCGCGCCATCTTGGTGGTCGTGCAATTATTGTCAGGAGCTTTGCCCGTATACACGGTAATATATATTTTGTATATATATTTTGACTAGCCAACATTGTGTTCGATGTCTGACCTTTTCACTAGTTCCTGAAGGATGTATTGATGCTTTGTTTATATGTGGCCTTCATTCTAATGTAAATTATACTAATGTTTGAGAATACAAAATATTTTTCCTGATAGAATATTTACAAAAGTGAAAACAGTTTTGTGGCTTATAGTTCTTCTCGAAGGACTAGGTCTTGCGTACTCATCCTTGTATGTACCGAAAGAATTCAAAATCAATTCCTTTTTATGACAGAAACCAACCTGAAGAAGCAAGGTATGCTTCCTCTAACTTTCGCAGATCCAGCAGATTATGATAAAATTAAACCAGATGACAAAATTTCTCTTCTTGGACTCAAAGATCTGGCACCAGGACAGGTAGGTAGTCATGATGACTATTGTATAGAGGAGAATAATAATACTTTGGCTTGCCCATATTACCTTGGGAAACATCTCAAAGACTGTTATACCCTTTCTACTTAGTGAAGATTACATGGAGGTGCTCTCATAGGAGGAACATGATTCTGACTGGCAGAGTCTTGCTGTTTGCTGGTAACACAGCAGTCTAGTGACTTGATTGTATATTGTAGGTGCACAAGCATTGATAGCATATGCCAGTTGAAAAAAGGGCACTGATTTAGAGAGACCGACAAAACACCTTGAATATTACATGCTGACTGCTGTTGGCTTGTCACTAGCAACCAGCAAATTAGAAAGTCAGAAGAAAGTTTGCCATTTCTCTCGTTTATATGTCTTTCAAAGATATTTCAATTGTCTCCTTATTTAGAATATAAATCTGTCTTCTGCATATGGATGTATTTTAGTAAAATTCTCCTGCTTAAGGACAATAATATATAACGCTTTTTCCAGTTTCCAGTTTTCAGTTGATGATGAACCACAACTATATTAAGTTTATTTTCATTTCTTACAGCAAGTAAAATGCCAAATTCAACATTCTGATGGATCAGCGGAAACAATACAGCTGAATCAGTCAATGAATGAGGGACAAATCGCATGGTTCAAAGCAGGCAGTGCTCTCAACAGGATGGCAGATTTGAAATAAAATGTGGAGTAAACTTTATCCCCACCATTGTCATAAGTGCTGTTTTTATACCAAAATATTGACAACATAGTATTAACAATTGGTGTCTCTACGGCGATGCCCTGCGTTAACAGTAGTGCTGTGTACCAACATTGACGACATAATAGAAAAACGGAAATGTTGCCATATGTGAAAGATATTTATTGTCATTGAATAGCCATAAATGATGACAATGGATTTTTATTTCAACGGTGAAAAGAAACTGCAGTTGGTAGTGTGATGAGTAAATGAGTTTATGTATTTCTCGATAATTCTAGTGAAGCTGTTATTGTTCTGAAATTGATTTTGTTTGTGTAAATATAATTATTTAAGTCTTTTTTCTTCTTGGACTGAATTCTGCTGTGATTTACATTGCATAAACTTCTATTGTAGCAACTCTGAAGAGAATGTCCCTTTTTGTCTGATACATACTGCAGTACTTTTGTACAGATTTGTGCAGAGCGTTGGTTTTGAGGATAAACTTTGACAGGGTTGTGGTGTATCAATAGCATTACAGAGTTGTGTACATCATCTGAATATTTATTGGATTGATCAGATCTGACACAATACAAATGAAATAGAACATTTCAGTTGAGAACAAAATTGTCCCCTTTACATTAATTTCTATGGTCGCTTTCTTGTAAGCTTTTGAAATGGTTGGACAAGCTAAACTTGCAAGAGGTACAGATCAGGATCAAGGCTGGACTGTATAATAGTAACCATGTGCAGATAGAGGGGTCTAGCCGTACTTATGGCTTAATATCATTAGTTTTCAGAATATTCTTTACGGGTTAAAATGAAACATATTTTATTATTGGATCATTGTATTGTGTCTGGCAGGAAATTAGGAAATTGTGCATTATGATCTTTAAATACCATTTCCAATATGTACAGGTGCATTTGTTTATGATGAAATAATTCCATCCCACCTGAACCGTTTCAATGGGGTTACACGAAAGCGGCCTATATGGACATTTTTCTTGAAGAGGTCAGCATCTTTCAAAAAAAATAGATCACCATGTAATTAGACAGATAACATTTATTCAGAACTGAACATTTGAGTTCCAAGTTTTTAAGCAGCAGTCATGTATTAGATTTGAAGTGAATAGAAAATCTGATTTTGCTTAATGTATCACTGGATTAAAACTTAGAGACAATGAATGAAATTATATGTACGTAAAATTTCACAAGATCAATTTTGACAGTTATAAAATTGTGAACTCTAAAAAGGTATTTGTTGTTTTTTATGAAGACTGTATTTAGCCCGCCCTCATAAAGCTGTTAAAACAGCCTTTGTTCATTGCCAGTCCTTAAGCAACTGTTTAAATTGTACATCTGAAAAAGAAATGGAGGACATTTTCAAATTTCACGCAAAGAAGAAAGACCATGAAAATCCTATTCGTGTCAGTGCCTTTTCAGGAATCAAACCTTTTGAGAAGATTTTCAACACTGAAGAAGCATGCTGTGTCAGCTGATTGACCATCATTAAGATCAAGAACTTTGCCTGCTCACTCTTTTTACACAAATATCTGCAAGTCTAAGGCTGCATACTTTATTTCAAAACTGACATAATTAAAGAAACAGCTGCCAGTGCCATTTTGGAGTTTTAGATCATTTGGTTGCAATCCATTCAAGCATTAAAAAGGAATACCGTTTTGAAGCCCCCAGGTCCCTAGGGATAGACTCAACTTTATGAAGATCAGAAATGCATTCAAGCATTAAGAAAGAAAGATCTGGATTTAAGAAATGATTACCAGCACCTAATGATGCACGATAGCAATAGGTCATTTGGGTAAGATGACATCAAAAGTTTTTTTTTTTTTAAATTTTAACCATACTCCCTCCCCAGGGAAAGCATCATAAGGCTCTAACATCAATAGAAAGTATTTGATTCTGTGTTTGGCCATTGAGAAGATGTTTTTTTGTATACATTTTGGCCTAGCAAATTAAGCACTATGGGTCAGCCCAATACACTTGCGACATAATACTGCCAGCATACTGCTAATAATTCAAATCTACTTTAAATTATTTCCAATTGAAATCAAACTATTCATGAAATTCGTCTTTCCCTCCCCCACACATTCATATGTGTTGGTCCTGTCACTCCGTCACACATACATATGAGTTTGTCCTGTCACTCCCCCACACATTCATATGGGTTGGTCCTGTCACTCCGCCACACATACATATGAGTTTGTCCTATCCCTTCCCCAAAACAATCATTTGAGGTTGTCCAGTTACTCCCCAACACATTCATATGAGTTGATCCTGTCACTTGAGTTTCCCCTGTCACTCCCCTACACATTTATATGAGTTTGTCCTGTCACTCCCCCACACAATCATGTGTGTTTGTCCTGTCACTCCCAAACACATTCATCTGTGTATGTCATGTCACTCCCCTCATACATGAGTTTGCCCTGTCACTCCCCACATATTCTGATGAGTTTGTCCTGTCAACCCCTAACATTCAAATGAGTTTGTCCTGTCCCTTCCCGAACACATTCATATGAGTTTACCCTGTTACTCCCTCTAACATTCATATGAGTTTTCCCTGTCCCTTCCCCAACACACTCATATGAGTTTGTCCTGTCACTCCCCCACATATTCATATGAGTTGGTCCTGTTACTTAAGTTTGTCCTGCCACTCCCCCACACATTCATATGACTTGGTCCTGTCACTTCAAATTGCCCTGTCACTCCCCCAACATTCATATGAGTTTGAACTGTAAATCCTTCACACATTCATATTAGTTTCTCCTGTCAACCCCTGACATTCATATGAGTTTGTCCTGTCACTCCCCAGCACATTCATACGAGTTGGTCCTGTCACTTGAGTTTTTCCTGTCCCTTCCCCAACACACTCATATGACTTGGTCCTGTCACTTGAAATTGCAATGTCACTGCCTCACAAATTCATATGAGTTTTTCCTGTCCCTTCCCGAACACAATCATATGAGTTTGAACTGTCACTACCTCACACATTCATATGTGTTTGTCCTGTCACTCCCCCACATTAATATGAGTTTGCCCTGTCACTACCGCACACATTCATGTGATTTTGTTTTGTCCCTTCCCCAAAACAATCATATGAGTTTGTCTTGTTACTCCCAAACACATTCATATGAGTTGATCCTGTTACTTGAGTTTTCACTGTCACTCCCCCACACATTAATCTGTGTATGTCCTGTCACTCCCCTTCATATTCATATGAGTTTGCCCTGTCACTCCCCACATATTCTGATGAGTTTGTCCTGTCAATCCCCCACACATTCCTATGAGTTTGTTCTGTCACTCCCCCACAAATTGGTATGAGTTTGTCCTGTCACTCCCCCATATTCATATGATTTTTTCCTGTCATTCCTTCACCCTTTCACATGATTTTATCCTGTCATTCCCCTCACTTTCATATGAGTTTGTCCTGTCCCTTCCCCAACACAATCATATGAGTTTGTCCTATCATTCCCCTTCTATTTCATATGATTTTGTTCTGTCATTCCCTCACAGATTCATATGAGTTTGAACTGTCACTGCCTCACACATTCATATGAGTTTGTCCTGTCATTCCCTCACACATTCATATGAGTTTGAACTGTCACTCCCTCACACATTCATATGAGTTTGTCCCGTCAACCCCTAACATTCATATGAGTTTGTCCTGTCACTCCCAAACACATTCATACGAGTTGGTCCTTTCACTCCCCTACATTCATATGAGTTTTTCCTGTCCCTTCCCCAACACGCTCATATGAGTTTGTCTTGTTACTCCCAAACACATTCATATCAGGTGATCCTGTCACTTGAGTTTGCCCTGTCACTCCCCGACACATTCATATGAGTTTTCACTGTCACACCCCCACACAATCATGTGAGTTTGTCCTGTCTCTTCCCCAACACAATCATATGAGTTTGTCCTGTCTCTCCCAAACACATTCATACGAGTTGGTCCTGTCACTTGAAATTGCAATGTCACTGCCTCACAAATTCATGAGTTTTTCCTGTCCCTTCCCCAACACAATCATATGAGTTTGTCCTATCATTCCCCCACACATTCATATGAGTTTGAACTGTCACTACCTCACACATTCATATGTGTTTGTCCTGTCACTCCCCCACATTCATATGAGTTTGTCTTGTCCCTTCCCCAAAACAATCATATGAGTTTGTCTTGTTACTCCCAAACACATTCATATGAGTTGATCCTGTTACTTGAGTTTGCCCTGTCACTCCCCCACACATTCATATGAGTTTTCACTGTCACTCCCTCACACAATCATATGAGTTTGTCCTGTCTCTTCCCCAACACAATCATATGAGTTTGTCCTGTCACTCCCCCATATTCATATGAGTTTGCCCTGTCACTACCCCACACATTCATATGAGTTAGTCCTGTCACTCCCCCAACATTCATATGATTTTTTACTGTCACTCCTTCACCCTTTCACATGATTTTATCCTGTCACTCCCCCCACATTCATATGAGTTTGTCCTGTCAATCCCTCACACATTCATTTAAAATTGTCCTGTCATTCCCCTCACATTCATATGAGTTTGTCCTGTCCCTTCCCCAACACAATCATATGAGTTTGTCCTATCATTCCCCCCACACATTCATATGAGTTTGAACTGTCACTTCCTCACACATTCATATAAGTTTGCCCTGTCAACCCTTTAACATTCATATGAGTTTGTCCTGTCACTCCCCCATATTCATATGAGTTTGTCCTGTCACTCCCCCAACATTCATATGATTTTGTACTGTCACTCCTTCACCCTTTCATATGATTTTATCCTGTCACTCACCCCGCATTCAAATGAGTTTGTCCTGTCACTCCCTCACACATTCATATGAGTTTGTCCTGTCAACCCCTAACATTCATATGAGTTTGTCCTGTCAATCCCCAACACATTCATACGAGATGGTCCTGTCACTCCCCTACATTCATATGAGTTTTTCCTGTCCCTTCTCCAACACACTCATATGAGTTTGTCTTGTTACTCCCAAACACATTCATATGAGTTGATCCTGTCACTTGAATTTGCTCTGTCACTCCCCCACACATTCATATGAATTTTCACTGTCACTCACCCACACATAAATCTGTGTATGTCCTGTCACTCCCCCTCATATTCATATGAGTTTGCCCCGTCACTACCCACATATTTTGATGAGTTTGTCCTGTCAATCCCCCACACATTCCTATGAGTTTGTTCTGTCACTCCCCCACAAATTGGTATGAATTTGTTCTGTCACTCCCCCACATTAATATGAGTTTGCCCTGTCACTACCCCACACATTCATATGATTTTGTACTGTCACTCCTTCACCCTTTCATATGATTTTATCCTGTCACTCCCCCACATTCATAAGAGTTTTTCCTGTGAATGCCTCACACATTCATTTAAGTTTGAACTGTCACTCCCTCACAGATTCATATGAGTTTGTCCTGTCCCTTCCCCATATTCATATGAGTTTGCCCTGCCACTACCCCACACATTCATATGAGTTTGTCCTGTCACTCCCCAGCACATTCATATGAGTTTGTCCTGTCACTCCCCAGCACATTCATATGAGTTTGTCCTGTCACTCCCCAGCACATTCATATGAGTTTGAACTGTCACTCCCCCATATCCATATGAGTTTGTCCTGTCACTCCCCCAACATTCATATGATTTTGTACAATCACTCCTTCACCCTTTGATATGATTTTATGCTATCATTCCCCCACACATTCATTTAAGTTTGTCCTGTCATTCCTCTCACATTCATATGAGTATGTCCTGTCCCTTCCCCAGCACAATTATATGAGTTGTTCGTGTCATTCCCTCACACATTCATATAAGTTTGAACTGTCACTCCCTCATACAATCTTATGAGTTTGTCCGGTCTCTTCCACAACACAATCATATTAGTTTGTCCAGTCACTCCCTCACACATTAATCTGTGTATGTCCTGTCACTCCCTTTCATATTCATATGAGTTTGCCCTGTCACTCCCCACATATTCTGATGAGTTTGTCCTGTCAATCCCCCACACATTCCTATGAGTTTGTTCTGTCACTCCCCCAAAAATTGGTATGAATTTGCCCTGTCACTCCCCACATATTCTGATGAGTTTGCCCAGTCACTACCCACCACATTCATATGAGTTTGTCCTGTCACTCCCCCATATTCATATGAGTTTGCCCTGTAACTACCCCACACATTCATATGAGTTTTTCCTGTCACTCCCCCAACATTCATATGAGTTTGAACTGTCACTCCCCCATATTCATATGAGTTTGTCCTGTCATTCCCCCAACATTCATATGATTTTGTGCAGTCACTCCTTCACCCTTTGATATGATTTTATACTATCATTCCCCCACACATTCATTTAAGTTTGTCCTGTCATTCCTCCCACATTCATATGAGTATGTCCTGTCCCTTCCCCAGCACAATTATATGAGTTGTTCGTGTCATTCCCTCACACATTCATATAAGTTTGAACTGTCACTCCCTCATACAGTCTTATGAGTTTGTCCTGTCTCTTCCACAACACAATCATATTAGTTTTTCCAGTCACTCCCTCACACATTAATCTGTGTATGTCCTGTCACTCCCTTTCATATTCATATGAGTTTGCCCTGTCACTCCCTCACACAATCTTATGAGTTTGTCCTGTCTCTTCCACAACACAATCATATTAGTTTGTCCAGTCACTCCCTCACACATTAATCTGTGTATGTCCTGTCACTCCCTTTCATATTCATATGAGTTTGCCCTGTCACACCCCACATATTCTGATGAGTTTGTCCTGTCAATCCCCCACACATTCCTATGAGTTTGTTCTGTCACTCCCCCACAAATTGGTATGAATTTGTTCTGTCACTCCCCCACATTAATATGAGTTTGCCCTGTCACTACCCCACACATTCATATGATTTTGTACTGTCACTCCTTCACCCTTTCATATGATTTTATCCTGTCACTCCCCCACATTCATAAGAGTTTTTCCTGTGAATGCCTCACACATTCATTTAAGTTTGAACTGTCACTCCCTCACAGATTCATATGAGTGTGTCCTGTCCCTTCCCCATATTCATATGAGTTTGCCCTGCCACTACCCCACACATTCATATGAGTTTGTCCTGTCACTCCCCAGCACATTCATATGAGTTTGTCCTGTCACTCCCCAGCACATTCATATGAGTTTGAACTGTCACTCCCCCATATCCATATGAGATTGTCCTGTCACTCCCCCAACATTCATATGATTTTGTACAATCACTCCTTCACCCTTTGATATGATTTTATACTATCATTCCCCCACACATTCATTTAAGTTTGTCCTGTCATTCCTCTCACATTCATATGAGTATGTCCTGTCCCTTCCCCAGCACAATTATATGAGTTGTTCGTGTCATTCCCTCACACATTCATATAAGTTTGAACTGTCACTCCCTCATACAATCTTATGAGTTTGTCCTGTCTCTTCCACAACACAATCATATTAGTTTGTCCAGTCACTCCCTCACACATTAATCTGTGTATGTCCTGTCACTCCCTTTCATATTCATATGAGTTTGCCCTGTCACTCCCCACATATTCTGATGAGTTTGTCCTGTCAATCCCCCACACATTCCTATGAGTTTGTTCTGTCACTCCCCCAAAAATTGGTATGAATTTGCCCTGTCACTCCCCACATATTCTGATGAGTTTGCCCAGTCACTACCCACCACATTCATATGAGTTTGTCCTGTCACTCCCCCATATTCATATGAGTTTGCCCTGTAACTACCCCACACATTCATATGAGTTTTTCCTGTCACTCCCCCAACATTCATATGAGTTTGAACTGTCACTCCCCCATATTCATATGAGTTTGTCCTGTCACTCCCCCAACATTCATATGATTTTGTGCAGTCACTCCTTCACCCTTTGATATGATTTTATACTATCATTCCCCCACACATTCATTTAAGTTTGTCCTGTCATTCCTCCCACATTCATATGAGTATGTCCTGTCCCTTCCCCAGCACAATTATATGAGTTGTTCGTGTCATTCCCTCACACATTCATATAAGTTTGAACTGTCACTCCCTCATACAGTCTTATGAGTTTGTCCTGTCTCTTCCACAACACAATCATATTAGTTTTTCCAGTCACTCCCTCACACATTAATCTGTGTATGTCCTGTCACTCCCTTTCATATTCATATGAGTTTGCCCTGTCACTCCCTCACACAATCTTATGAGTTTGTCCTGTCTCTTCCACAACACAATCATATTAGTTTGTCCAGTCACTCCCTCACACATTAATCTGTGTATGTCCTGTCACTCCCTTTCATATTCATATGAGTTTGCCCTGTCACACCCCACATATTCTGATGAGTTTGTCCTGTCAATCCCCCACACATTCCTATGAGTTTGTTCTGTCACTCCCCCAAAAATTGGTATGAATTTGTTCTGTCACTCCCCCACATTAATATGAGTTTGCCCAGTCACTACCCAACACATTCATATGAGTTTGTCCTGTCACTCCTCCAACATTCATATGAGTTTGTTCTATCATTCCCCCATACATTCATATGAGTTTGAACTGTCACTACCTCACACATTCATATGTGTTTGTCCTGTCACTCCCCCACATTCATATGAGTTTGTCCTGTCAATGCCTCACACATTCATTTAAGTTTGTCCTGTCACTCCCCCACATTCATATGTGTTTGTCCTGTCACTCCCCCACAGATTCATATGAGTTTGCCCTGCCACTACCCCACACATTCATATGAGTTTGAAGTGTCACTCCCCCAACATTCATTTAAGTTTGTCCTGTCATTCCTCTCACATTCATATGAGTATGTCCTGTCCCTTCCCCAACACAATTATATGAGTTGTTCCTGTCATTCCCCTTCTATTTCATATGATTTTATCCTATCAGTCCCTCACATATTCATATGATTTTGAACTGTCACTCCCTCACACATTCATATGAGTTTGTTCTGTCACTCCCCCACAAATTGGTATGAATTTGTTCTGTCACTCCCCCACATTAATATGAGTTTGTCCCGTCACTCCCCACATATTTTGATGACTTTTTCCTATCAATCCCCCACACATTCATATGATTTTGTACTGTCACTCCCTCACAGATTCATATGAGTTTGTCCTGTCCCTTCCCCATATTCATATGAGTTTGCCCTGCCACTACCCCACACATTCATATGAGTTTGTCCTGTCCCTTCCCCATATTCATATGTGTTGGCCCTGCCAATACCCCACACATTCATATGAGTTTGAACTGTCACTACCTCACACATTCATATGAGTTTTTCCTGTCCCTTCCCCAACACAATCATATGAGTTTGCCCTGTCATTCCCCCACATATACATATGAGTTTGCCCTGCCACTACCCCACACATTCATATGAGTTTGTCCTGTCACTCCCCCAACATTCATATGAGTTTGTCCTATCATTCCCCCACACATTCATATGAGTTTGAACTGTCACTACCTCACACATTCATATGTGTTTGTCCTGTCACTCCCCCACATTCATATGAGTTTGTCCTGTCAATGCCTCACACATTCATTTAAGTTTGTCCTGTCATTCCCCTCACATTCATATGAGTTTTTCCTGTCCCTTCCCCAACACAATCATATGAGTTTGCCCTGTCATTCCCCCACATATTCATATGAGTTTGCCCTGCCACTACCCCACACATTCATATGAGTTTGAACTGTCACTACCTCACACATTCATATGAGTTTGTCCTGTCATTCCCCCACACATTAATCTGTGTATGTCCTCTCACTCCCCCTCATATTCATCTGAGTTTGCCCTGTCACTCCCCCACACATTCCTATGAGTTTGGTCTGTCACTCCCACACAAATTGGTATGAATTTATTCTGTCACTCCCCCACATTAATACGAGTTTGCCCAGTCACTACCCTACACATTCATATGAGTTTGTCCTGTCACTCCCCCATATTCATATGAGTTTGCCCTGTCACTACCCTACACATTCATATGAGTTTGTCCTGTCACTCCCCCAACATTCATATGATTTTGTACTGTCACTCCTTCACCCTTTCATATAATTTTATCCTGTCACTCCACCACATTCATATGAGTTTGTCTTGTCAATGCCTCACACATTCTCTTAAAATTGTCCTGTCATTCCCCTCACATTCATATGAGTTTGTCCTGTCCCTTCCCCAACACAATTATATGAGTTGTTCGTTTCATTCCCCTTCTACTTCATATGATTTTGTCCTGTCACTCCCTCACACATTCATATGAGTTTGAACTGTCACTCCCTCACATATTCATATGAGTTTGAACTGTCACTCCCTCACACATTCCTATGAGTTTGTTCTGTCACTCCCCCACAAATTGGTATGAATTTGTTCTGTCACTCCCCCACATTAATATGAGTTTGCCCCGTCACTCCCCACATATTTTGATGACTTTGTCCTGTCAATCCCCCCCACACATTCCTATGAGTTTGTTCTGTCACTCCCCCCACAAATTGGTATGAATTTGTTCTGTCACTCCCCCATATTAATATGAGTCTGCCCCGTCACTCCCCACATATTTTAATGACTTTGTCCTGTCAATCCCCCACACATTCATATGATTTGTACTGTCACTCCTTCACCCTTTCATATGATTTTATCCTGTCACTCCCCCACATTCATAAGAGTTTGTCCTGTCAATGCCTCACACATTCATATAAGTTTGAACTGTCACTCCCTCACAGATTCATATGAGTTTGTCCTGTACCTTCCCCATATTCATATGACTTTGCCCTGCCACTACCCCACACATTCAAATGAGTTTGTCCTGTCACTCCCCAGCACATTCAAACGAGTTGGTCCTGTCACTTGAAATTGCAATGTCACTGCCTCACAAATTCATATGAGTTTGTCCTGTCATTCCCTCACACATTCATATGAGTTTGAACTGTCACTCCCTCACACATTCATATGAGTTTGTCCCGTCAACCCCTAACATTCATATGAATTTGTCCTTTCACTCCCAAACACATTCATATGAGTTGGTCCTGTCACTCCCCTACATTCATATGAGTTTTTCCTGTCCCTTCCCCAACACACTCATATGAGTTTGTCTTGTTACTCCCAAACACATTCATATGAGTTTTCACTGTCACACCCCCACACAATCATTTGAGTTTGTCCTGTCTCTTCCCCAACACAATCATATGAGTTTGTCCTGTCACTCCCCCACACATTAATCTGTGTATGTCCTGTCACTCCCCCACATTCATATGAGTTTGCCCTGTCACTACCCCACACATTCATATGATTTTGTACTGTCACTCCTTCACCCTTTCATATGATTTTATCCTGTCACTCCCCCACATTCATATGAGTTTGTCCTGTCAATGCCTCACACATTCATTTAAGTTTGAACTGTCACTCCCTCACACATTCATATGAGTTTGTTTTGTCATTCCCCTCACACATTCATATGAGTTTGTCCTGTCCCTTCCCCATATTCATATGAGTTTGTCCTGTCATTCCCCTCACACATTCATATGAGTTTGTTTTGTCACTCCCCTCACATTCATATGAGTTTGTCCTGTCACTCCCACACAAATTATATGAGTTTATTCTGTCATTCCCCTTCATTTCATATGAGTTTGTCCTGTCACTGCCCACACATTCATATGAGTTTGTTTTGTCATTCCCCTCACACATTCATATGAGTTTGTCCTGTCCCTTCCCCATATTCATATGAGTTTGTCCTGTCATTCCCCTCACACATTCATATGAGTTTGTTTTGTCATTCCTCTCACATTCATATGAGTATGTCCTGTCTCTTCTCCAACACAATTATATGAGTTGTTCGTGTCATTCCCCTTCTATTTCATATGATTTTGTCCTATCACTCCCTTACACATTCATATGAGTTTGAACTGTCACTCCCTCACAGATTCATATGAGTTTGTCCTGTCATTCCCCTCAAACATTCATATGAGTTTGTCCTGTCCCTTCCCCATATTCGTATGAGTTTGCCTTGCAACTAACCCATACATTCATATGAGTTTGTCCTTTCATTCCCCTCACACATTCATATGAGTTTGTCCTGTTCCATCCCCAACACAATCATATGAGTTTGTCCTATCATTCCCCACACATTCATATGAGTTTGAACTGTCACTCCCTCACACATTCATATGAGTTTGTCCTGTCAACCCTTTAACATTCATATGAGTTTGTCCTGTCACTCCCCAACATTCATATGATTTTGTACTGTCACTCCTTCACCCTTTCACATGATTTTATCCTGTCACTCCCCCCACATTCATATGAGTTTGTCCTGTCCCTTTCCAAACACTTTAATGAGTTTACCCTGTTATTCCCTCTCACATTCATATGAGTATGTCCTGTCCCTTCCCCAACACAATTCATATGAGTTTGTCCTGTCACTCCCCTTTCATATTTCATATGATTTTGTCCATATGAGTTTGTCCCTTCCCACACATTCATATGAGTTTGTCCTGTCACTCCCCACACATTCATATGAGTTTGTCCTGTCACTCCCCCACATTCATAATAGTTTTTCCTGTGAATGCCACACACATTCATATGAGTTTGAACTGTCACTCCCTCACACATTCATATGAGTTTGTCCTGTCAACCCCTAATATTCATATGAGTTTGTCCGGTCACTCCCCAACACATTCATACCAGTTGGTCCTGTCACTCCCAAACACATTTATATGAGTTTGTCTTGTCCCCCAAATATTCATACTCCCCACACATTCATATGAGTTTGTCCTATCACTCCCCCACACATACATATGAGTTTGTCCTGTCCTTTCCCAAAAACAATCATATGAGTTTGTCTTGTTACTCCCCAACACATTCATATCATTCACTATGAGTTTGTCCTGTCACTCCCCCACACATTCATATGAGTTTGTCCTGTCACTCCCCCACACACACATTCATTGATGAGTTTGTCCTGTCACTCCCCACACATTCATATGAGTTTGTCCTGTCACTCCCCCTGTCACCCACACATTCATATGAGTTTGTCCTGTCACTCACCCATACATTCATATGAGTTTGTCCTGTCACTCCCCTCACATTCATATGAGTTTGTCCTGTCACTTCCCAACACATTCATATGAGTTTGTCCTGTCAATGCCTCACACATTCATTTAAGTTTGAACTGTCACTCCCTCACACATTCATATGAGTTGGTCCTGTCATTCCCCTCACACATTCATATGAGTTTGTCCTGTCCCTTCCCCATATTCATATGAGTTTGTCCTGTCATTCCCCTCACACATTCATATGAGTTTGTCCTGTCACTTCCCCATATTCATATGAGTTTGTCCTGTCATTCCCCAACACAATTCATATGAGTTTGTCCTGTCATTCCCCATTCACATTCATATGAGTTTGTCCTGTCACTCCCCCACACATTCATATGAGTTTGTCCTGTCATATGAGTTTGTCCTGTCACTCCCCACACATTCATATGAGTTTGTCCTGTCACTCCCCTCACACATTCATATGAGTTTGTCCTGTCACTTCCCCAACACATCATATGAGTTTGTCCTGTCACTCCCATTCATATGAGTTTGTCCTGTCACTCATATATGAGTTTGTCCTGTCATATGAGTTTGTCCTGTCACTCCCCACACATTCATATGAGTTTTCCTGTCCCTTTCCCATCACACTCATATGAGTTTGTCCTGTCACTTCCCCAACATTCATTTGAGTTTGTCCTGTCAACCCCTAACATTCATATGAGTTTTTCCTGTCACTCCCAAAACATTCATATGAGTTTGTCACTGTCACTCCCCACAC
Organism: Ylistrum balloti; assembly: GCF_031769215.1. NCBI lineage: Eukaryota > Metazoa > Mollusca > Bivalvia > Pectinida > Pectinidae > Ylistrum > Ylistrum balloti. The sequence goes on along the minus strand of NW_026782142.1, from coordinate 53,436 downwards.
ATTCATATGAGTTTGTCCTGTCAATCCCCCACACATTCATATGAGTTTGTCCTGTCAATTCCCTTCACATTCATATGAGTTTGTCATGTGAACACAATCATATGAGTTGTCCTGTCATTCCCCTTCTAAATTCATATGAGTTTGTTCATATGAGTTTGCCCTGTCAATCCCCCACACATTCATGTGCGTTTGTCCTGTCACTCCCAAACACATTCATCTGTGTATGTCATGTCACTCCCCATATATTCTGATGAGTTTGTCCTATCAACCCCTAACATTCATATGAGTTTGTTCTGTCCCTTCCCGAACACATTGATATGAGTTTACCCTGTTATTCCCTCTAACATTCATATGAGTTTGTCCTGTCACTCCCCCACACATTCATATGACTTGGTCCTGTCACTCCCAAACACATTTATCCATGTATGTCATGTCACTCCCCCAAATATTCATATGAGTTTGCCCTGTCACTCCCCACACATTCATATGAGTTTGTCCAGTCCCTTCCCCAACACAATCATATCAGTTTGTCCTATCATTCCCCCACATATTCATATCAGTTCGAACTGTCACTCCCTCACACATTCATATGAGTTTGTCCTGTCCTTTCCCAAAAACAATCATATGAGTTTGTCTTGTTACTCCCCAACACATTCATATCAGTTGATCCTGTCACTTGAGTTTGCCCTGTCAATCCCCCACACATTCATGTGCGTTTGTCCTGTCACTCCCAAACACATTCATCTGTGTATGTCATGTCACTCCCCACATATTCATTTGAGTTTGTCCTGTCATTTCCCACACATTCATATGGATTTGAACTGTCACTCCCTCACAAATTGATATGAGTTTGTCCTGTCCCTTCCCCAACACATTCATATGAGCTTGCCCTGTCACTCCCCCACACATTCATGTGAGATTGTCCTGTCACTCCCAAACACATTCATATGAGTTTGTTTTGTCATTCCCCTCACACATTCATATGAGTTTGTCCTGTCACTTCCCCATATTCATATTAGTTTGTTCTGTCCCTTCCCCCATACATTCATATGAGTTTGTCCTTTCTCTCCCCCACACATTCATATGAGTTTTCAATGTCACTCCTCCACACAATCATGTGAGTTTGTCCTGTCACTCCCAAACACATTCATATGAGTTTGTCCTGTCTCTTCCCCAACAAAATCATATGAGATTGTCCTGTCACTCCCCCACATATTCATATGAGTTTGCCCTGTCACTCCTCACATATTCTGATGAGTTTGTCCTGTTAACCCCTAACATTCATATGAGTTTGTCCTGTCCCTTCCCCAACACACTCATATGAGTTTGTCCTGTCACTCCCCCACATATTCATATGAGTTGGTACTGTTAATTGAGTTTGTCCTGCCACTCTCCCTCACATTCATATGACTTGGTCCTGTCACTTGAAATTGCCCTGTCACTCCCCCACACATTCATATGAGTTTGTCCTGTCACTTCCCCAACATTCATATGAGTTTGAACTGTCAATCTCCTTCAAACATTCATATGAGTTTGTCCTGTCCCTTCCCGAACACATTGATATGAGTTTACTCTGTTATTCCCTCTAACATTCATATGAGTTTGTCTTGTCCCTTCCCCAAAACACTCATATGACTTGGTCCTGTCACTTGAAATTTCAATGTCACTGCCTCACATATTCATATGAGTTTGTCCTATCACTTCCCCACACATTCATGTGAGTTTGTCCTGTCACTCCGAAACACATTCATCTGTGTATGTCATGTCACTCCCCCTAATATTCATATTAGTTTGCCCAGTCATTCCACACATATTCTAATGAGTTTGTCATGTCAACCCCTAACATTCATATGAGTTTACCCTGTTATTCCCTCTAACATTCATATGAGTTTTTCCTGTCCCTTCCCCAACACACTCATATGACTTGGTTCTGTCACTTGAAATTGCAATGTCACTGCCTCACACATTCATATGAGTTTGTCCTGTCACTTCCCCACATAAAAATGAGTTTGCCCTGTCACTACCCCACACATTCATATGCGTTTGTCTTGTCCCATCCCCAAAACAATCATATGATTTTGTCTTGTTACTCCCCAAAACATTCATATGAGTTGATTCTGTCACTTGAGTTTTCATTGTCACTCCCCCACACAATCATATGAGTTTGTCCTGTCTCTTCCCCCACACATTCTTATTAGTTTGTCCTGTCACTTGAGTTTGTCCTGTCACTTGAGTTTGTCCTGTCACTTGAGTTTGCCCTGTCACTGCCCCGAGCATTCATATGAATTGGTCCTATCACTCCCCCACACATTCATATGAGTTTGTCCAGTTACTCCCCCACATATTAATTTGAGTTTGCCCTCTCACTCCTCCACATATTCATATGAGTTTGCCCTTTCACTCCCTCACACATTCATATGAGTTTGTCCTGTCCCTTCTCCCACACCTCATATGAGTTTGTCCTGTCACTCCCCCACACATTCATATGAGTTTGCCCTTTCACTCCCTCACACATTCATATGAGTTTGTCCTGTCCCTTCTCCCACACATTCATATGAGTTTGTCCTGTCACTTAAGTTTGCCCTGTCACTCGCCCCATTCATATTAGTTTGTTCTGTCCCTTCCCCCATACATTCATATGAGTTTGTCCTTTCTCTCCCCCACACATTCATATATTTTTGTCCTGTCACTCCCTCACATATTCATATGATATTGCCCTGTCACTCCCCCACACATTCATATATTTTTGCCCTGTCACTCCCTCACACATTCATATGAGTTTGCCCTGATATTCCCCCATTATTCACATGAGTTTTTACTGTCACGCCCCCACACATTCTTGAATTTGCCCTGTTACTCCTCCATTATTCATATGAGTTTTTACTGTCACTCCCTCACACATTCATATGAATTTGTCCTGTCAATACCCCACATATTCATATGAGTTTGTCCTGTCACTCCACCACATTCATATGGGTTGGTCTTGTCACTCCCTCACACATTCATATGAGTTTGCCCTTTCACTCCCTCACACATTCATATGAGTTGGTTCTGTCACTTGAGTTTGCCCTGTCACTGCCCCACACATTTATATGAGTTTGTCCTGTCACTCCCCCACGCATTCATATGAATTTGTCCTGTCACTCCCCCACACATTCATATGAGTTTGCCCTTTCACTCCCTCACACATTCATATGAGTTTGCTCTCTTATTCCTCCACACATTCATATGAGTTTGTCTTGTCCCTTCCCCAAAGCAATCATATGAGTTTGTCTTGTTACTCCCCCACATATTCATATGAGTTGATACTGTCACTCGAGTTTGCCCTGTCACTCCCCCACACATTCATATGAGTTTTCAATGTCACTCCTCCACACAATCATGTGAGTTTGTCCTGTCACTCCCAAACACATTCATATGAGTTTGTCCTGTCTCTTCCCCAACAAAATCATATGAGATTGTCCTGTCACTCCCCCACATATTCATATGAGTTTGCCCTGTCACTCCTCACATATTCTGATGAGTTTGTCCTGTTAACCCCTAACATTCATATGAGTTTGTCCTGTCCCTTCCCCAACACACTCATATGAGTTTGTCCTGTCACTCCCCCACATATTCATATGAGTTGGTACTGTTAATTGAGTTTGCCCTGTCACTGCCCCGAGCATTCATATGAATTGGTCCTATCACTCCCCCACACATTCATATGAGTTTGTCCAGTTACTCCCCCACATATTAATTTGAGTTTGCCCTCTCACTCCTCCACATATTCATATGAGTTTGCCCTTTCACTCCCTCACACATTCATATGAGTTTGTCCTGTCCCTTCTCCCACACCTCATATGAGTTTGTCCTGTCACTCCCCCACACATTCATATGAGTTTGCCCTTTCACTCCCTCACACATTCATATGAGTTTGTCCTGTCCCTTCTCCCACACATTCATATGAGTTTGTCCTGTCACTTAAGTTTGCCCTGTCACTCGCCCCATTCATATTAGTTTGTTCTGTCCCTTCCCCCATACATTCATATGAGTTTGTCCTTTCTCTCCCCCACACATTCATATATTTTTGTCCTGTCACTCCCTCACATATTCATATGATATTGCCCTGTCACTCCCCCACACATTCATATATTTTTGCCCTGTCACTCCCTCACACATTCATATGAGTTTGCCCTGATATTCCCCCATTATTCACATGAGTTTTTACTGTCACGCCCCCACACATTCATGAATTTGCCCTGTTACTCCTCCATTATTCATATGAGTTTTTACTGTCACTCCCTCACACATTCATATGAATTTGTCCTGTCAATACCCCACATATTCATATGAGTTTGTCCTGTCACTCCACCACATTCATATGGGTTGGTCTTGTCACTCCCTCACACATTCATATGAGTTTGTCCTGTCACTCCCCCACACATTCATATGAGTTTGCCCTTTCACTCCCTCACACATTCATATGAGTTTGCTCTCTGTCACTGCCCCACACATTTATATGAGTTTGTCCTGTCACTCCCCCACGCATTCATATGAATTTGTCCTGTCACTCCCCCACACATTCATATGAGTTTGCCCTTTCACTCCCTCACACATTCATATGAGTTTGCTCTCTTATTCCTCCACACATTCATATGAGTTTGTCCTGTCACTTGAGTTTGCCCTGTCACTCCCCCCATTCATATGAGTTTGTTCTGTCCCTTCCCCCATACATTCATATGAGTTTGTCCTTTCTCTCCCCCACACATTCATATATTTTTGTCCTGTCACTCCCTCACTTATTCATATGATATTGCCCTGTCACTCCCTCACTCATTCATATGAGTTTGTCCTGTCACTATCCCACACATTCATATGGGTTGGTCCTGTCACTCCCTCACACATTTATATGTGTTGTCCTGTCACTCCCCACACATTCAGATGAGTTTGTCGTGTCACTCCCCTTAACATTGATATGGGTTCGTCCTGTCACTCTCCCAACACAATCATATGGGCTCGTCTGTCATTCCCCCTCCCTTAACAAACGATTTCTTTCCTTCTCCGAAGTTACATCTTTTTGATCAGTGTACTGTCACCATTATGGTTAGTATTATGAGGTTAAAAAGCAGTCCTTTCTCTTTGAAATAACTAGCTAGAATAGCCTTAATCTTCCAGTTGATATTGAAATAATTTTGATGATTAAACATTACATTTACAAAACAAGATATCTACAGAGTTCTTTATACATCAATACTTTAGTTAAAACTATACAAAGTCATTATTCTGTACAAAGACATAATTCAAAGAGCAAAAGCAACACTTTCAGATTAAAATTTATGAAAAAATGGAAAAAATGGGAGAACCTTATCAAAACTTGAATTGAATCCTAACAATATGCCAACAACAAAACATTTGGGTTGGTAATACATTCAATACATATGAAAAAGACGTGTCTATGAAACACTTTGCCCAGTTGCCACAAACTTCGGAAGTGAGACATTAAAAATGTACTGTGTAAGGCATGTGCTAATTGCATGTACACTTTGTGAAACATTTATGTCTTCGTTGTGGTAATAATTGTGTGTTTTTTTGTTTTTTTTTACCTTTAAATGCTATTCAAAGGTCAAGGTCTTGTGACAACGAACACATATGCCAAATATGATCTTATGATGTAATAGTTGTGGCCAATGTTAATTTTTTGTTCAAATGAGGTCAGAGGTGACCTCTGAGGTGAAAATTGTTGGTACCACCAGAAAGGTCTTGTCACAAGGAACACGCATGTCAAGTATGAAAGACTTCTTACGGTCCAATAGTTATTGACAAGGTGAAAGTTGACAACAGACGAACAAAGAGCACAAAACACTATGCCCCTGATCTTCGATCCAGGCGCATAATTACTTGACAAATGGTTAGGAATTCAATACAAAGTATACACAGCTCGAATCATATTATCTTGCACTACAAACGTGCTTACCTATCTGAAGCTGAACTGAAAAGCTGGCTAATATATGAGTCACCTATGATTTGAGACCGCTGTTATTTGACTAATATGAAGCTCTAGTTTTCTATGCTTTGACTTTTGAATAATAATAACCAGTCGAACATGTTAATCTGTTTTCAGTGTGTATTAGCTAAATTGACGAAGTATATTTTACATCCTGATAAACAAATATACTTGCTTTGCTATCAATGGCAATAACAATTATTTGTTTTGAGCAATACACAATAGCCAATAGTATGTATAGCGTTGTTGTAAAGATAAAGACAAAATTATTTTCTTTTGTCTAAAACTCAAGGATCTGAACATCAGAACCGGGAGTCAGAATGGACAATGTGTGTCCAAACAGCCCGCGTCGCTCCTCTGTTGCTCGAAATTCATTTTGCCGCAATATTTCCGACTGTCGTGCTTCTAAGGCGATTTCCTTCCTTCTCCTCCCAGACAAAGTAGCCGCTTTGCCAGCTTGACTAAAATGTAGATCTTTGATTTCGTATGAGGCACATTTTTCACGAGTATGAATTATCTTCGCCATGGCTTGGTCTTGTGGCATGTTCAGAATCGTGTTCAGTGGTTTTCGTTGAAACCGTTTTACTGCCGTTACAACTCTCGCTGCTCGCCTGAATGTCGCCAGCGCATTAGCGGCCTTGCCGAATGCAGATTTCCTTTGACCTTCTTCTTTCCTTTTACCTTCTTTCTTGCCTAGGGGAGACCACACGTTACCACTTGATTTTAGTGAACGTTTGGTTGAATCGCCTGTGAATTCAATAATAGCAGAAAAATAGTTTGCACGATTTGCGCGAATAAAGAAAAGGTATCAGAAATGTTTTTTCGTGTAATCGCGCACCATTTTTTACATGTGGTACCGTTCACAATGTATCGTGACGGAAATTTGTATTCTGATCTTTTATTTATCTTTTTTTAATTCCTCCATCGATATAAAGGCAGATTGCCAATGGTATATTATATAATGTATAGCAAACTTTTGGTTATATGAACAAAAATCAACATCATTATCGTTGAACTTCTGGATCATGAAAACTAGAAAAAATAGTGAAGGGTCCATTACGTATATTTCGGTCCACTTGTTCGGACAAATGACCATCTTGTGGTTCAATATCATTAAAATATATTCACCTAATCCCATTTGCTGACTCAGCTTTCTTCCGATTGGCCCTGCTACTCCAGTAACCATAGCAGTTGTGGACGCCTTATTTTTAGGAATATCTATTTTGGTCAGGTCAATCGAGCTGGTCCCCGAACTGGACAAAAATTAATAAGTATCATTTCTAGACGTCGGAATGTAACTGCCTACGTCATGTGTATATGTGAATTTGACAAAACAAACCCTTGAATTACTTGTAATGAATCACATCAGCTTTGTGATTTCCGTAGCAAAATGGTAAATACAGATGCTATATCTAGGGCTATAACAGAGTCATTTTATATGAATTACAATGTAGTTGGAAATTTACTCTGTAGGCGTTACTGTTTCGATATGGTTTGTCATAATGGTGATATGCTATTCGAATCTTTATTGGTTTCACTTTACGATTATCTAGATGAATTCTATATACGTTTTCCAACATAAGCAACTGATTGTATCACTCGGTTTTAGGATTATATATATTGATTTTAGCCGAAAAGGGGCATTCTGTGGGACATTAGGCAGATTATGTGTTTCTCTAGTTCGGTACCTGTGGTTTTCCGCGACGGTACGCAGAACATCGGTAACCCGAGTTCCTCTGTAAACATCGTCATGTAGATTACATGAAAACCCATGCTCAGCGTAGACATTGTACTCCATATTGTTTTCATGTATGTCGGTCACTGAAAAAGGAATAGCTAAAGGTAAAGTCATTCAGCACATATAGGGCCAGGTAGCGAAATTTAATAATACAGATGTTAATCTGAATCATAGGCAAAAGAGTGTTTGACAAATTATTAAAAAGTCAAATCATATACGTAAAATATTGCAAGTCATGGCATTATTAGCGATGATATTCTTCAAATATCACTGCATCTGATGTTATTGTCGACTGGACAACAACGAAAAGGAATCAAATATATGTTTTAATTTAAAATATGTTTGCTTATGGGGAAATTACGAGGAACGAAACCATACCTAATGCATTCTGAACAATTCACACTGTCTGTTGAATCCGGGATTATCCCCGGTCTTCCAACTCACAAAATTTAGCCTCTGAATTACATGTATCTAACATAACGTAAGCTACATGGCATGCAATTTCACCCGTTCAATCTAATTAATTTGTTTTATCTAGCCATACCACCACGGCTGTGTCAATCACATAACAATAACATAAAACCAGAATTTGCCGTCCGTTACTACGGGATAAAAAGGAATTACTTTTTCCCCGTCAGTATCTGTATCGAAAAATTAAAACACACAAAAAAGGCACCGTGTCTGCCTGCTTGATTCATATATGGTTTTATACATACATACCGGCTGCCACAGACATGTGCGACATGGATGATTCGCCAACATTTTTCAGTGGTTTACACATCCAATTAGTCTTCATTATTTTGTTGATGGAAGGTCTCCCTCTTGGAACGTAAGAAAGCATCGCCCTCAGTAGTTCACGACAGTCTGTGAAAACGAGGGAAAATCTATGGGGTACCGTGCTTCAGACAGTGATATTTTTTTCCATCAACGCAATAACATAATGTAGATCGGTCTATTTTTGAGATATGTTGAAATTCCCCTGATGTGCCACTTACAACTTGCGAATTCAATGTATCAAGTGATGATACGATGAACGAAAAGGACCTATCCGTGCGCAGTTTACTGTTCCGTCATAAGGATGACATGTGACCTATGATTTATCGGAGGATGCTGAACAGAAAAATTGCAAAGGTTTTACTTCTTCAACATAAGATAAGTCTCCAGAAAAAGGAGTAATTCAACTACAAAACTACGTTACAACGACACCTTTCTTAATCGGACTGAAGCGAGCCTATTCTAATGATGTACAGAATCATCTATGCATACATGATAACACAGGTGACCTAGTCTACTTGAAATACTGCATATCTGTCTGATCATCTCGGCATGTCTGTACGTCCGAATACTTACCTCTAGAGACATATTTATGGAATTGGAGCCTTTCTTGCATGGCGAAGCGCATCACTGCTAAATCATCGTCCCGGAATGGCAGATGACCACACAATATCGCATACAGACAAACACCTACAACGTAAATGGGCAGTGTTGAAAAAGGTGTGGAAAGTGAAGAAGATAGCTAATACAGTGTTTGAAAGGAAATAATTACAATGGACTCCGCCACTTTTAGGCGAAGTTTAGTTTTAGTTCAATATTGGCGTAAAAGAAAATGTTAGTTTCGCCAACTTCTAAGTGACTTCTCCCTCACTTCGAGCTGGTGACTACCTCACTGAACAACACGTGGGAGGCCCGTAGAATGTTATATGAAGCAATTGGAGTAATTAAAGTACCTTGCTCAAGAATACAACCACTCTAGTACGGCACAGGGCGGTCCTTGTCTCAGTAAACAGTATGGAGACTTCAATTCACTATTGTGTGTAAAGGGAAATATATATGCTTACGAGCTATCATCCCTTGAGTATAAAACACAGAACAAACTTTATCATATGTAGCATAGGGTCAATGAACTATCTATTAAGTGTATTTTTGATTTGCTGTAAACAGGACTTCTACTAACCCATACTCCATATGTCAGCCAAGACGGCATCATACGACGATGCTGTGAGCACTTCCGGTGCAGTATACACATAAGAACCACAACTTGTACCTACGAAGTGGTCTTGTGGAAACATGCGCGCAAACCCAAAATCTACAAAAGAGAATTGTTAACTCTTAACAAATGGATTTATTTTCAATTGTTGATACATTCGATGACAAGATTGATGTATAGTACATGTATACAGTTACTCCGCTCATAAAATACTAATTTTAATCATATTCTTTTTTTTAACATGAGAATATTTTCCAATAGAGCTTTTATCTATGATTCGTTCATTTTACAACAAATGTGTAACTAGATTTATCAGTCTTCGAAAGCGTATTTGAATAATAGGGTTGGCGGGAAACTTACCAGTTAATTTGATATTATAAAATCGATCGAGAAGGATGTTTTCGCATTTGATATCGCGATGACAGACGCCATTTGTATGAAGATAGTTGACAGTGTCCAGTATTTGCTTAAAGATCCGGCGGGCGTCTGGTTCGGACAAACGACCAAGTTTATTAACGAATGTAAGGAGATCTCCATTCGGGGCGTACTCCATGACCAGGTAGTAACAATCATTACTACTATATACCGAATATACGTCAAGCTGAAAATGTAAAATCATAAATACAGTGAAAGCATAAAGTGAAAAGAAATTACAATTTTTTTTACCTATTTTTGTTTGTTCGCTGGGTTTAGCGTCTCGTGAACAGTCAGGGTTATTTCAAGACGTGAGTAGCTGATCGATACACCACTGAACAACATATGGATGACCATCGCACGACATCCTCAGAGCAATTAATTCATTTCGTTGTACTGCTCGGAATATGTTGTTTTAAGAAGAAGAAGAAGAAGAGGAGGAGGAGGAACATATGTTTGCATTTTTGCAAGTTATATCAGTACATTAACATCCTTACCAATCCCGGATGTTGTAGATTCTGATTCAATCTAATCTCTCTGGTGACAAATTTTTCCAATGTCTCTTTCTTGTAGCGATTTTTCTTGATGATTTTGATCGCAACGGTTTTATTCATCCGCTGATGAATCGCCTTTTTAACCTTTGACCTGGGTCCCTCGCCGATAGTTTCACCAAACACATAACCGTAAGACTGCAAAGAGATTTTCTCGTGTCGATCCGGTTTCCATATTCCTCCCTTTTCTCGAAGTGTGAAATTATCGTGGAGATGGATTATGTCCGGAGCTGCCTTAGCGGCCATCTTGTCGTTAGGCATCTAAATACTATGGCGTCAACCAATTATCATCTTTATGACGTCAGTCAAATTTATCATATGATTGTGACCCGCCCCTTTTTGTTTTCGTTCATATCGCAAAAAACTTAGGTACACATGTAAATATAAACATTGAACTGTTACCAGATGGTAGTATAGTCGATACACAAATATGATTTAGGTGACCGATATATGAGTTTTTACGTCCTCACAGCAGCCGCGGTCATATGAGGATTTGCATGCTAACGATACAGTCGACCCAAATACCATTCACGGATATTTTGATGATATTTTTTCAACATACAAACACATAAGAACTGATTATAGTGTAACATGTACTGAAGACGAGCAATAGGTATTTTGGGAATCGTGACAGGATTTCGTTGTTTTTCTCCGTACTATTCGTAGACACAGAAAAGGTCATTTTAAAATGAATATCCTAGACTTCCTCAGCCTTTCCAAAGAAGAGAGTCTCCCATCTCTGCCCATGCAGGATAGATATGTCCCATGTGGAACACCCATTGAGGATAAATCTTACTCCCGCCTCTGCCCATGTAGGATAGACATGTCCCATGTGGAACACCCATTGAGGATAAATCTTTCTCCCGCCTCTGCCCATGTAGGATAAACATGTCCCATGTGGAACACCCATTGAGGATATATCTTTCTCCCACCTCTGCCCATGTAGGATAGATATGTCCCATGTGGAAAACCCATGGAGGATAAATCTATCCCACATGACTGCACTCGGTGACCTCAGTCGGCTATCACAACTGACTCAAACCGACGAGTGGATGCTTTGTTTGCAGGTTCCGTAATGCGCGACTGCAACATCACAGTTAACATTAACTATAACAATCCTTGTCCAGTGAACACAATTAAACGCCGGAGGATCATCCATGACTCTGATTCTGAATGAACACACGCGTGACACTCACACCATTGCAATTTTTCGCGCGCATAAACAATTGACGTTATTATAAACAGGGAAATCCCCTTTTTGTCCATGACATCGCGGCAAGCCTACCCTACCTTAATAAATGATACGGAGTTAAATGTTGTTCAATACAAGTATTTCCGTGTATCTGTCGGTAATTAAAATATTTAATTTCCAAAAAATAAATATTTCTAATGGTTATTCATATTGCGTTTGTAGTCAGTCATTTTGCTCTCGCGGAAGAATGTAGAATTTTGGAAACGTGAATGGTGATATTCATGTGCCATTCAGATCGTGGGATATTTTTTACGTCGTGGCGGAAATAATGGGGTGGGAGAAAAATAATCAACCCCTACCCTCAGAGGATGTGACAGAGAAATCTCCAACCCTCAGTATGATTTTTTTGTAGTATAACCCTCGGTTCAGACAACAACAAAAATCACCCCTCGGGTTGGAGATTTCTCTATCACACCCTCAGGGTAGGGGAAGATTCTATTAGTATTTTCATTTATTTATTTATTTTTGAAGGACGAAAAATTACTTAATAGTTTCCAGATTAGCCCTCACTCCTCAGTAAAATACTCAAATAATCACTTGACCCGAAACTGTAAGTATATGAAACAGTGGGCCTATCTGTATAACAATAACAAACTTGTAACGTAAAACATTGTGGCTATATTAACGAGCGCTTTAATGTATTGTGTGTGTGATTATTCAACTCCAACAACTTTCCCATACGATCAACTTCAAACGGAAGTGTGGCTAGAACTTCATTTCCCACAATACACTTACCTCAGCACGCAATGAGAACTGCCGACCCGTTCAATGGTTAAAAATAATTTGACCGACAAAATCTCTTTAATTTTCCGGTTCAGAACACGTAAACTTTCTACATTCTGATTGGTGAATATATATATACAAGGGTATTAAGAAGACCCGATTTAAGATGTCCTTCTTATATTAACTCGAGTACATGATCTATTATTTACATTAGCAGTGTTCACACTTAAAATAGAGCAGTTTCATTTTTCTGAAATCAGCTTAACCGCAAGTGGCGAACGCTCACTTGTCGTCTGCTCCCGGCGCTCCGACACCGACAGCAGCACTACTTGGATTCCGTAGTCAACAGTGTAAGTAACGTTATTACAAAGCAATCCAGCGTAGTCATATGAAACTCTTACCTGTATCTGATGTATATATATATTGTCATGTATAAATGTTGTGTATTAATCTAAATTCAGATGTGCTGTGTTTACATGCATTGTGTTATATTGATTGTTTACATAAAAACCTGTTTATAATTGTTTGGCACAATATGTGTAGAAAGTGCTAAGCAGATTTTTCGAGAAAGTTTGGTTACTAGAATGACCTGTGTGTTTCCGGAAGTTTCTGAATCTAGAAAGCGCGGATATTAGAATTATCTGGGTGTTTCCGGAAGTTTCTAGAGACGCATGTAAACAATCTAGAGAAGAACTTTCTAGAAACCTTTAGTGTATATAAACATGATGGAACTGAGCCTGAGGAGCCTTTTGAAGTATTCACGCCTCGAGTGAGTTTACTTTGAGACTTCAGTCTGTGAAGTGTGGACTTTTACGGTGATTCAGTGATAGTGCCTTGTGGTCTTGCACTTATATATATACCCAACTAGGAAACAATTCTTGGATTACTCTTCGGTTACACGGTTTTTGAGGACAATCTTTTGTGAATTCTTCTGGATTTGGAGGACTTCCGCGGAAAGATAAGTTCTGACTTTTGATTAATTAGTAGCTAGCTCTGTACACCATCACACTATTTGTAACTTTACTGCATAGCATTTATTTGTTGTTAATAAAGTGTTGAATTTTAACCTAGCTGTTGGTTTTTGTTCGCTGTACGTTAATTCCGTAACGTAACAGATTGGGGGTTCGTCCGGGATCGAATTATGCTATCTCTTTGAAGATTTAAATTAAAAAAAAAAATCAAAGTACTGAAAGTCCTGAGAGGCTAAACGTATTGAAAAATGTTCACAAATAACCGCTAAGCTATATTACTTTCCCCATACTCCTACACTTTGGAATGCAAAAATTACTAAAATAAGAGAACCAGAGGCTATTTTTCTTAATTTTAAGCGATTTTATATCTTCTTTGATTCTTATTTCAAATTTGATGACAATAATGTGAACAAAACGAAATGACTTTATACCTACTTCTTTATTTCAAATGTATTGCAAAGTAATAGTCCTTGCTTATTATAATTATATTTGTAGTTGAGGAAAGTAGATAAGGTGTACACAGCATTTCAGATAGAAAAAAGTGTAAGTAATTACATTAAATGTATTTACATGCCTATCTTCCTTGAAGTGTCTTCCAGTAATTACATCTATAAAGACATAGTTCTATGAGATTAAACCAGACTCCCATATATACAAAATTTACAATATTTTTACTATAGCTACTACTATTTCTGATGTCCAATGCATTAGATAATGTCGCCATGACATGCAAAATGAACATATATGTTATGGAAACATTTCGTTCTAGTTAATTGATAATTATAAACATTGATATTTTTGGGTTTTTTTATACGAACTTTGTTTGAAGGAATATTTTCATTTCAAGTAACTTTCATACACATTAAAAAACCTTGAGAAATCAGCACAATCAACCTTCATCAAATAAAACTAAAAGTCAACATCATGATCAATACAGTATTAAAAATATATTATTCATAAATCATGAGCACCAAATGGACCTTGCCTACGAAGCACAAACTTTTTATCTTCAAAAACTTAAAAAAGTGTCATGGCAGTGGGTGTGAAAAACCTGAAAAAGTGTCATATTGGCGGGTGTGCACGTGGGGCGAACAGTCCAATTTTGTGACGTCTAATGAGGTAAAGTGATATTATATATTAAGACGATCTTGCCACAACGACAAGGATTAAAGCAAAATTGATGTCCTGTTTGTAAGTTTTGTTTGTTTATAAGTTCTGTTAGTTGATAATTCAAACCAAGCCCTCAGACTAACTTCTTACCATGGCGCCAACTCGCATGTACAGTGTTCTGTATGCTTACGTCATGTCGAGAAGGATTCATAAGCTCCGCCATACAGTTAATCAAGTCATGTAGTTAAAATAAACTTTGAAGATACAAGAAACATTTTATTTGCTTACTAACGGTAAATATGGTTGTTTTCTAGGAATATTCACAGCAGGCGATAAGAATCAACTCAGCTTGATCTTCTTCAGTAGCAGAGGTCGGGGATGTCCGTGAGCAAATTCCGTAAAATATATTGTTCAAAATTTTAACAATAGTTCAACCACACTGCACTTTTTTTGAAATATATAGTAATTGTATTGCTATTAAAAAATAAACTAATTGTGGATGCTTTTAAAATAGCGATTTGAAAGATCGCAGCATTATTTACGCAGAAAATTGCCGCTAGGGGCTCTAACTCTTTACGATATTTCAGCCAATGAGAAAGCCAGGATCGGTAAATTTTGTCTGAAAGGCAGTCACAATAAAAAACAAAGAAAAAAAAAAGGTTCATTCAAAATTCAAATTATTTTGTATTTAAATTTGAAACCAACAGCTAGGCAATATTGTTGTAACTATAGAAAAGTTTCTTAAAGCGCCATCCTTAGAGATTTTTTTGGAATTTCGTAAGCTAGATTTGTTAACATTAGGGAAAATTTAAGAGTGAAAGGTTTTATGAGAAAAGCAGAGATCAAGAATATCATTATTAAGCATTTCGTTGATGAACCAACATTTGAAGAAGCAACTTTAGACAAGATTGTAGAATTCAAAATTGAAGAAATCGGGTTAAAAGAAATGAAAGAAAAAAAATGAAAGAAATAGAAAAAGAAATGAAAGAAAAAGAAATAGAGATGCAATTGAAGGAAATGGAAAGGGAAAGGTTACAGGCTAATATTTGGATGAGAGAATTAGAAAGGGATGACAGAGGTGAAACAGAATATTGAAATGAAACTATTAGAGTTTTTGATGTTTGCAAAAATGTTAGGTTAGTACCCCCTTTTCATGAAAAAGAAGTTGATAAATATTTCTTACATTTTGAGAAAATAGCTGACAGCTTGAAATGGCCTGAAGACAAACTTACACTTTTACTTCAAAGTGTTTTGATAGGCAAGGCCAGAGATATTTATTCCTCTTTATCTGTAGAACAAATTTCCAATGACCAAATTGTAAAGAAAGCTATTCTTAAGGCATACAAATTAGTTCCTGAGGCATATAGGCAGAAATTTTGAAACAGCAAAAAGAAAGATGATCAGACCCATGGAGAATTTTGTGAGAGACAAAGAACAACTTTTTGCTAGGTGGTGTAAATCTAAAGAAATTAACAAAGATTATGACAAACTTAGGCAATTATTGTTGATAGAAGAATTCAAACATTTGTGTCCACTCTGATATCAAAACTCACTTAGATGAAAGGAAAGTTGATACACTCAACGAAGCAGCTGTAATGGCTGATGATTACTCTCTCACTTACAAAGGCTCATTTGTTAAACCAAGTACTCAGAGTACATTTAACTCTGGTAGATTAGGTCAGTCAAGGAAATCTACCTTTTGTGTCCCTTCTTCTGATAAACAAAAGGTTACTGACAAAGATCAGTCTGACTCTAAAATGGGTCAAAGGACATGTGCAGGGTCTCCTTCTGGTCCTATTTGTAATTATTGTAAGAAAGTAGGACATGTAATGTCTGAATGCTATTCTCTCCAAAGGAAAGAAGAAAGAAAGAAACAGTCAGTTCTTGCAATGTCAAAGTCTTGTCATATACCCTGTGAGATATTGGAAGGTTCAAAGGTCAGTGTTGAGGTCAAAAGTTCAGTCTGAAAGTGTTCTGGAGGAGTACTCTCCCTTTATTTCTGAAGGTTTTGTGTCGCTTACGAGTGACGATGCTAGTCCACAACCTGTGAAGATTTTGCTTGATACTGAAGCTTCTCAGTCTTTGTTGTTTGAAGGCATAGTACCTTTGTCTGAGAAGACTTCTTCTAGATCTAGTGTTTTGCTTCAAGGTGTGGAGTTAGGTTTTATTAATGTGCCTCTCCATTGTGTGTATCTAAACTCAGACTTGGTTACTGGACCTGTGACAATTGGTGTTAGACCAGAACTTCCTGTAGAAGGCGTGTCGCTCAATTTAGGCAATGACTAAGCTGGAGAGAAAGTTAGGGTAGATCCTTTAGTGTCCAACACTCCTTGTAAGGTAGATGCTGAGACTGTGGACCAGGATGTGGTCTTTAAGTATCCTTCTTGTGCTGTTACTCGTTCAATGAGTAAGAAGGACTCGGGAGCCGTGGACTTATGTGATACATTTCTTGCTCATGAGTTAAGTGATGACCAGAGTTGCTCTGTAATTCAAGATATGGCTACAGATGTTGAGGCTGGTATGTCCATAGTTCGTCATCTTTGTCTAGGAAAGAGCTTATATTAGAACAGGGAAAAGATACTGAGCTGTCTCTGCTGTGTGATAAGGCTTCAACTGAAGAAGAAACTGATCAAGTCCCAGTTTGTTACTTTAGAAAATCTGGAGTATTGATGCAGAAGTGGCGTCCTCCTGATGTCGCCCCTGAGGAAGACTGGAAGGTTGTAACCAAGATTTTTGTTCCTAAGGTCTATAGGAAAGAGGTGTTGAGTTTAGCTCATGGTTTACCTATGGCAGGACATTTTAGGTGTGACTAAGACCTACAACAAGATCTTGCACCACTTCTTCTGGCCAAAACTCAAGCAGGATGTTGCTGAGTATTGTAGGTCATGCCATACATGCCAGATGGTAGGGAAACCTAATCAGAAAATACCTGTAGCGCATTTAAAGTCCATACCAGCTTTTGAGGAACCCTTCAGTAGAGTTATCATAGATTGTGTAGGCCCTTTACCTAAAACTAGTTTAAGCAAAGATTGACCAGGGCTCGTGAACTTGATAAAGAAAATGTGGCCGCCTCTCAAGCCAAGATGAAAACGGGGTATGATAAAGATGCTAGAGAAAGAAATTTTCAGCCTGGTGACAAAGTTTTGACCTTGCTGCCTATACCTGGTCAGCCTTTGTAAGCAAGATATTTTAGGCCATATGTTGTTGAGAAAAAGATTAATAATGTTAATCATGTTGTACAAACACTAGGGAGGCGCAAGAAAACTCAATTATGTCATGTAAATATGATCAAAGAGTATTTTGATAGAAATGAGAGCAAAGACTCTCAACCTGTTGCTACTTTGTACTCTGTACCAGCACCTTGTGCAGGCACAGCTTTAGATACTGATGTTGGAATAGGTGATGGTGTACAAGAGATAGGTGTTAAGATGTGTAATTCTGATTTGCTCTCCGACCTGGACGGAAAGCTACGACACTTATCTGACACTGAGAGGAACGAACTGAAAGTTGATTTCAGGGGTATAGACATTTGTTTCCTGATGTACCGTGAAGGACTGATGTTGTCTATCACGATGTTGATGTAGGAGACGCAAAACCTACAAAGCAGCATCCATATCGTGTTAATCCACTGAAAGCTGAACACATGGAGAAAGAACTGAGATACATGTTAGAAAATGACATTATTGAACGAAGCAGCAGTGAGTGGAGTTCTCCGTGCATTCTGGTACCGAAACCGGACAAGTCATTCAGATTTTGTACGGACTTCAGAAAAGTGAATTCGCTGACCAAAAGTGACTCTTACTCGATACCCAGAATCGATGACTGTATCGATAAAGTGGGCAAAGCAAAGTATGTCAGTAAATTTTACTTACTGAAAGGGTATTGGCAAGTTCTACTCACAGAGAGACGAAAGAAGTTTCAGCATTTGTTACTCCAAAGGGCTTGTTCCAGTACAAAGTCATGGCTTTCGGCATGAAAAATGACCCAGCAACGTTTCAGCAACTTTTGAACAATGTCATTAGAAATCTGGATGGATGTGATGGGTACATCGATGATGTGATCATATACAGCGACACATGTTCAACGCATTCGGGATTTCTTCAACAGACTCACAACTATGAAACTGACTCTTAACTTGATAAAGTGTGAATTTTGCCATGCAGCTGTTGAATTGTTTGGTCACACTGTAGGTCAGGGACAAATAAGATCTGTAAAGGTCAAAGTAGAAACAATCTTAGATTTTCCTATTTCGGCAACTGGAGAGAACTGATGAGATTTCTTGGTATGGCTGGCTATTACCACAAATTTTGTCAAAATTTCTCTGTTATCACTGAACCTTTTAATGGGTTGTTGAAGAAAAACAACAAGACTGATCAATGCCAATGTGCATTTGAAGAAATAAAAGCCATACTGTCAAATTCGCCAGTTCTTCGTGCACTTGATTTCAGAAAACAGTTCAAACTGTATGTAGATGCTAGTGATGTCGGGGTTGGTGCTGTACTCGTGCAGGAAGATGATTCACAAGTTGATCACACTATATGTTTCTTTTCAAAGAAATTTGACAAACACCAAAAGAACTATTCTACTATTGAAAAAGAATGTTTGGCTTTGATCTTGGCTCTGAACCCATTTGAAGTCTATTTGTCAACTGCTGCTTCTCCTGTGTTAGTTTACACCGACCACAATCCATTGACATCCATCGGCAAAATGAAAAACAAAAACCAGGGCATTCTGAGATGGAGTTTAACTCTCCAAGGGTACAACCTTGACATCCGGCATATCAAAGGTAAAGACAATGTTCAGGTCAAAAGAAAGTTTTCCAAAAAAGAAAAACTTTCTTTTTTCTTTAAGGAGGGGTGTGTATTAAGTGTTGTGTATAAATCTAAATTCAGATGTGCTGTGTTTACATGCATTGTATCATATTAATTGTTTACATAAAAACATTTTTATAATTATTTGGCACAATATGTGTAGAAAGTGCTAGGCAGATTTTTCTAGAAAGCTCGGTTACTGGAATGACCTGTGTCTTTCCGGAAGTTTATAAATCTAGAAAGCGCGGTTATTAGAAATTACCTGGGTGTTTCCGGAATTTTCTAGACACGTAAACAAGCTAGGTACCTGCTAGTCTAGAATCATATAGAACTTTCTAGAAACCTTTAGTGTATATAAACATGATGGAACTGAGCCTGAGGGGCCTTTTGAAGTATTACCGCCTTGAGTGAGTTTACTTTGAGACTTCAGTCTGTGAAGTGTGGACGTTTACGGTGATTCAGTGATAGTGCCTTGCACTTATATATACCCAACGAGGAAACAACTCTTGGATTCCATAACGTAACAATATATATATTTAAAGCTTCTCCAAGTAGAGGCTGTTGAAATTGTATTCTGCTACCTTACTTCCACTGATCAGCTGATCTTGCATTGCCGACTTTTTAAAACTTAAGCCTTCACACAGATCTGTTATGCGGACTTCATCAAATCCTACTTGCCACTGCCGTTTCCTCCTATTGACAAAATTCATGATCAGTTTATCCATGATGCATTGGAAAACATGAAAGTTTTGTAAATTCATCTATTTTTAAAATTCCATCCAGTTATCAAATATGATGTATGGCATGTTCCCCCCAGAAGATAACCTGAGAAACTTCCTGAGCAGGGACATGAAATTTTACAGTAGGCCTAAATGGTTTCAATAAGACCAACAAAAACAAAATACAGATGGAGAAAGGAAGTTATAACAATAATATCAAAGTCCACATTCTCTGCTATTTCAGAAACAATTTCTGGAACATATCAATTGGTAAGAAATTTGTTGGTGTGTGGAGGTGTTTACTATCTAATCTACCTTGCACTGTAAATCAAGCTGTCTTAAATTTTAATTCTAATTTTTGCAGAACAGACTTTAAAGACAAACCTTTCAAGTGAAATGTTTACGACAATGCATTCAATTCCATGTCTGAAAAGTAACGCATTAGTTGAGTATATATGCTTTTCGCTAGTGTATTTTTGAAAGGTGGGTCAAATATACTTTCAGTAATGTCCATAGTAACTCCATAGTCAACAATGAAGCACCACAACACTGTGTACTAACAATAATCAGCATTTTTTTATAATTTGGTAGTGGCAGGCGAGGTTCACGGCCAACTCTTCTTAGTTCTAGCAAACTACCTAAACAAATAGGCAAGAACCATTGTATAAGCCGAACGTTATCAGGAAAGCCTTAGAGTTTCTAGTAATTATTATTCTAAAACTTCTCTGCTCAATGCTATCTTACTATTTTTACACGATTGCTTTCTGAACTGAGGGCACGTCGTTAGGACAGGCAATTAAAGTCCAACACCATTATTCAACATTACTGTATATGATGCATTGTCATAATTTACCGATTTATTGACTGTTGAAACACGACTGACACAAGAGGACAATCTTTAACTTGTGCCCTGTCCAGGCCTAAAACCAAAAGAAAGACATTGTGGCAAATTGTCTTATAACACGACATGAAAACCTGGACCTCAATGTATGAACATATTGTACATACAAGGATCATACCAACTGTACAAAAAACAAATAATCAATCTCTGGTGCAATTGGAATGATGCATTGCATTTATTTCTTTTTTTTTCTTTTGACACTCTACCACAAATGAAGAGGGAAACAATTTTTGTTAAATATATACATAATCCTTGATGTTATCTTTTAATTCTTATCAAATTATAATATCAAATATCTACACTATAATACCTTATATAATTCATGCTATTTCCCCCCCTTAATAAACAGTATTACAGTGCTGCATTTGTTGTCTAATCTCTTCGATACCTTAACTTTTGGTCCTTATGACATTTGTTTCAATGTATATAAAAGTGTATAGATATAAGAAAAGTTCCTCCATGATACAGCAATTTTATGTATACATGCGAGTGATTATTGCATCACAATGAATTCAAATACGGATAATAACAAAAATTATCTGAATTTTGTGTCAGTTCGATAAAAGTCTACAAAGTTCAACAAAAATCTACCAATAAACACATGCCATTATATCTTCCAAAACTGAAAAATGAAATGAAGCAAAGGCAAAAAACACACATTGTGCATTATTTATGTTTTGTTAAAAACCAAATAAGAAGTTTGAGAAACAATATGCTCCAGAAGACATTCAGTTGAAAGGATTTTGCAAGTTTACATCTAATTTTACGCAAATCTGATGGTAGAAGTTACTTAATGGAAAAATAACTATGTTTACATTTTGAAAAGCAGCTCTGGCAAATATCGATGGATTTTGACCTTATCAATATAAGACTGCATTGATAAACAGCAATATATTTGGTTCAAAGTCAACAATATAATTTTTAAAAATTATTTGAAAGATATAGTCAATGTTTAGGATTTTAAAGTTTCAAACTTGCTAAATTTTGTCCTTAAAAAACCCAACTTAATATTAAACATGTGTATAAACTCATCGATATATGTACCAAATTTGGTTCCCAATCAAGTTATGCTACAGGAATCCTTGAAAGGTCAAGGTAATCAGATTCAGTATCAAATTATTTCAATAATTCACTAATAGCACATTAGTGTCAATACACATTCAAATTACAATGACTTTTCTAGGATCATGATTGTTCAATTTCACTATTTTTTCCCTTCTTTCTATTTCTATTCTCTCCATGTAAAGGAAGAGTCCAGAAAACATTCAGTTAGTACAACTACCAAAAATATATGTCAACATAGAAATCTGCACATTTTGACAGCACATCAAATACAACTTCTCAAAATGGATCACACATGAAATGGATCATACCTATTCAATTCAAATTCTGAAATTACAGGAAGAACGTCATATTCGCATTCTAAAACAAGAAATTGAGCTGACTAAATCTTCCCTTTCCAGACAAGTACAGATTAAAACTTAAACGTTCAATGTTCATAATGTATCGGGGGATGGCAATTGTTTTCTTCGTGCCTTAGGCTGCTTCTTCATGGAAACTTTTTCAGTAGTAATAAATTAAGGTCAATCTGCCAATTAATATATAAAAACTGGCAAGAATGGGTGAGCCTCTTAGATTTGCTCCATGGTATTAATCACACCCCAACTGTATGCATAAATAGAATGATAAAAGGCAATGGATGGGCTACTACATGTGAAATAAGAGCAGCCAGTATTTCACTAAAATGTAACATTGTAGTGTGGTTGCAAGGAACTCGGTACACCAAACAAGTCTTTCATCCCAACAAAGAAGAAACAATAACACCTACAATTACACACCTTCTTCAAAACCAGCATTTACAGCTGCAAGGATGTCAGTGATTGTCATGAGAGAAATAAACCAATACCACACACTGCACCTCCAACCACAACCTATGCTAGTATCTTGAAAAATAATTTGCAGACAGTCAAATGTTCATGATGCACGAAAGAAACCAACAAATTAGAAAAAACACTGCCATCAAATGAGTACAATGCAATTCTACTTCCAAAATGTCACTCCACAATTACTACTACACCACAACACATGGAAATATTATCCCACAAACAGCAGCCACTTACTAAACCTCTTAATACAAATTTGAAAACTGAAACACATCAAACAAATAAAAAGAAAAATCTGCCTCATAGCCCACATGCAACAAAGAAAGACAAGAGTAAGGAAAAAAAACAGCAAATTCATCAATACAACCATTTCCCATTTATTAGCCGCTGAAGAAGGAGAACAAATACTTACCCTTAGTGGAACACTAGGCATCTCATTTACAATGACTTTACCAAATGAAAACAGTCAGGAACATGAAAATATTGTCCAAGATGTGACTGGTGAAAAAGCTGGCCTGGTTACTGCAAACTGTAAAGGAAGGATATGTATCCCATGGCCAGTATGCAACAACCCAATATCTGAATTTACAACACGAAACATCTTTTCTCTGACTTTCCCTGTATTATTTCCAACCGGAAAAGCAGATTTTTATTCAAATCGACCTCGCACATTCACATCAATGTCAGAATGGGCAGAGTATCTTATGTGGCACAAAGATGAAAGATTTGCAAATCATCAGTTTTTCAAAATTGTACTCCACAATATTATAACACGAAAACGTACCTTAGAACAGAGCAATTTCATAGTCAATCAATAACTGGGCGACAAAAACATTACAGTTAATGATTTGCAAGAAATACTTCAATCAGGTGATGAACCAATTGGTAAAGTTTTTTTTATACTTCTATACATTTTGTTCTTTAGTGCAAATTTGCGTAGTACAGGGCAATACCGAGTACAGAGAGCTGAAGAATTGCGCTCCTTGTACAATTCAAAATAAATACAGGGCATGGAGGTCAGCCGGACCTGGTCAGTCGTGTACCTGTTGAGCTCTGCAAAATTTATAGAATTTTGCCATTTTCCAACACGAGCAGCTAGCTAAGATTTAGCATGTGATACAAGCATATACTTATGCTTTACATCCTGTGTGATTTCATGGATACAAGGAAAAAGTTTTGTTGAAATGAGTGTTTTCATACAAAATGCTTAGAACAATGGACTGACCAAGGTGTGCGACAACTGTTAACCAGTGCCCAGTATTATACATATACGTGTACGTTTACCTATACAGGTAACTTCTATTGTGTTGGACCGTGTTTGGACTGTATGCGCTGCTACTGTCTTTGAATGGACTTTATTTGTACGTAATTATGCCGGGATCGGGACGGAGAATAAGTACGGGAAGGTCTACTACATCTACTAGAAGTTCATCAAGCAAACCAATGGATACGTCTGCCGAATCATCAGAGAAAGACCGAATCGAAGCTTTGTTCGATATGGTGTCTGTCCTATTGACCAAGTCAGATATGGAACAGATTATGGATAAGAAATTAGAAAGACTTAGAGAAGACATCAGAGAGGAAAATAGAATTATTGTTGATCAGTGGGAGGGTCGAATTTTTGATTTGGAGAAGGAAAACGACGTTTTAAGAGATAAAGTCAAGCAGCTTGAGATACACGTGATTGAGACGGAGAGAGTTAACTCAAGTCTACATAATCAGCTAAACGATTTGGAACAGCAAGGAAGGAAGAATTCTATCCGGATAGTGGGATTGGAAGACAACAACGAGAAAGAGACAGTGGAGGAATGTGTGCAGAAGGTTGTGTCGTTCGTCCGTGATAGTGTGAAGGTGAACTTACAGCCCGCTGATATTGATATTGCCCATAGGTTAGGACGGTTTAATAGGGGCAGACCACGGACGATCATATGTAAATTTACACATAGAAGGAAGAAGACAGAGATTCTGAGCAACAGAAGAAACCTCAAGGGAAAGAAGCTGATAGTGTTTGAGGACTTAACTCAGCGGAACCAGGACACACTGAAAGAGGCTTATAAACTTAAAAGTGTTAAGCATTCGTACAGCATGGACGGAAAGTTATTTGTTATTTTGAATAATGATAAAAAGCGCAGACTGTGGAACGATACTGAGCTTACGGACGAGTTCTTGGCAGATGATGACAACTTCAAAGTCGGGAAATATGACCGTTAGGTTATGATCGGTAAGTGACTTTTAGGTACGCTAGTACCGCCAGAGAGGGTCTTTCTCTGGTTTACCGATCAGACTAGCACATTATATATACTAAGTGTTTGTGTGTTTAGCTATTTATTTTAAATGTGTCTGTGAGTTCTTTTCTATATGGAAGGTATGCAGTGGACAAGTTCGTGCTTATGCTCTGGTAAGTAACAATGATATCCTATCTATGGCAATATCTTCCAATATTTATGTAATTGTTCATTGTGATGAGCATTTATTTTTAGTTCTCTACAATATTGTGTAGAATCAAAAATGATCTTTAACGATTCGGTGTCCTGAGAGACCTTTACTGTTTGTATCCAGATATCCGGAATTATCTTTCCATATCTGGTTTTAAAAGTAGTATACTACTTCCGGTGTAAATGTATTCCGGCGCATGGTACACGTGCTGCAGCTATTCCTTATATCTAAGAAAAGGGGCGCTTGGTTACAGTTGGTATGATTGTTTGACCATATTAATATGTTTTTACATCTTTTTCTTATCAAAATTTATCTCTCTCCCTCTCTTTCTTTCTTTCTTCACTCAATGTCTGGGTTAGAACTTGCATTATGTTGGCTTAAATTGGTTATTACATTCGCACTTCTCAGCAGTATATAGTAAGGTAATGGACGGTATATCGTTACTTTCGGTAAATTGTCAGGGTCTCGGGGATAACAATAAAAGAAAAGATGTTTTTTCATACTTGAAATCAAAAAAATATTCAATCTACTGTCTGCAAGACACGCACTTCTCAGAAGAAAATCAAACTTTTGTTAGAAGTCAGTGGGGTTTTGAATGTTTTTTTAGCTCTTTCAGGTCCAGTTCAAGAGGGGTAGCTATTTTATTTAATAACAATTTTGAATATAAGGTTAAGAGGGAAAAGAAGGACCAATCGGGAAATTTTTTAGCATTAGATATTGTTATGGAGGGGTCAGATATTACACTTATTACACTGTATGGTCCAAACACTGACTCGCCACTTTTTTATGATACTTTAATTAATACATTAGATGAATTTGGGAATGACAAATATATTGTTTGTGGTGATTTTAATTTAGTTCTTAATCCGGATCTTGATTATGATAGTAGTTATAAAAATATTAATAATTCAAAGGCCAGAGAAAAGGTTTTAGAAATCATTGAAAATTATTCTTTAGTAGATATTTATAGGGAAGTAAATCCAGATAGTAAAAGATACACATGGAGGAAAAAAAATCCTCTGAAGCAATCAAGGTTAGATTTTTTTCTTATCTCTGAAAACTTATTATCTAGTGTAAATAAGTCTTGCATTGAGCCGAGTTACAGATCAGACCACTCTTTTCCATTTCTTAATCTAAAATTTAATGAATTTAAACGTGGTAGAGGATTTTGGAAATTCAATTCTTCTTTATTGTATGATGAAGATTATTTAAAACTAATAAAACAGACCATCTTGGAAATAAAAACACAATATTGTCTTCCTATTTATAATCATAATAATATAGAGAATATCCCAGATACAGACTTACAGTTCATGATTGATGACCAGCTTTTTCTAGAAACTTTATTGATGGAAATCAGGGGCAAAACAATTTCATATTCATCTCACAGAAAAAAACAACAAAATATGGCTGAAAAAAGTATAAGAAATGAAATACAAAACATTGAAGATCAAGACCATGTAGATACAGAGAAATTAGAGCATTTGAACAAGGAATTAGAAAAAATAAGATTAGATAGGATTAAAGGTAGCATTGTTAGATCTAGAGCGAGATGGCAAGAGGAAGGAGAAAAACCAACAAAATATTTTTTCAATCTAGAAAACAGAAATTTTACCTCCAAAATTATACCCAAGTTAGAAACAGAGGATAAGGGCACATTAACTGGACAAGATGAAATTCTTGAAGAAGTACGGTCATTTTACAAAAAATTATATGATGATAATAGAAGTGTAGAAGATGTCAATTTAAATGATCTCTTAAATAGTTGTAATGTTTTGAAATTAGACAACGCTGTTTCAGAAAGTTTAGAAGGGCAAATTACTTTGGAGGAAGCAACAATTACTTTGAAGTGTATGAAAAATAATAAAAGCCCAGGTACGGATGGTTTTACTGTCGAGTTTTTTAAATGTTTTTGGAAATATCTTGGGGGGTTCATTTTAAGGTCTATTAATTTGGGTTATGAAAAAGGGAGGTTATCGGTAACACAAAGGCAGGGGGTTATAGTATGTATTCCAAAGGGAGATAAGTCTAGACAATTTCTTAAGAATTGGCGACCAATTACATTGTTGAATATAGTATATAAAATTGCATCAGGAACCATAGCTAGAAGAATTAAGAAAGTTTTAGACACATTAATTAGTGAGGATCAGTCAGGTTTTATCTCAGGTCGTTATATTGGGGAGAACACAAGATTAATATATGACATTATGCAACATGTAGAGGAAAAAAATATTCCCGGAATGCTGTTAATGATAGATTTTGAGAAAGCATTTGATTCCGTTTCATGGAAATTTATTGACAAGGTTTTCAAATTCTTTAATTTTGGTCCAGATATTCGTAAATGGATAAAAGTTTTTCATACTAATGTCAGTGCTTTTGTTAATCAAGGTGGTAATGTATCTTCATCCATCAATATAAGAAGGGGCTGTCGACAAGGTGATCCAATCGCGCCATATATCTTTATTCTCTGTGTTGAAATTTTGGCCATTAAACTAAAACATAACAAAAACATTAAGGGTATAAACATCAGTAATATTCCAATTCTTATCTCACAATATGCAGACGACACCTCTCTTATATTAGATGGCTCTGAAATATCATTAAAAGAATCTATTTTAGAATTGAATGCTTTCGCAAAATTCTCTGGTTTGAATCTAAATATTGACAAAACACAAGTGATCTGGATAGGAAGTAAAAAATATAGTGAAGATACTTTGTTACCTGACTTGAAATTACAGTGGGGAAAGGTCAAATTCACGCTTCTTGGAATTGAATTCAGTGTCAATCTTCATGAAATTCCAAAATTAAACTATGATAAAAAATTAATTAAATTGAAATCTATCATTAAGATGTGGAATAGGAGATCACTGACTCCAATTGGGAAAATTCATCTTATTAAATCTTTAATGATATCACAGTTTAACCATTTATTTATGTCTTTGCCAAACCCAGACAACCAGTTCTTGAATAAGCTCAATTCCATCCTTTTTAGCTTTTTATGGAACAGTAAAACTGACAAGGTAAAGAGAGATATTGTTACCCAGAATTTTGATAACGGTGGACTTAAAATGGTAGATATAAAGTTGTTTATAGATAGTCTGAAATTAGGCTGGATTAGAAGATTACACCAGAAATCTGCTAAATGGCAAGCAATTCTTCAAACATATATTGACCTACATATGCTATCTTCCTGTGGAAGTGATTACATTCAGAAATGTTGTAATATCTGTAGAAATAATTTCTGGAGTGATGTTTTCAAAGCCCTGTTGAGGTTCAGTGAAAGGGTGGGGGTAGAATATGTTAAGAAAAATATTTGGAAAACTCCTTTATGGTATAATAAAGATTTGTTGATAGGGAAGACAAGTATATTCTACAAGACATGGTATGATAAGGGAGTGATGATAGTTAATGATTTATTCAAAGATTTTTCTACTGGCACTTTCTACACTTTTCAAGATTTTAAGCAAATTTATAATGTAAATTCAAATTTCCTTGAATACCATGGTGTAGTCTCTGTGGTTAAGTCATATTTAGCTAGATCTGACTTTGTAAGAACATGTACCTCTCAAGTTTTTCCAACCATTCCAAGTAGTATTGAGTGTTTTGTAAAAAAAGGAAATGGGTCAAAAGATATATATAATCTTTTAGTAAAAAACGATATAATTTCTACTGGGAGGAAAAGATGGGAAGAAATATTAGAATTTGATGTTCTAAATTGGAGGGATATTTATAAAAATTGTTTTCGTGCAACAAAAAATACAAAACTTCAATGGTTTCAGTACAGAGTGGTTCAACACATCTTAACAACAAATTTATACATGTTTAAAATTCGACTACTGAATAACCCACACTGTACATTCTGTAACTTAGAAAAGGAGACAATTATTCATATTATGTGGGAATGTCCAGAAGTTCAAAAATTTTTAGAAAGTGTAGAAGTTTTGCTGGAGGCTCTTTTTATTCCATTTTCCTTCAATAAAATAAGTTTTCTGTTTGGTTTCATTGCTAATAAAAATCAGTTAATCAGTAGCAAACTTGACAATGAAATCTTAATTATCATTAAATATTACATATATAAGGCAAGATGTCAACACAAAGCCTTAAGTGTATATAGTCTTATTTATTCAGTCAGGGAATTTTATACCTTTCAGAAATATATTGCCAATAGTAAAGGTGAACAGGCACAGTTAAGTTTTAATGAGGAATGGAGAAAATGGAGAAAATTATTGGAATTGGCCAATTCTTAACTTTAAATACATTTACTGTCATGTAGTATGTTTTACCGTATTTTAGTATTCTCTGTCTTTACAGTATAGCAGGCCCCTTGCTTACCCTTATAGTATTTATTTATTTATTTATTTACCAGGTATTTTTCTTTATACTCGAGTCCCTATTGTTTCGCTGATTATTGCAATTTTTACTAACCCAGATCACCTCTCTCTCCGCCCCTCTCTCTCTCTCTCTCTTTCTCTCTTTTTCTCTCCTCTTTATCTTTATGTGTAGTATTGATGTATGTGTAGGAGTGGGTGTGTAAGGGTAGTGTTGTGATGTTAGTAAGGGTGTTGATGAAAATGCCAGGCGATGATGTATGGATGGATTTCAAGTTATAATGACAAATTGTGTTGATAGTTAGGTTGAATGCTGAGGTGATATGTGATAATGAATGACAATGAGGATGAATGATTACTATTGACATGAAGGTGGTGACAAAGGCATATTGAATATGACAATGATGATGATGAATGTTTATTGACATGATTGATGATGATGATGATGATGATGATGAGATGATGATGATGACTGATGATTACCATGATTATAAAACTGATTCTTTGTCATTTTACCCATTATAAAACCGATTTTGATGATGATGATTTATAATGATTCTTTGATGATTTTCCCATTATAAAACTTAATCAAGATTTTTTGTCATTTTACATTATAAAAACATTCTTTGCCATTTTTGATAAAACCGATTTTCACCATTGTAATTTTTTTTCTACATTAAAAACCTATGAAAACCGATTTTTGCCATTTTCCCCTATATAAAAGATTTTTGCCATTTTCACCAATTATAAAACTATTCTTTGCCATTTTCCGATAAAAAACTGATTTTTGCCATTTTCACCATTATAAAACCGATTCTTTGTTTCATTTTTCCTCATTATAAAACCGATTGTTTCCCATTTCCCCCTATTTTAAAACTGATTCTTTGCCATTTCACCCTATTATAAAACAGATAATTTGCCATGTTCATCATTATAAAACCGATTCTTTGTCATTTTCCCCAGTATAAAAGCAATTTTCTGCCGTATTCCCCATTACAAAACCGATTCATTGCCATTTTCCCAATTATAAAACTATTCTTTGCCATTTTCACCATTATAAAACCGATTCTTTGCCATTTCCACCATTATAAAACCGATTGTTTGCCATTTTCCCCTATTATAAAACTGATTCTTTGCCATTTCACAATATTATAAAACCGATTATTCGCCATGTTCATCATTATAAAACTGATTCTTTGTCATTTTCACCATTATAATATTGATTCTTTGAAATTTTTCTCATTATCAAACCGATTCTTGGACATTTTTCCCATTATAAAACCGATTGTTTGCCATTTCCCCCTATATAAAACCGATTTGTTGCCATTTTCACAATTAGAAAAGCTATTCTTTGCCATTTTCCGATTAATGAAACTGATTCTTTACCATTTCTGACCATTATATAACTGATTCTTTGTCATTTTACTCGTTATAAAACCGATTTTTTGCCATATTTCCCATTATAAAACCGATTCTTTGTCACTTTCCCCTATACAAAACCGATTCTTTTCCATTTTCCGGATTAAAAAACCGATTCTTTGTCATATTCCGATTAAGAAAACTGATTTTTTGCCATTTTTCTCCTATGTAAAACTGATTCGTTGTCATTTTCCCCATTAGAAAACCTATTCT
The DNA here is from genome assembly GCF_031769215.1 of Ylistrum balloti. NCBI lineage: Eukaryota > Metazoa > Mollusca > Bivalvia > Pectinida > Pectinidae > Ylistrum > Ylistrum balloti. The sequence continues at coordinate 21,994 of NW_026782142.1, read as the reverse complement.
TTGTCATTTTTTTCCCTACATAAAACCGATTATTTTCCATTTTCCCCATTACAAAACTGATTCTTTGACATTTTCCAAATTACAAAACCGATTATTTGGCATTTTCAACATTACAAAACTGATTCTTTGCCTTTTTTCCCATTCAAAACTTATTCTTTAACATTTCCCACATTATAAAAACGATTCTTTGTCATTTCCCCTATTATAAAACTGATTCTTTGCCATTTCACAATATTATGAAACCGATTATTTGCCTGACCATTATAAAACCGATTCTTCGTCATTTTACCCATTACAAAACCCATTGTTTGCCATTTTCCCTCGATATAAAAACGATTTTTTGCCAGTTTTATCATTAAAAAAGCTCCTCTTTGCCATTTTCCCAATTATAAAACCGATTCTTTGTCATTTTACCCATTATAAAACGGATTATTTGCCATTTTCCCTCGATATAAAACCGATTTTTGCCACTTTTATCATTAAAAAAGCTCCTCTTTGCCATTTTCCCAATTATAAAACCGATTCTTAACCATTTCTGACCATTAAAAAAAAGATTCTTCGTCATTTTACCCCTTTACAAAACCCATTGTTTGCCATTTTCACTCGATATAAAAACGATTTTTTGCCACTTTTATCATTAAAAAAGCTCCTCTTTGCCATTTTCCCAATTATAAAACCGATTCTTAACCATTTCTGACCATTAAAAAAAAGATTCTTCTTCATTTTAATTATAATATTGATTCTTTGACATTTTTCTCATTATCAAACCGATTCTTTGACATTTTCCCCTATATAAAACCGATTGTTTGCCATTTTCCCCTATATAAAAGCGATTGTTGCCATTTTCACCAATAAAGAAGCTATTCGTTGCCATTTTCCGATTAATAAAACTGATTCTTTGCCATCTTCCCAATTATAAAACCGATTCTTTACCATTTCCCAACCATTATAAAACTGATTCTTTGTCATTTTACCCGTTATAAAACCGATTTTTTGTCATTTTACCCATTATAAAACAGATTTTTTGTCATTTTCCTCATTATAAAACGGATTCTTTGACATTTTTCCTATTCTAAAACCGATTGTTTGCCATTTTCCCCTATATAAAACCGATTTGTTGCCATTTTCACAATTAAAAAAGCTACTCTTTGCCATTTTCCGATTAATAAAACTTATTTTTTACCATTTCTGACCATTATAAAACTAATTCTTTGTCATTTTACCAATTATCAAACCGATTCGTTCCCATTTCCCTCCATTATAAAACTGATTCTTTCCCATTTTCCCAATTATAAAACCGATTCTTTACCACTTCTTACCATTATAAAACTGATTTTTTGTCATTTTACCCATTATAAAACCGAGTTTTTGCCATATTTCCCACTATAAAACAAATCCTTTGAGATTTTCCCCCAAAATAAAACAGATGCCTTACCAGTTTCACCATTATAAAACCGATTCTTCGTCATTTTCCTCATTATAAAACCGATTCGTTCCCATTTTCCCCTATTATAAAACTGATTCTTTGCCATTTCACAATATTATAAAACCGATTATTTGCCATGTTCATCATTATAAAACTGATTCTTTGTCATTTTCACCATTATAATATTGATTCTTTGAAATTTTTCTCATTATCAAACCGATTCTTTGACATTGTCCCATTATAAAACCGATTGTTTGCCATTTTCCCCTATATAAAACCGATTTGTTGACATTTTCACAATTAAAAAAGCTATTCTTTGCCATTTTCCGATTAATAAAACTGATTCTTTACCATTTCTGACCATTATAAAACTGATTCTTTGTCATTTTACTCGTTATAAAACCGATTTTTTTTGACATTTTTCTCATTATAAAACCGATTCTTTGCCATTTTCCCCATTATAAAACCGATTCTTTGTCATTTTCCCATTATAAAACCGATTCTTTGCCATTTTCCCATTATAAAACCGATTTTTTGCCATTTTTCCCATTATAAAACTGATTCTTTGCCATTTTCCCCATTAATAAAACCTATTTTTTGTCCATTTTTTTCCCATTAAAAAACCGATTCTTTGCCATTTTCCCCTAAATAAAACTGATTCTTTGCCATTTTCCCCATTATAAAACCGATTATTTGCCATTTCAACATTATAAAACTGATTCTTTGCCATTTTTCCCATTATAAAACCGATTCTTTGCATTTTCCATTATAAAACCGATTCTTTGTCATTTTCCCCCATTATAAAACCGATTCTTTGCCATTTTCCCATTATAAAACCGATTCTTTGCCATTTTACCATTATAAAACCGATTCGTTGCCATTTTCCGATTAATAAAACTGATTCTTTGCCATCTTCCCACTATAAAACAAATCCTTTGAGATTTTCCCCCAAAATAAAACAGATGCCTTACCAGTTTCACCATTATAAAACCGATTCTTCGTCATTTTCCTCATTATAAAACCGATTCGTTGCCATTTTCCCCTATTATAAAACTGATTCTTTCCCATTTTCCCAATTATAAAACCGATTCTTTGCTATTTTCATCATTATAAAACTGATTCTTTGTCATTTTCACCATTATAATATTGATTCTTTGACATTTTTCCTATTCTAAAACCGATTGTTTGCCATTTTCCCCTATATAAAACTTATTTGTTGTCATTTTCACAATTAAAAACGCTACTCTTTGCCATTTTCCGATTAATAAAACTGCTTCTTTGCCATTTTCCCATTATAAAACCGATTCTTTTCCCATTACCATTTCTTTGTCATTTTCCCCTAATATAAAACCGATTCTTTGTCCATTTTCCCATTATAAAACCGATTCTTTGCCATTTTTCCCATTATAAAACCGATTCTTTGCCATTTTCCCCTATTATAAAACCGATTCTTTGCCATTTTCCCATTATAAAACCGATTCTTTGTCATTTTCCCATTATAAAACTGATTCTTTGCCATTTTCCCATTATAAAACCGATTCTTTGACCATTTTCCCCATTATAAAACTGATTCTTTGTCATTTTCCCCATTATAAAACCGATTCTTTGTCATTTTCCCATTATAAAACCGATTCTTTGCCATTTTCCCATTATAAAACTGATTCTTTATTTTTCATTAAAACCGATTCTTTGTCATTTTCCCCATTATAAAACTGACTCTTTGCCATTTAACCCCATAATATAAACGATTCTTTGTTTGTTCGCCATTTAAAACCGATTCTTTGCCATTTCCAACATTATAGAAACGATTCTTTGCCATTTTGCCTATTATAAAACTGACTCTTTGCCATTTAACCCCATAATATAAACGATTCTTTGTTTGTTCGCCATTTAAAACTGATTCTTTACCATTTCTGACCATTATATAACTGATATTTGTCATTTTACTCGTTATAAAACCCATTGTTTGCCATTTTCCCTCGATATAAAAACGATTTTTTGCCAGTTTTATCATTAAAAAAGCTCCTCTTTGCCATTTTCCCAATTATAAAACCGATTCTAAACCATTTCTGACCATTAAAAAAAAGATTCTTCATCATTTTACCCATTACAAAACCGATTGTTTGCCATTTTCCCTCGATATAAAACCGATTTTTTGCCACTTTTATCATTAAAAAAGCTCCTCTTTGCCATTTTCCCAATTATAAAACCGATTCTTAACCATTTCTGACCATTAAGAAAAAAGATTCTTCGTCATTTTACCCATTACAAAACCCATTGTTTGCAATTTTCATTCGATATAAAAACGATTTTTTGCCACTTTTATCATTAAAAAAGCTCCTCTTTGCCATTTTCCCAATTATAAAACCGATTCTTGCCATTTCTCCATTATAAAACTGATTCTTTGTCATTTTACCATTATAATATTGATTCTTTGACATTTTTCTCATTATCAAGCCGATTCTTGGACATTTTTCCCATTATAAAACCGATTGTTTGCCATTTTCACCATTATAAAAAGCTATTCGTTGCCATTTTCCGATTAATAAAACTGATTCTTTGCCATCTTCCCAACTATAAAACCGTTTCTTTACCATTTCCCACCATTATAAAACTGATTCTTTGTCATTTTACCCGTTATAAAACCGATTTTTTGTCATTTTACCCATTATAAAACAGATTTTTTTGTCATTTTCCTCATTATAAAACGGATTCTTTGACATTTTTCCTATTCTAAAACCGATTGTTTGCCATTTTCCCCTATATAAAACCGATTTGTTGCCATTTTCACAATTAAAAAAGCTACTCTTTGCCATTTTCCGATTAATAAAACTGATTCTTTACCATTTCTGACCATTATAAAACTAATTCTTTGTCATTTTACCCGTTATAAAAAGATTTTTTGTCATTTTACCCATTATAAAACCGATTAATTCCCATTTCCCTCCATTATAAAACTGATTCTTTACCACATCTTACCATTATAAAACTGATTTTTTGTCATTTTACCCATTATAAAACCGAGTTTTTGCCATATTTCCCATTATAAAACAAATCCTTTGAGATTTTCTCCCAAAATAAAACAGATGCCTTACCAGTTCCACCATTATAAAACCGATTCTTCGTCATTTTTCTCATTATAAAACCGATTCGTTCCCATTTTCCCCCTATTATAAAACTGATTCTTTGCCATTTCACAATATTATAAAACCGATTATTTGCCATGTTCATCATTATAAAACTGATTCTTTGTCATTTTCACCATTATAATATTGATTCTTTGACATTTTTCTCATTATCAAACCGATTCTTTGACATTTTCCCCTATATAAAACCGATTGTTTGCCATTTTCCCCTATATAAAACCGATTTGTTGCCATTTTCACAATTAAAAAACTGATTCTTTGCCATTTTCCATTTTTTGCCATTTTCCCATTATAAAACCGATTCTTTGTCATTTTACCCATTATAAAACCGATTCTTTGTCATTTTCCCATTATAAAACCGATTTTTTGCCATTTTCCCCATTATAAAACCGATTCTTTGTCATTTTCCCATTATAAAACCGATTCTTTGCCATTTTCCCATTATAAAACCGATTCTTTGTCATTTTTCCATTATAAAAACCGATTCTTTGCCATTTTCCCCTATTATAAAACCGATTCTTTGCCATTTTCACCATTATAAAACCGATTCTTTGCCATTTTCCCATTATAAAACCGATTCTTTGCCATTTTCCCATTATAAAACCGATTCTTTGTCATTTTCCCATTATAAAACCCATTCTTTGCCATTTTCCCCATTATAAAACCGATTCTTTGCCATTTTCCCATTAAAAACCGATTCTTTGCCATTTTCCCCATTATAAAACCGATTCTTTGTCATTTTCCCATTATAAAACCGATTCTTTGTCATTTTACCCATTACAAAACCCATTGTTTGCCATTTTCCCTCGATATAAAAACGATGTTTTGCCAATTTTATCATTAAAAAAGCTCCTCTTTGCCATTTTCCCAATTATAAAACCGATTCTTAACCATTTCTGACCATTAAAAAAAGATTCTTCGTCATTTTACCCATTACAAAACCCATTGTTTGCCATTTTCCCTCGATATAAAAACGATTTTTTGCCACTTTTATCATTAAAAAAGCTCCTCTTTGCCATTTTCCCAATTATAAAACCGATTCTTAACCATTTCTGACCATTAAAAAAAAGATTCTTCGTCATTTTACCCATTACAAAACCCATTGTTTGCCATTTTCCCTCGATATAAAAACGATTTTTTGCCAGTTTTATCATTAAAAAAGCTCCTCTTTGCCATTTTCCCAATTATAAAACCGATTCTTAACCATTTCTGACCATTATAAAACTAATTCTTTGTCATTTTACCCATTATAAAACCGATTCGTTCCCATTTCCTTCCACTATAAAACTGATTCAAACCGATTCTTTGCCATTTTCATCCATTATAAAACGGATTCCTCGCCATTTTTATCCATTATAAAACCGATTCTTTTTGCCATTTTCACCATTAAAAACTATTCTTTGCCATTTTCCGATTATAATATTGATTCTTTGCCATTTTCCCCTATATAAAACCGATTCTTTACCATTTCCCACCATTATAAAACTGATTCTTTGTCATTTTACCCGTTATAAAACCGATTTTTTTGTCATTTTACCCATTATAAAACAGATTTTTTGTCATTTTCCCCATTATAAAACGGATTCTTTGACATTTTTCCTATTATAAAACCGATTGTTTGCCATTTTCCCCTATATAAAACTTATTTGTTGTCATTTTCACAATTAAAAACGCTACTCTTTGCCATTTTCCGATTAATAAAACTGATTCTTTACGATTTCTGACCATTATAAAACTAATTCTTTGTCATTTTACCAATTATCAAACCGATTCGTTTCCATTTCCTTCCATTATAAAACTGATTCTTTCCCATTTTCCCAATTATAAAACCGATTCTTTACCACATCTTACCATTATAAAACTGATTTTTTGTCATTTTACCCATTATAAAACCGAGTTTTTGCCATATTTCCCATTATAAAACAAATCCTTTGAGATTTTCCCCCAAAATAAAACAGATGCCTTACCAGTTCCACCATTATAAAACCGCTTCTTCGTCATTTTCCTCATTATAAAACCGATTCGTTCCCATTTCCCCCTATTTTAAAACTGATTCTTTGCCATTTCACCCTATTATAAAACCGATTATTTGCCATGTTCATCATTATAAAACTGATTCTTTGTCATTTTCATTGATTCTTTGACATTTCTGACCATTATAAAACCGATTCTTTGACATTTTACCCATTATAAAACCGATTCTTTGCCATTTTCCCTCGATATAAAACCGATTTTTTTCCCACTTTTATCATTAAAAAAGCTCCTCTTTGCCATTTTCCCAATTATAAAACCGATTCTTTACCATTTCTCACCATTATAAAAATGACTCTTTGTCATTTTACCCATTATAAAACAGATTGTTTGTCATTTTCCCCATTATAAAACGGATTATTTGCCATTTTCCCATTATAAAACCGATTCTTTGTCATTTTCCCATTATAAAACCGATTCTTTGCCATTTTCACCATTTTTCCCCATTTTCCGATTATAAAACCGATTCTTTGCCATTTTCCCATTATAAAACTTATAAAACCTTCTTTGCCATTTTCCCATTATAAAACCGATTCTTTGCCATTTCCCCCCATAATATAACCGATTCTTTGTTTTTCCCCATTTAAAAGCGATTCTTTGTCAATGCAAACATTATAAAACCGATTCTTTGCCATTTCCCCCCATTATAAAACCGATTCTTTGCCATTTTCCCATTATAAAACCGAACTTTGCCATTTTCCCATTATAAAACCGATTCTTTGCATTTTCCCATTATAAAACCGATTCTTTGCCATTTTCCCCATTATAAAACTGATTCTTTGCCATTTTCACCATTATAAAAACCGATTCTTTGTCATTTTTCCCATTTATAAAACTGATTCTTTGCCATTTTCCCATTATAAAACCGATTTTTGCCATTTTCCATTATAAAACCGATTCTTTGCCATTTTCCCATTATAAAACCGATTCTTTGCCATTTTCCCATTATAAAACCGATTCTTTGTCATTTTCCCATTATAAAAAACCGATTCTTTGCCATTTTTCCCATTATAAAACTGATTTTTTGTCATTTTACCCATTATAAAACCGATTCGTTCCCATTTCCCTCCATTATAAAACCGATTATTTGCCATTTCTGACCATTATAAAACTGATTCTTTGTCATTTTACCCATTATAAAACAGATTTTTTTGTCATTTTCCCCATTTTTCTCATTATTAAACCGATACTTTGACATTTCTGACCATTATAAAACCGATTCTTTGTCATTTTACCCATTATAAACCCGATTGTTTGCCATTTTCCCTCGATATAAAAACAATTTTTTGCCACTTTTATCATTAAAAAAGCTCCTCTTTGCCATTTTCCCAATTATAAAACCGATTCTTAACCATTTCTTACCATTATAAAACCGATTCTTCGTCATTTTCCTCATTATAAAACCGATTGTTTGCCATTTTCCCCTATTATAAAACTGATTCTTTGCCATTTCACAATATTATAAAACCGATTATTTGCCATGTTCATCATTATAAAACCGATTCTTTGTCATTTTCACCATTATAATATTGATTCTTTGACATTTTTCCTATTCTAAAACCGATTGTTTGCCATTTTCCCCTATATAAAACTGATTTTTTGCCATTTTCCATTTCCCACCATTATAAAACTGATTCTTTGCCATTTTCCCATTATAAAACCGATTCTTTGCCATTTTCCCATTATAAAACCGATTCTTTGTCATTTTACCCATTATAAAACCGATTTTTTGTCATTTTCCCATTATAAAACCGATTTTTGCCATTTTCCCATTTTTGATATAAAACCGATTCTTTGCCATTTTCCCATTATAAAACCGATTCTATGCCATTTTCCCGGTTATAAAACTGATTCTTTGCCAATTTCCCGGTTATAAAACTGATTCTTCGTCATTTTCCCCATTATTTAACCGATTCTTTGTCATTTTCCCCTATATAAAACAGATTCTTTGTCATATTCCGATTAATAAAACCGAATTCTATGCCATTTTCCCGGTTATAAAACTGATTCTTTGTCATTTTACCCGTTATAAAACCGATTTTTTGCCATATTTCCCATTATTAAACCGATTCTTCGTCATTTTCTCCATTATTAAACCGATTCTTTGCCATTTTCCCAATTATAAAACCGATTCTTTGCCATTTTCTGACCATTATAAAACCGATTCTTTGTCATTTACCCCTTTAAATACTGCTTCTTTGTTACTTTCCCCATAATAAAACAGATTCTTTGCAATTTTTTACCATTATAAAACCGATTCTTTGCTATTTTCCCCATTACAAAACTGATTCTTTGCTATTTTCCCCATTATAAAACCGATTCTTTGCCATTTTCCCCATTATAAAACCGATTCTTTGCCATTTTCCCCTATTATAAAACCGATTCTTTGTCATTTTCACCATTATAAAACCATTTCCCATTATAAAACTGATTCTTTGCCATTTTCCCATTATAAAACCGATTCTTTGTCATTTTCATTTCCATTATAAAACCGATTCTTTGCCATTTTCCCATATAAAACCGATTTTTTGCCATTTTATCATTAAAAACCGATTCTTTGCCATTTTCCCATTATAAAACCGATTCTTTGTCATTTTCCCATTATAAAACCGATTCTTTGCCATTTTCCCATCCATATAAAACCGATTTTTGCCATTTTCACCATTATAAAACTATTCTTTGCCATTTTCCCATTATAAAACCGATTTTTGCCATTTTCCCATTATAAAACTGATTCTTTGCCATTTTCCATTATAAAACCGATTCTTTGTCATTTTTACCATTATAAAACTGATTCTTTGTCATTTTACATTTTCCTCATTATAAAACCGATTTTTTGCCATTTTCCCATTATAAAACTGATTCTTTGCCATTTTCCCAATTATAAAACCGATTCTTTGCCATTTTCACCATTATAAAACCGATTCTTTGTCATTTTACCATTATAAAACTGATTCTTTTTACCCATTATAAAACATTTTCCATGTTCCATTATAAAACTGATTCTTTGCCATTTTATCATTATAAAAAACCGATTCTTTGCCATTTTCCCATTATAAAACCGATTCTTTGCCATTTTCCCATTATAAAACTTTTCTTTGCCATTTCCCCATTATTTAACCGATTCTTTGTCATTTTCCCCCTATATAAAACCGATTCTTTTCCATTTTCCGGATTAAAAAACCGATTCGTTCCCATTTTCCCCCTTGTAAAACCGATTCTTTGTCATTTTACCCGTAATAAAACCGATGTTTTGCCATATTTCCCATAATAAAACAAATTTTTAGCCATTTTCCCCTATATAAAACCGATTCTTTGCCATTTTCACCATATTATAAAACCGATTGTTTGCCATATTCATCATTATCAAACCGATTGCTTGCCATTTTCCCATTATTATAAAACCGATTCTTTGCCATTTTCCCATTATAAAACCGATTCTTTGCCATTTTCCCATTATAAAACCGATTCTTTGCCATTTTTTGCCCATTATAAAACCGATTCTTTGCCATTTTCCCATTATAAAACCGATTCTTTGCCATTTTCACCATTATAAAACTGATTCTTTGTCATTTTCATTATTATAAAACTGATTCTTTGCCATTTTCCCATTATAAAACCGATTCTTTGCCATTTTCCCATTATAAAACTGATTCTTTGCCATTTTCCCATTATAAAACCGATTCTTTGCCATTTTCCCATTATAAAACCGATTCTTTGCCGATTTTCCCATTATAAAACCGATTCTTTGCCATTTTCCCCATTATAAAACTGATTCTTTGTCATTTTCCCATTATAAAACTGATTCTTTGCCATTTTCCCATTATAAAACCGATTCTTTTGTCCATTTTCCCATTATAAAACCGATTCTTTGCCATTTTCCCATTATAAAACCGATTCCTTTGCCATTTTCCCCCATTATAAAACCGATTCTTTGCCATTTTCCCCATTATAAAACCGATTCTTTGCCAGTTTCCCATTATAAAACCGATTCTTCGTCATTTTACTCATTTTAAAACCGGTTCGTTCCCATTTTCCCCTATTCTAAAACTGATTCTTTGCCATTTCACAATATTATAAAACCGATTATTTGCCATGTTCATCATTATAAAACTGATTCTTTGTCATTTTCACCATTTTTCTCATTATTAAACCGATACTTTGACATTTCTGACCATTATAAAACCGATTCTTTGTCATTTTACCCATTATAAACCCGATTGTTTGCCATTTTCCCTCGATATAAAAACAATTTTTTGCCACTTTTATCATTAAAAAAGCTCCTCTTTGCCATTTTCCCAATTATAAAACCGATTCTTAACCATTTCTTACCATTATAAAACCGATTCTTCGTCATTTTCCTCATTATAAAACTGCTTCTTTGCCATTTCACAATATTATAAAACCGATTATTTGCCTGCCATTTTGCCTATTATAAAACCTTTCTTTGTCATTTTCACCATTATAATATTGATTCTTTGACATTTTTCTCATTATCAAACCGATTCTTTGACATTTTCCCCTATATAAAACCGATTGTTGCCATTTTCACCAATAAAGAAGCTATTCGTTGCCATTTTCCGATTAATAAAACTGATTCTTTGCCTTCTTCCCAACTATAAAACCGTTTCATTACCATTTCCCACCATTATAAAACTGATTCTTTGTCATTTTACCCGTTATAAAACCGATTTTTTGTCATTTTTCCCATTATAAAACGGATTCATTTTTCTCATTATCCTTTGATTTTCCCTCGATTATAAAACCGATTCTTTGCCATTTTCCCATTATAAAAACCGATTCTTTACCACATTTTCCATTATAAAACTGATTTTTTGTCATTTTACCCATTATAAAACCGATTTTTGCCATATTTCCCATTATAAAACAAATTCTTTGCCATTTTCCCCCATTATAAAACTGATTCTTTGTCCATTTTCCCATTTCACCATTTTCATTATAAAACCGATTCTTTGCCATTTCCACCATTATAAAAACGATTCTTTGTTTTTTTCCCTATTATAAAACCGATTCGTTCCCATTTCCCTCCATTATAAAACCGATTATTTGCCATTTCTGACCATTATAAAACGGATTCTTTGTCGTTTTCATCATTATATGATTGATTCTTTGACATTTTTCTCATTATCAAACCGATTCTTTGACATTTTCCCCTATATAAAACCGATTGTTTGCCATTTTCCCCATTATAAAACCGATTTTTTGCCATTTTCCCCTATATAAAACAATTTTTTGCCATTTTATTTTTTGCCAGTTTTATCATTAAAAACTCCTCTTTGCCATTTTCCCAATTATAAAACCGATTCTTAACCATTTCTGACCATTAAAAAAAGATTCTTCGTCATTTTAATTATAATATTGATTCTTTGACATTTTTCTCATTATAAAACTGATTCTTTGTCATTTTCACCATTATAATATTGATTCTTTGACATTTTTCCCTATATAAAACCGATTGTTGCCATTTTCACCAATAAAGAAGCTATTCGTTGCCATTTTCCGATTAATAAAACTGATTCTTTGCCATCTTCCCAACTATAAAACCGTTTCATTACCATTTCCCACCATTATAAAACTGATTCTTTGTCATTTTACCCGTTATAAAACCGATTTTTTGTCATTTTACCCATTATAAAACAGATTTTTTTTGTCATTTTTCCCATTATAAAACGGATTCTTTGACATTTTTCCTATTCTAAAACCGATTGTTTGCCATTTTCCCCTATATAAAACTTATTTGTTGTCATTTTCACAATTAAAAAAGCTACTCTTTGCCATTTTCCGATTAATAAAACTGATTCTTTACCATTTCTGACCATTATAAAACTAATTCTTTGTCATTTTCCCAATTATCAAACCGATCTTACAGTTCATGATTGATGACCAGCTTTTTCTAGAAACTTTATTGATGGAAATCAGGGGCAAAACAATTTCATATTCATCTCACAGAAAAAAACAACAAAATATGGCTGAAAAAAGTATAAGAAATGAAATACAAAACATTGAAGATCAAGACCATGTAGATACAGAGAAATTAGAGCATTTGAACAAGGAATTAGAAAAAATAAGATTAGATAGGATTAAAGGTAGCATTGTTAGATCTAGAGCGAGATGGCAAGAGGAAGGAGAAAAACCAACAAAATATTTTTTCAATCTAGAAAACAGAAATTTTACCTCCAAAATTATACCCAAGTTAGAAACAGAGGATAAGGGCACATTAACTGGACAAGATGAAATTCTTGAAGAAGTACGGTCATTTTACAAAAAATTATATGATGATAATAGAAGTGTAGAAGATGTCAATTTAAATGATCTCTTAAATAGTTGTAATGTTTTGAAATTAGACAACGCTGTTTCAGAAAGTTTAGAAGGGCAAATTACTTTGGAGGAAGCAACAATTACTTTGAAGTGTATGAAAAATAATAAAAGCCCAGGTACGGATGGTTTTACTGTCGAGTTTTTTAAATGTTTTTGGAAATATCTTGGGGGGTTCATTTTAAGGTCTATTAATTTGGGTTATGAAAAAGGGAGGTTATCGGTAACACAAAGGCAGGGGGTTATAGTATGTATTCCAAAGGGAGATAAGTCTAGACAATTTCTTAAGAATTGGCGACCAATTACATTGTTGAATATAGTATATAAAATTGCATCAGGAACCATAGCTAGAAGAATTAAGAAAGTTTTAGACACATTAATTAGTGAGGATCAGTCAGGTTTTATCTCAGGTCGTTATATTGGGGAGAACACAAGATTAATATATGACATTATGCAACATGTAGAGGAAAAAAATATTCCCGGAATGCTGTTAATGATAGATTTTGAGAAAGCATTTGATTCCGTTTCATGGAAATTTATTGACAAGGTTTTCAAATTCTTTAATTTTGGTCCAGATATTCGTAAATGGATAAAAGTTTTTCATACTAATGTCAGTGCTTTTGTTAATCAAGGTGGTAATGTATCTTCATCCATCAATATAAGAAGGGGCTGTCGACAAGGTGATCCAATCGCGCCATATATCTTTATTCTCTGTGTTGAAATTTTGGCCATTAAACTAAAACATAACAAAAACATTAAGGGTATAAACATCAGTAATATTCCAATTCTTATCTCACAATATGCAGACGACACCTCTCTTATATTAGATGGCTCTGAAATATCATTAAAAGAATCTATTTTAGAATTGAATGCTTTCGCAAAATTCTCTGGTTTGAATCTAAATATTGACAAAACACAAGTGATCTGGATAGGAAGTAAAAAATATAGTGAAGATACTTTGTTACCTGACTTGAAATTACAGTGGGGAAAGGTCAAATTCACGCTTCTTGGAATTGAATTCAGTGTCAATCTTCATGAAATTCCAAAATTAAACTATGATAAAAAATTAATTAAATTGAAATCTATCATTAAGATGTGGAATAGGAGATCACTGACTCCAATTGGGAAAATTCATCTTATTAAATCTTTAATGATATCACAGTTTAACCATTTATTTATGTCTTTGCCAAACCCAGACAACCAGTTCTTGAATAAGCTCAATTCCATCCTTTTTAGCTTTTTATGGAACAGTAAAACTGACAAGGTAAAGAGAGATATTGTTACCCAGAATTTTGATAACGGTGGACTTAAAATGGTAGATATAAAGTTGTTTATAGATAGTCTGAAATTAGGCTGGATTAGAAGATTACACCAGAAATCTGCTAAATGGCAAGCAATTCTTCAAACATATATTGACCTACATATGCTATCTTCCTGTGGAAGTGATTACATTCAGAAATGTTGTAATATCTGTAGAAATAATTTCTGGAGTGATGTTTTCAAAGCCCTGTTGAGGTTCAGTGAAAGGGTGGGGGTAGAATATGTTAAGAAAAATATTTGGAAAACTCCTTTATGGTATAATAAAGATTTGTTGATAGGGAAGACAAGTATATTCTACAAGACATGGTATGATAAGGGAGTGATGATAGTTAATGATTTATTCAAAGATTTTTCTACTGGCACTTTCTACACTTTTCAAGATTTTAAGCAAATTTATAATGTAAATTCAAATTTCCTTGAATACCATGGTGTAGTCTCTGTGGTTAAGTCATATTTAGCTAGATCTGACTTTGTAAGAACATGTACCTCTCAAGTTTTTCCAACCATTCCAAGTAGTATTGAGTGTTTTGTAAAAAAAGGAAATGGGTCAAAAGATATATATAATCTTTTAGTAAAAAACGATATAATTTCTACTGGGAGGAAAAGATGGGAAGAAATATTAGAATTTGATGTTCTAAATTGGAGGGATATTTATAAAAATTGTTTTCGTGCAACAAAAAATACAAAACTTCAATGGTTTCAGTACAGAGTGGTTCAACACATCTTAACAACAAATTTATACATGTTTAAAATTCGACTACTGAATAACCCACACTGTACATTCTGTAACTTAGAAAAGGAGACAATTATTCATATTATGTGGGAATGTCCAGAAGTTCAAAAATTTTTAGAAAGTGTAGAAGTTTTGCTGGAGGCTCTTTTTATTCCATTTTCCTTCAATAAAATAAGTTTTCTGTTTGGTTTCATTGCTAATAAAAATCAGTTAATCAGTAGCAAACTTGACAATGAAATCTTAATTATCATTAAATATTACATATATAAGGCAAGATGTCAACACAAAGCCTTAAGTGTATATAGTCTTATTTATTCAGTCAGGGAATTTTATACCTTTCAGAAATATATTGCCAATAGTAAAGGTGAACAGGCACAGTTAAGTTTTAATGAGGAATGGAGAAAATGGAGAAAATTATTGGAATTGGCCAATTCTTAACTTTAAATACATTTACTGTCATGTAGTATGTTTTACCGTATTTTAGTATTCTCTGTCTTTACAGTATAGCAGGCCCCTTGCTTACCCTTATAGTATTTATTTATTTACCAGGTATTTTTCTTTATACTCGAGTCCCTATTGTTTCGCTGATTATTGCAATTTTTACTAACCCAGATCACCTCTCTCTCTCTCTCCTCCCCCTCTCTCTCTCTCTCTCTCTCTCTCTCTCTCTCTCTCTCTCTCTCTCTTTTCTCTCTATCTTTATGTGTAGTATTGATGTATGTGTAGGAGTGGGTGTGTAAGGGTAGTGTTGTGATGTTAGTAAGGGTGTGGTGATGATGAAAATGCCATGATGATGATGATGATGATGATGATGATGATGATGATGATGATGATGATGATGATGATGATGATGATGATACAACTTAATCAAGATTATGGTGATGTGTGAGTGAGCATATTGTATGTTGTATGTTTGATGATGTTTTGTTGATGTAATTGTTATGTACATTAAAAACTCTTGAAAAAAAAAAAAAAAAAAAAGATAAGTTCCGGGAGAGTAAGTATCTTCTGTTTCACTGACGACACCCGCCATGTAAACCTTGGTCAATCTGTGTAAGTAATGTCACGTTCTCAAATGAGAACAAGGTAAATAACAATGGAACCAACAGGCAAACTTACAAGCATCAAACACGTTCAGTAGCTTCATGTCGCAAAAAGAAACAGAATAGTTCTCAATGAGATTTTCATGACGACTGTAAATATCATTTTTCAAATACGAAACCATGGAATTAAAGTGGAAAAAAATAAAGGTCTTTTTCAGATAACTAGTCCCAATGAATATGGGTTATGTAAAGTTACTACCTCGAGCAATAGACACCAAACATGGAGGCTTAAAATGCAATTTTTACACACAGCTAAAAAATGTACAATTTTTGATCAGACAAAATGTCTTATCTCAAAATCTGGTACCGAAATAACGAAAGATTGGTAAAGGAATAAAATTAATTCAAGGAACAAAAACATTACTGAAAACATCTTACGTACGAAAATCTAACAGAAACTGCGTTCAATTTTGAATTGGGTTTCCCTTTTACATAAACTTTCGGTACGTTGTAACTTGTGAGGTCACTAATGGTTCATTGTACATCTCATCCCAATGATATTACGAAATAACCCTTTTATGTCTTCATATTCTTTCCATGTCGCCTTAACACGTATAATGACCTCAGATGCTGGAACGAGTATGTTAACAAGGGTTATGAAATGCATTAACATACGCATAACAGAAGAGCCTTTGTCACGATCAATACTTTCAAAATGTTTGCATACTTTACATTGTGATAACGCGATGTTTTTGACTTCCGGAATCAAACTAAACCAGAAATTTTCTGAATGCCATATGCAACGGAATGACATTGAGATCACTATTGGAGTATCACACTGTGATTATCTTAATATGTAAATCAATAATGGATATTTCCGTTGTTAAGCATACACGTGGTAAACATACACGTGTTTTGCGTTGTCATAGGCCTTTTTAAGCATTTTAAGTACATGATATTATCAATATATATATTTTTTTTTTCCACCAGTAGCAGGAAACAGTCAATTTCCTTTTTTCCTGAAATTATTTGTCGTGTTCGAGATATACATGTATAGCAGATTGGTTATAAAAAATACATCATTACATGTATATATATTTATAAACTACATAACAATTACATTAACAGTAGAGAGATGAAATGTGTGTAAAAAAATAATTTCCTCTGATTTCTGACATTTAATTGTCATGGTTACCTACTGAAAAAATGTTAAAAATGCAAAAATACTGTTAATTCCAACCAAACGCTACAACTTTCTAGAAGAAATTTAATTCTAAACACCTATCTTACAATCAACAACACTGTCATGGTAACAAAGTACTTACATTTCAGCAAAGTCCAACTCGGAAATTCTTCATAACATGACCGCATGTGAACAGTATGACAATTTCACTTCCTGTAAAGCTAGTTTTTGGTGCGTAGACACAGATTCGAGACTGCCAAAATGGTAATCTCCAACACAAAGCTAAAATATTATCCTGAAAAAAAATGAAACCTCACATTGTCCACTTAAACATGACAGGACCAATTTTAGCAAGGATTTTTTTTCACTTTTGATTAAAACCTTTATAATGGGGTAATCTAATGAGCAAAAAGATCACCCATGGCCACACCGAGAAACTGTGTACTGCTACCTAAATCGCCAAACTATCGATAACACCCTTACATAGTACATGCTGGTTTTATTGAAACAGTGGACACTTGTGTGTCTTTTCTACAATCTTTCATCATTCAATAATTTGAAATGATCAATTTACTGATCAGAGTATACCCCCTCCACCCTTTTTTCTTTTTTTTTTTTTAAATTTATCAAACGATATGTCAGTATTTTTTCTGAAATACCGCTATATAATCCCTAGTAAGAAAATCGTTCAGCTGGAGTGAGAAATCTGCGCATGAGCGACGCGTTATGTCCTCAATAGCTGTATATGTTTTCTATGTCATTATGTTTATCGTAACGTAATGATTATAACGTACAAATTGACATTGATCTTCAATGGTATTAAGAATGATGTATTGTGTATATGGTACAAATGGAACAAAGCTTATTCTTTTTAAGAATTCTACTTTTGTACCTTTCTTACCATATAAGTTGAAAAACGGAGATAAATCTAATTGAATTCAAACCTATTTCCAAACTCAAGAGAGAATATGTAAATCAACCCGAGAACTTTCTTTCACAAACGAAGACATGTACAACTGTAGCTCAAATCAACAAAATGGCTTAATTTATTAAATGTCAAACATGAACAACAAAGGTACTTGGCTGGCATAGAAATATAATTGAACCTAAAACTCAATACTGGAATAATAATAATGATGGTAATTGTGTTTATGTTGACATCAATTCTTAAACACATAAATCAGTACAAGATATCTAGAATATTCCATTAAAATCAGGATTTGGAATATTTGTCATCCCTGCATCCTCATTTTATGGTATTTACATGCCATAGGTGATTCGATATCCGAGAATTTGTTACAAATATCACGAAGATATTACAACAGAAAGATAAACTCACAACACATAGTACCGATGCAAGTTGAAGAACATCTGGTCTGGTATTATTCCCCTTATACTTTTTAAGTAGTTTTCGTGTAATCTCTTGCTCATATTTAATTTGGTTTGATGGAGTAGGATTGACTTTGTAGGAGTAGGAATTAATTTTGCCCAATGGTTCAAGCAAATATGTAGACTAGAATATAATGTAGCACTATTTTTATCCATCTTGCACGTCTCTATGATGCTGATGTTATGATCCCGTGCTTTTGATAGATTGTCACGTACACACTGTTGAACTTAAATCATTAACAAATTTGGCTTACTAGCTTCCCAGAATACCCGATGATATACGATGTATTATTGTATATTATGTGAAATAAATTTTACATTTCAGAATTGATATCACGCGTTGAAAAAACAACTTCCTTTGTGGAAAAATAGTTATATGTATTGGATGAAGCACTACACAACGAATAGTATGATTCTTGTATATGAAAATTTGAAAGAAAACGTTGCATCAGAACTGCTAAGAATAATCCGATTCCTCCAAATAGAGACTAGCCCGAAGGACTTCTGGTGTACATTAGTAAATAAAGAAGGGGACGCCCATAGAACACCGTTGAACACGGAAACCAGTGTGTTCAATCTGTTTAATGAGAAAACAAACGAAAGTTGTGATTGAAGCTGTGTGTGACGTTGCCAGGTTTGCAAAGAAGTTGGACTACGATTTGGACCTTTCTCAATATCTTGTGAACCTAGCAGTAAGTCCGAATACCGCCTGCGATTAAGATAAACTACAGGATTTTTATCCGTGGGCTTTTATAATATTAATTTGTACTTTTCGGAATCATTTATTGAGAGCTTTCTGTGCATGCAAATTATACATACATACATATGTATGCATTATATCGCACATGTCACGTGATACGAAAGTCTTCCTAAAATTGGATTGATGAGGTTAAATATTCCATACTTTCTAGCACATACACGTACTACAGCGACTCAAGAACATCCATTGCATTTGTAATTTGTTTATTTGATTGTTATGATTATTTATGGTTAATTCGGAATACTGTAACATTTTCGTTGGAGTTTTATTTCATATATTTCCAGGGTACTGTTTATCAGCAGATTCATTTGTCCACAAAGTGTGGGAATTAGCATATGTAGATTTATTTATTTATCTTTATCCACAAAATTAAATGCCCTGGGTAAAACATTTTTAAAACAACAGTAGAAGTGAAGGAAACACATGTATGCATCGTTTTAACAACATTATATAAAAAGGCATACCAACTCACATATCATTGTAGATTTTAGCTTATTGGTTATACTTTGATCTACAAATGACGTTTTGTATAGTTTTTGGATGTGCATTATATATTGTGAAGGACCAATTCATAATTCAGCTGATAGCGCTATAACTATTGTATATGTAATATATATGAGTAATGTGGCTTCTGGGTTTTTGTCTATCTTTCAAATGATTAGAGATGGCATTTTTATATTACTTGTTCAATTTTACGTTTCTTTAATACCAGCTTACTTCTATGATTATTACTTTTGCAATTTGCAGGTACGCAAACAGTCGCGGCTGTAACCATGTTTTCTTTGCTTTCGGTCGATATTATTTCTACCCGGCCGAAATCAAAGGTTCCTGGTTGATACATATTCGTAATATACAATGCTAATGTAGTTAGAATATATAAATGTCATCAAAGTTTTAAGAAATCACGGTATCATGATCAGAAGGTGTCATGGGAAGGCAGTGCTGATTATCTCAGAGCTATGTAAATACATGTATGCATGCAAAGGTATCAGTAGATTTTATTTGCTGTTTTTGGTGTGAGTTAGAGGACTAAATAGGAACAATGGACAAACAAATATAAAAAAAACACAATAATAAGACACCATTCATCTTATACATAATATATACATATAGAAGTTTTCTTAATTGTGTTTAGTTTGATGTTATGTATGTAATAATGATGTAACAATATATGTTGATTATCATGATATCAATATTTCATTTTAACTATTTCTAATACTGGTAAACGGAGCTCTATACATCAAATGCTCATCTTTTTATGGAGCAGTGGGCAAGGATTTTCTTTTTATACTATTCTGTTGATATTCGTTTAACTAGTAGGGGTGGGGGTAGTGTCGACTATATATATTTTTCTACATTTTGTATTTACCATGTGATATATGAATATATGTGAACTATTCGAAAAAGAATTGTTCGTTTTGTAGTTGTGTCATCAGAAAGCCTGAAAGAATATGCTGGAAATATACGATTTCTAATTCTACAAGGTAATTTGTTTAAGTTATCGGGATTAACTACGACTTAACTCGAGTAAATTGTACAGAACTGGTCTAAGTATTTAATTTACTGAAGTTTTATTGTAGTTATACTCGATAACTTCAACAAAACAGAAAGTGGTAATATAATACGTTCGTACTTCATGACATTGATAAAAATCTCGATTGTCACGATGGTACAATATTATGATCAGCTATTCCTACATGGTGGTTATTCAGATATCTATCATTAGGGATGCTATTTCAAGGAACTTCATGAGAGAAATTCAGGTCGCCTCCTCATGTCGCCAGAGCACTGACGTTCTTCGGTGAGACAACACGTAGAGATGGGAAGAGTTAAAGAGATGGCAAACCTGTAACCAGCCAAACAATTCAAAGACCTTATCGTTACTGGTTGGTATGTTGATCATTTGGCTGAAAGACATGTAATCATAGCAGATTCTGATGGATTATCAGGCGTTACCAAAGAACGTCCCAAACATATCAAATTGGTGAAAAATCAGGGCATTTCAATAGCCATTCGAACACCAGGTATCCATTGTTCAAAGACTGAATACAGATAACCAGCGGTTAGTGAACAGTTTCATGTGTTAATGATACATAACAAAGGGAATATTATGTTTGTCCGAAATTTCATTTCGGTGGCCATTAGTCCAGTTATAACGCATGTTCCCATTACTGTGGATTCATTTTATTTCGTGGGGGTCCAATTTTCGTTGTTTTCGTGGAAGAGCAAATCCACGAATTTAAAAACACAACGAAATATGAACTACTTACTAAAGTAATTTTGAAATTTGACCAAGTAATCTTTGCCGACACCGGAAACGTCCACCGGTAATGACAGAAGCCCCGTAATTAGTCGGGAGTCGGGTAGTCTGAGGCTCGACATGGATACGCTAAATTGGTGTCAACGATATATAATTATATATTATTAAACATAACAAAGGGTAAGTACCCATTGTGATGCTAAGTATGATGGGATCGCAGTCGTTAGCGACACTGTGGACACTAGGCTTGATCGGACCATCCTGTCGATTGAAGATTGGATCCGTATTTCTATCCGACTACAGGTTCACAATAATTATTAATAATGCAGATCTTGTTTACACACCTGTTTACACACATGGTCCAATC